>NC_140233.1:21793304-21960804 GCF_951802725.1 Rutilus rutilus | reverse complement strand
GTCTCTCACAGTGGACATGCACCTACGATGACAATTTCAGACCCCTCCATGATTTCCAAGTGGGAGAACTTGCAAAATAGCAGGGTGTTCAAATACTTATTTTCCTCACTGTATATATATATATATATGTGTGTATATGTATGTATGTGTGTACAGTATGTATGTATGTGTGTGTGTGTGTGTGTATTTTTAGCTATTTATTTACAATTAATTTAATAAATGTATATATATATTCTGCCATGGAATGCCTACTTTTTACAACCTAATCAATTCCCAATAGATACAATTTGTTTAAAAGTAAATTTTTTTTTTATAATATATGAAAATATTTCAAGTTTTTTTTTCAAGTCTATAAATCAAGTTTTCCATGACAAAATAGCTTTAATTCGACCTTAGAATAACATTTAATTGGACATGAACAAAAATGAAGACAGAAGTGACGAAAGTAGGCTCTTACATTTGTAATAAGGTCACGCCAAATTTTGGCGATCCACGTCCATGTATTTTCTCCACTGGAAATTATTTGTAAAGGTTCATTTTTAATATTTCTTGGCTGAATGGTTGTCACCCACTACAACAGTTCTGTCCCGCTTTTTCATTCACATTCAATAAAAAGAAATTGTCCAAAAATGACAATTACCTTGAAAAAAATCGCCTTGAAAAAAAATTTAAATCGCCCATCCTGTTGTTCCAAACCCGCGTGACTTTCTTTCTTCTGTGGAACACAACAGGAGAAATCTAGCAGAATGTTCACGCAGTCCTTTTCCACACAGCACATGTGTATTGTTACTAGTGGCTGATGGTAGAAGGACATCTCAAACATACACAGAACTTGTGTTTGGTGTGTTTGTCTCTTTGAGCTGCTGATCGTCTCAGTGTGAGAGTGTTTGATATCACTGATGGGCTTGTGCTCTCCTCAGAGGAGGGAAGAACGAACCCGAGCCGGAGCAGCCGGTCCCGCGTAAGGTGGCGATCCGCTGTATCCCTTCAGCCGAAGACATCGACCCCGACGTCCTGGAGAGCATGCACTCGCTGGGGTGCTTCCGGGACAAGAACAAGCTGATGAAGGACCTGCTATCTGACGAGTGAGTGACATCTGGAGGAAAGAAAGACCCAATGTTCCTCAAATGGGGAAAAAAAGGGATCATATTATAGACACATAAGCTTTTATAATCTTGTTGTCCACAGAAAAATTGATAAAGATCTTGTTGTTTAGAATTAAAAAGGTCATATGTAAAATTAGAGGACCCAACCTTTATTATTCAACTAGGACTAATCTTTTTTATTATTTTCCTTATTTCTTTTACCTTTTCCTTATATTATTAGTTTTATCATCATATCTTATGGATGTATAAAGACAGTTTGTTCAATCTAGAAGGTAGAAAATGATAATATAGCCATTTCATTTCATTTTCTAATGTGCCTATTTTCATATTTGACACATGGCTATTTCCCGTCTCCTGTTTTATCAGCGAAAATCAGGAGAAGATGATCTATTTCCTTCTGTTGGATCGTAAGGAGAGATACCCCAGCCAAGAAGACCAGAACCTTCCTCCTCGCAATGATGTCGGTAAGAAATGAGCATTCAGATCTCAGATCAGACCAAAACAGAGCTAATAAATTCAGACAAGTACAATTAATGTTAAGATGGAATATATATATATATATATAGGGTTTGAAATTAACACCCGCCAAATGCGGGTAAAAATCAACTATGGCGGTTAACGCTGTCAAATCATTAGCTAATTTGGTGTGTTACTTATTATGTTTACTCACTTTGCTGGGGAAGTTTGTGTAAGCCAAATATGCGCAGATTTAGTGCAAATACCCGTGAGTCATAACTCATAATGATATATTAAATACAGCGTATTGTGCAGAATCTGCGCATATCTGGCTAACTTGAATAATGGCGCGCTTGTTCATTTGCATTGAAGCAATTGCGAAGATTAAAAAGCATTTAGTTAACAGAAAAGACATTGATATTTTCCAACATCCTATACATTTTTTTATGTTCTTTGTAAATTATTGATCTCTCCACCTAAAATACATTTTTGGTGAAAAGGATGAGGATGAAAGAAGAAGGGAGGAGATGGCCGGTGGACATGATTTTGTTTGAATAAGAAAATATTATATATATATATATGTAAGGGATAATGTAGAGCGAGGCGGTTGTTATAGCGAATACAACCCCGACAGGCTGATCAGGACCCCGGCGCGAAGCGGAGGTTATTACATGGCTACCTACCAAATAAATCAATAATTTGACACAAAATAATGATTTAAAAAGGAGTTTATTGATTTAAAAATGACTGTAGTGCTTCCGCAAAGGAAAATAGTCCGTTCCGTCTCTGCAGTTAGAATCCTGCGTGTCCATAGCAACGCTCTGCTTTGCATGGCAACGGTGTGTTATACTTAGCAGCGCTCTGTTATCAAGAAATAACAGACCGCATTCTACATTAGAATTCAAGCAAGCCATGTAATAAATATATATATATATATACACACATAAGCTTTGACATAGTTAATCTGGTTTATTTCTCCTTTTTTTTTTGGATAGTAGAAGTTCTGAATGGCCAGTAACTTAAAAATTTTGCAGCCAATTTAGTAGTATTTGACATTCTTCTTTCAGACGAAATACGATCGGAGTTAAATAAAAAAATGTCCTGGCTCTTCCAAGCTTGATAATTGGAGTGAATGAGTATATTTTTTTGGAAGTCCATCAAAGCGCATCCATCCATTATAAAAGTGCTCGAAACGGCTCTGGCGGGTTAGTAAAGGCCTTCTGAAGTGAAGCGATGTGTTTGTGGAAGTAAAATATCCATATTTAAAACTAAAATAACTAGCTTTTTTAACAGAAATGTGGGAGGAACTTGAGTTTGTTGCCCAGCGCTGTTTGAACCGCGAGAGGCGTCAAAGCTTACGTTACTCCTACATCCTACATCATACATCATCAAGTGTTTTTCTTTTGGTTTAAAGTCGACTTGTGTAGGCCGTCTGCCGGAAACTAGTTATTTAAGTGGATAAAGTTTTAAATATGGATATTTTTCTTCCACGAACGCATCGCTTCACTTCAGAAGGCCTTTATTAACCCGCTAGAGCCGTTTCGAGCACTTTTATAATGGATGGATGCGCTTTGATGGACTTCCAAAAAAATATACCCATTCACTCCCATTATCAAGCTTGGAAGAGCCAGGACTTTTTTTTTATATACAGTAACTCAGATTGTATTCGTCTGAAAGAAGAATGTCATATACATCTAGGATGGCTTCAGGGTGAGTAAATCATAGGCTAATTTTAATTTTTGTGTGAACTATCCCTTTAACAAATGCATTACTTGTAGCAGACGCTGGTGATGATTACACAATCACTGCGATCACTGAGAGCGGCTTTACAGACCACTTCTTTATTTGAAAAATGAACACTGCCGTGTGTGTGTGTGTGTGTGTGTGTATGCAGATCCACCACGGAAGCGCGTAGACTCACCCATGCTGAACAGACACGGGAAGAGGAGGCCGGAGAGGAAGTCGATGGAGGTGTTGAGCGTTACGGATGGAGGTTCTCCTGTACCGGCACGAAGAGCCATCGACATGACACAGCACGGACAGAGGTGCAGAACACACACATTATGCTTATATTATACTTTACATCCATCCTTCTCTATAGATGCTACTTTACGTGATGACTTCCATTGTACGGAAAACATTTATTTTTGTTCAAAAACTAAGGGATGAGTCGAAATTATGTTTTGTTAATCAACAGCATGTCGTGGAAAGTTACATTTACATTACATTTAACAACATAATGTAACATAAAACATGAATGTACATAAAAAAAACTAAGAAGAAACAGTTATTTCAGTGAAAAAACATCAATTGTGAGGCGTCACCCTGAGAATTCTGGGAAAGTCAATTGTAAGATGCTCTTTTTCATTTTCAGAAACTGTACATTTAACAGTCCCGTTAGATCTCACCGGGATAGTTCACCCTAAAATGAAAATTAAGACTCTGGTGTTGTTCTAATGCCGTATGCCCTTCTTTTGTTTCGGACCGCAACATGTTTAAAGGCAAGTTTGTTTATATAGCACATAAAAAATCCACATTCAATTCAAAATGCTATAAAAAGGGTTTTAAAAAAGAATCATAAAAAAATTACAACAAGTGCATAAGCAATAAGAATGACACTAAAAGCAAAGAACAAGACATTGATTAGAAATTGATTTCAAATGTATTAAAAGAGTAATAAAAAGAACAAAAACAGGATGCATAGATAAGATGGATGTAGCACAGTGCTCATTCAGTTAATGCACAGCACAGCTAAACAGATTAAATATGATGGCAGTGAGAGAGACCAGCATAAGGCATACCGCATCAGAACAACACCAGGGTGAGGAAATTATGACTAAGTTTTAATTTTAGGGTGAACTAACCCTTTAACCAGCCAAGAGTTTTTTTCACAATCTTTTCACAATCTTTTGCTGTTAGAATGAAGTTTTTTTTTTTGTTTTTTTTTTACAGTGTCAGTAGAGCTTTAAGTGAACCAGAACATTCATTTAAATACATATTTTCAAAAAAAAAATATATATATAAAAAGCCTGTACTTTAACTAGAGTCTGTGAGAAAGACTACAGCTTTATTTCTACCTATACTACATTTTACCCTTCAGGGTTTCTTGTGTCTTACTCAATACTTAAAACAAAATATCAAAATAGAGAGAAATCTATTTTGTGGTTTTGTTTGCGCATTTGATGACGCAGGCCGAGTGCAGGCCGTGTTTTCCAGTGAGATTCTGCCACTGTGAGGCAAATACTGTCAGAGGTTTGAGAAATTATTCCTGTCATTCACCTTCATCCTGGATTTCACTCCTTTTTTTGCTCGACTCTACCTTTATAAACTCCATTTTTCCTGTGACGCTTCAAATTTTAGGCTTGGAAATCATTCCATAAAGCTATCTGAAATTAAACCGAATGAGAAAAACAGCTTTCGTAACCAACACCATTGATAAAAAGCGAATACCTTCCCTGTCTTTTATTCTTTATAGCCGATTAGTTCAGTTCTTTGTTGTTTTGTTCAGAGACTCACTGTTGCTCACTTTGTCTCCCGCTGCAGTAAGAACGTGTTCAGTAAAAGCTTGGACATCTCGGATGCCAAACGCAAACCACAGAGCAAAGAGGAAAGGTACTAGCTGACCCTCTGACCTTCAGATAGTTCACAGAGCTTTAGTCATCAAAGATGCAGAGATGTTTTTCATGCTTTCCATCAAGACCCTTTTACTGACCTGCGCTGCATTAGAGCTTCCTGGCTTCTGTCTTCAGTGATGATATGCTCAAAGAATGTAGGCTTGTAGGCACACTGTAGGCTTGGTTAGTGTTGTGATCTGCGAGTTTGGAGTAAAAAAAAAAAACTTCTGAATGACAATTAGCATACTTCAAACTAAATATATAAAAAAGAGTGTAATGTGTTGTGATGGGACAGTGTATATACAGTACTGTGCAACAGAAAAAACTGAGACAAACTAAATCCAGAAGAACTGCGGGAACGTCTCCAAGATGCTTGAAGAAACCTTCCTGCAAAGCTACAGTACTGTGAAAAGTATTGGCACTTGTGTTCAAATGCTGTAAAGTGAGAATGCTTTCAAAAATAAAATCACAAATTGAATTTATTTATGATTTAACTTCTATTAACTAATTCAAATCAATATATGGTGTAACGACCCTTTGCGTTTAAAAAGGCTTTTGTCCAGGTACACTTTGCGCATAGTTTTTCAGGTAGCTTTGCAGGAAGGTTTCTTCAAGCATCTTAGAGACGTTCCCGCAGTTCTTCTGGATTTAGTCTGTCTCAGTTTTTTCTGTTTCTTCATGTAATCACAGACGGACTCGATGATGGTGAGATCAGATCATCCTGGCTGTTGTCAGACTCCTTGTGCATACACAAATTTTACTGGATTATTACAATTAATGGCAAAAAGAATGTTTGGAAATGTAAACTGATATTTCCTACTGACACACTACAGCAAAAGATATAAATAACTGACTTAAAACCATTTTTGTGTGTGTGTGTGTGTGTGTGTGTGTGTGTGTGTGTGTGTGTTTGGGGGGGGGGGGGGGGTATTAACATGCCTAAGACTTTTGCACAGTACTGTATATAATGAAGTGAGGCAATTCTTCTGTATTGGGACAAACTGTGTTGCTATAAGAGTACTTTCGCAAAAAGAGTGAATCTCACGAAACGTAAGGATCAAGAATGTTTCACTTTAAGTATAAACAACTGAAAAAAAACTTCATATGTAGTGAAACAAAAACATTCTGAGCTTTAATATATCATACAGTGTTGCAAGTTTATTTTAAGGATTTTTAGATATTTTAACTGTAAAACAATACAAAATCAGATAATTGTTTTGCAGTGCACCTCTACACTATTATCAGATCTTATACTATATGAAACAGGTTTTATGATCTTACACAGTGTTATTTTAGCGTTGTTTATATACTATTTTAGTATTTATTAATATTTTGAAATAGCTCTCATTTTCATTTTACAAATTTTTGTGCTTTTGTCAATATTATTGTTTTTTTTCTTCTATTTTTTCTATTTCTATTTAGCTTTCATTTATTTTTAGTTGTTGTATTAATTTGAGTTAATTCAAATTTTGTTTTAATTTATTTAATTTAAGTTTTTCATCTACTATTTATATTTTATTTGAATTCAGCTTTATTTTTGTTTCTAAACGCACAGACACACACACACAGACACACACACACAGACACACACACACAGACACAGACACACACACACACACACACACACAGACACACACACACACACACACAGACAGACACACACACACACACACAGACACACACACACACACACACACACACACACAGACACACAGACACACACACACACACACACACACACACACAGACAGACAGACACACACACACAGACACACACACACAGACAGACACACACACACACACACACAGACACACACACACACACACACACACACACACACACACACACACACACACTTTGGAAACTGAAATAAAGCTGAATTCAAGTAACATTTTTTTTTTTTTTTAATTTGTAGCACATTATACAATGTTAAAGGCTAGCACCTGCTTAGCATTTCCCTTATAAATTAACTTAAACCATTTAAATTGTAAATGGGGCAGAATAAATTTTTATTTATGACATACATTATGCAGATTGAGACTCTGTCAAGGTCCTTCCAGGAATTCTCACAGACTTCTCACAATTTCACAGAATGTATATCATGAAATGAAGTAGCTTACAGTATATATGATATGTATATACTGTATATATATATATATATATATATATATATATACATATATAAACGTTCGGTATATCCAATGTCGTGCCATTTATCTTGAACCATCATCCTGCAGCCCAACCAAAAATGAACTCCACCTCTATTTATTTTCGCCTCCGCTATCTTTTTCTTCACTACCATTATTCCACGTAAACTTTGAACCCTCACCTTCCACTGTATAATAACAAAGTAGGTCTCGTTCCTCCAATTCATTTCAAAACTCAATTTCATTAAACTCTTTTCATTCCCACTCAAATGGCCTGAGGTTTCTGATGGCGGGATTGAAATGGGGAATTGACAGGAGATGACCCGAGACTGACACATACGCCACCTGAGGATTTCACAGTGATTGTGTTTCAGCCGCACACCTAAAGAAAGAAGAGACTAGCTCTGTTCTGCTGCTCACTGCATATACACTGAATACTCCTTATTTAAAAAAATGGGAAATAGTACAAACTGTGCAACGATAACATTTCAAACAGGGCTATGCTGGATTTTTTGGTCAAATTACATTTGTCCCGTGACCTCATTGCACCCCTTTAATTCCAGTGGCATCTGGTTGTAGAATTTTATCGTAAAATGAAAACTGTTATTTTGCAGTGGAAGTCGAGATAAAAATGGTGAATTCTGATTCATTCGTCAAGCTTGAGATGTTCAGGGGAAGGTGTTTTAAAATGACCAAAAAAAAAAAAAAACTCTCTGCATCTTTACTTCTATTTGGATTAGACAGTTTAGGGTGTGTTCACACTTGGCTGGTTTGCTTCGATGATTAAAATGACCTACAGTGCGATTGTTCTGTGGTTCATTTGAATAAGTGTGCGCACCAAATAAGCGGACTGAGAACCCTGTAAAGGAACTCGAACTATTCAACTGAAATATGGACCAAAGACATCTAAACAAATTAAAAACAGGACGTGATGTCACGAGATGCGACTCTAAAAAAGCCAGAATGTTCAAGCAAACCTGGTTCTTCTCGTCATAGTCTCGATGTTGCCCATTAAAGTTCGATACAAGCGTCGGAAACGCTGTCTCCTTGCAACAGATCATTGTTTGTGTGTGTGACGGAGGTCTTAAAAATGACAGTGAACCAGGACTAAATGTGTCATTTTCTTTTTTGCTCTGGACCAAAAGAAACAAACTACAAGTGTGAACACAGTAAATCAAGCATATATTTAGATCCAGTTTTTAGCTATGAGTTTAGATGGCGTTACATTATATTAGTTATAGACAACTCATCTTTAGTGTAGATCTTGGGAGTCTTTTTGACATTTAATTTTAATTTTTTTTACTTTCTCTATCATATGGAAGCTTTATTCTGCCATGGAATAAAAAATAAAAAAGGTAATTGTGATATTTTATCTTACAATTCTGACGTTTTTCCTTGCAATTGCGAGTTTATATCTCGCAATTCTGAGTTTATCACTCACAATTGCAAGTTTATACCTCACATTTCTCTTTTCTGAGAAGAGAAGTCAGAATTGCGAGAAAAAAGTCAGAATTGCGAAATATAAACTTGCAAGTGCGAGAAAAAAAGTCAGCGTTTATATCCCGCAATTTTTACTTTATAATTCGCTTTAAATATAATTTCTTTTTTTTTATGGCGAAACAAGCTTCCATAGAATCATAATTTACTACCTCCTAAAAAACAGAGCATTTTAAACTAGAAGTGATCTCAGAAACAGACTTTCTGTTGCATCATTTGTGTTTTTGTGCTGTTTATTGAGTTTAAAAGGCATGAGATCAGTGTGTGTCAAAGAAAGAAGAGACTTTGAAATGTTATTTTTAAAATCTGGATCCGTGTGATGAAGCATACGGGGAGGAGTGAGTTTTTTGTTTTTTAAATGGAAAGTTCATGAGAAAGAGATGTGGTTGATTTTGCAGTTAAAAATCATGTCATGTTAACAGTAGTCAGTTAATATCCTAATCTATTTGAGCAAATTGGATTAATATAAACAAACTGCTTCCAAAAATGATTGACTGATTCATTTAAATAATCATTTAGTTGTGTTCCTGGAGCTCATTTTATGTCTTTTAGTGATGATTTATCTGTAAACAAAGATTTTAATGCTCTGACTGCCAGGCGATTAGTCACCACATAATGCCATTCACATCTAAATATAGGTTTCGCATTTTATTCGTTTCATGCGCTGTTCTGCGTATATCAATACGTCACATGCTGGATGTCTCCACTCACCCCTTTATAACTCTAGATTAAAATAACTATGTTTAGCATCAGCAGGATTCATAGCCATCACTTCCTCTAAACACCCACACATGAGAGTGATGCCTCTCAGAGGGTCTCAGCCTAGACTAGTGTTTTAAATATAAACACATATTTGATCATTTGTCCAAAAGGGATAGTTCACCCAAAAATAAAATATCGTTTTTGGTGATCTTTTTCTTTAAAGGGGTCATGACATGCATTTTTAATTATTATTATTATATATGTTCCTTGGGGTTCACTTGTAATGCTAATAAAGAAAAACTATTATTTTCATAGATAATATTAAAATAACCCTCTGTCTAGAATGATCCGTTTTTAAAGAGCGGCTCCTTTAAAGGATTAGTTCACTTCAGAATGAAAATTTCCTGATAATTTACTCACTCCCACATCATCCAAGATGTTCATGTCTTACTTTCTTCAGTGGAAAAGAAATTAAGGTTTTTGAGGAAAACATTCCAGGATTTTTCTCCATATCGACTTCAATGGGGTCCAACGGTTTGAAGGTCCAAATTGCAGTTTTAAAAAAAGTTATAGTAAACTGTTAGACTTATAAAGCTTAAAACGCTTGATATCTGGGAATGAGGTAAATGTTCCCCCTTTATAATAGAGTGTGTACATCAGCACTGTTCTCACTTCCTGTCCCTTCTCACCATGTGTGTTTTCTGGTGTGTGTCCACACAGGTCCCGGTCCATCAGCGGGGCGTCCTCTGGTCTCTCCACCAGTCCTCTCAGCAGCCCAAGGGTGAGTAAGCTCCGCCCCCAGCACACCTGCTCCTGTCTGTCCACCAATCAGCACGCAGCTGCTCAGTCACCTTCATGGCAACCATCACACACTCCGTTACACTGCACATACAACACCACTGTGAGTGGTGGCGTTGTATTGATTTCTATAAAAAGCGAATTTGGATTATTTTCTTAGCTGTGACATTTTAAATTTGGACTATACATATATGGCAGATGATAGTAATAAGCAAAGTGCTCTTGACACAAAATCTTTAAGATGTTAGTAGGTGAGTGTTTTGGTGACAATTTAGTTTTTTTTTAAGCCCTTATCCAACTGGAAAGCTCTAGAAAATGACCTGGTCGTAAAGTGTAGGATGCCTGGAAATAGCATTCTGGCCTCTAACAAGCAAAGTAAACAAGAAAGGGAAGAACGCAAGAGTGAGTCATAGAAGAAAGCAGTTTTTGTTTCATGGAGATATATTCTTTCATCCTATCTGCTGGAAATCCAGCTCAGGGAAGGCTGTAGAAAATCCCGCTCCTCTGATTAGCACAGAAGCTCTTGGCTAAACTTTTCCAGTTGACTTGTTTAAGACAGCTCACAGATTACAGAGGCCTTGCCCTAAAGCTCAGCAACGTATAGAACAGTTTCCAAGTGGAAATTGATTTAGAAGTTCACTCTAAACCTGTATGTCACATGAAAAGTGAGGATTTTAAAACATTATTTTCATGTTTGACATAAATTAGGTTAATGTAATGCTTGTGAATTAGTTTGCTTTGATTACTTTGCTGGATTCCAACTGTGAAGAGACAAAAGTGCTTGAAATATTTCTGCAACTTTTGTGTTTTGAGATTTGAGACATTCATATTCAGATGCTCAGGTGCTTTAAAGGTTCATGAATGATTCAGCATGTGGACGCAGTCCGGCCTTGTATTTTCTTTGACGTTAGTCTTTGAGTTCAAAAACATATTGGTCAATGACATGACTCATCATTTGCCCTATATATTAATTTATTTAAAAATACATTGAAATGTAATTCATAAATACAGTGACTTAAATACACCACTACTATGATGAATCTCAATGATTTTTTGGACAAAGTCAAAAATGGCAGGGTGATACAACCGTCCTGATATAATAATGAAAGAGACATTTTTTATGTAATATATTATCTTATATTTTAAGATTACCATATAATCTAATAATATTTTAACAAAACTGCTTCAGTGCTTATTAGAAGTGAAAAAACATTTGTCCACCAAATCAAAGTCATGTGGCGCAACCAACATGCTGAAACCTACAACAGGAAATTATATCATAGAAAGGTCACAAGGTTGCACATGTGTATGGATATATGTTATTAATTCTTGCTTAATGGCTACACCACATGCAATTTTTGGGGTAATTAAATTTGAAACCATATGAATCTAACATAATGAGTACATTTCTATAAGAACTTGGCACATGTTTTAAACTGGATTTTTTTTATCATGGATGTTTTTATATATTGTTCACCCAGATACTGCAAATTACGTTGTCCACACCTCTCATACATGATTTCATGTTTGATGTCCAAGTTGCTCATTTCACGGAAGAAATTTTGCTGTTTAATCCCTTTTTATTTTCCCATTGGCATCTTTCTTTTGTGTGCCTGAAAAGACTCTTGATTTGCTCTTCACAATGGTCTTGTTGCATCTTTGGCTCACCGGTCTTGGCTAACTGCATGATTCTTTTGTTTCTTCTGCATCACCACGAATCCTTTTTCTCCCTAAATGATTCCTTCCCTTTCTGTGTGTTTTACCCTTGCTGCTTTGTGACTCGTGCCTTAATATCTCGATGTGTTCTGCTCTGGTTCTCGACTTCCCCTAAAGCCCGTCCGAAAGTTCTGTGTCCCGCCTAAGTCCACTGAGCTGCTCTTGTCCCCCAGTTCTAGTATCACCGACTCCCTAAAACCAAACTTCGATCAAAGCGGGGCAAAACCCCCAACTTCTAACTCTCTAAAACCAAACTCAGAACAAAGCGGGGCAAAACCCCCAACGTCTAACTCTCTAAAACCAAACTCAGAACAAAGCGGGGCAAACCCCCCAACGTCTAACTCCCTAACACCAAACTCTATATCTGAGTTTCTCTTGCCCTACCCAAAGACCCAAACTCTTCCAGCCAAACCCAAAGACAAACCCTTACAGTCCGCCCGATCAAACCCTTTACCTGAAACCGAGCCTGAACCTATTTTGACAGCCAAGTCAGAACCTTCGACTCCGTGTCAGCCTCAAGCTCCCTGTTTTCCGGGCGCCCCACTGGTGCGACGGGTGACCCCCGCCTCCATCACTCCCCCTACGCTCTCAGTCCCTTTTAGGCCTGTTGTCCCTCTTTCCCCCATCCGTCTACACCACTTCCACCCTGTGCCCGGCTCTGACCACACCACCAAATCTATCCCTACCATACAGGTGACCCCCCACCCCTCTCCAAGGGGCAGCCCTATCCCTACCCCCAAAGGAACGCCCGTGCACACGCCTAAGGACAGCCCAGCGGGAACGCCGACCCCTACGCCACCCCCCAGCCCCTCCATCGGGGGAATGCCCTGGAAGACTCGCCTCAACTCCATCAGGAACAGCTTCCTGGGCTCGCCACGCTTTCACCGCAGGAAACTGCAAGGTATAGTGAGAAACTGGGGGATATAGTCAACAATCTACAATTCATCCATCCATCTATCCATTCTCCAAACCACTTGTCCTATGTAGGGTCACGGGTCATTATAGACCTAAAATAAAGCTCTTACCTCCTCCAGATTGATTTGTTTAATGCTTGTTGTGGCTAAATTGTCTCATTTACATATACTGACTGTAAAACTAATAATAAGCCTGCTTCCATGGTAACCACCTCACTTTGTTTCAGTAGCATCAGTTTGCATTTCTAAATACCTTTTACTGCATATGACCTATTAATGATCCAGTTTTATTGTTGGCATAAATTTTAAGCCCAAGCTGAATGAGCAACCTGTGATAAATACTCCTTTGCATGCAACTCAAAAGGCTCTAATTATGTATGTCTTACATAGTGAGATGTTGAATTAGTTAAATAACTATTTGAAAGTCATACGACCTTGATGAATGACAAAAACATCTTTGCTTTATTCTGAATAGTTCCCACTCAAGAGGAAATGTCCAGCCTCACGCCAGAGTCTTCCCCAGAGTAAGTACACATCTTTTTATATCATCATGAAATTTCCTTTGACTTTTTATCAAGCTATTGAATAAAAAGCTATTAATTGAATTGTTATATATATATATATATATATATATATATATATATATATATATATATATGGCCAAAAAAAAAAAAGTCACTGTTTGAATTTAAATTGGCAAATGCTTAAAAGTCTATGATTGGATCATTATTGCAGTGATTATTGTGTTTCTAGCATGTTATATGTTTGCCATCAGTTCTTCTAACCCTAAATCCTGGAGTGTGTAGCTTTTCATTTCTTAAACAACCGTGTAGGAAGACACATCATGGCCATATTCCAGGATGACAATGTCAAGATTCATCAGGATCAATTTGTGAAAGAATGGTTGGGAAGAGCATGAAGAATAATTTTCACACATGAATCGGCTCTTCTGAGTCCAGACCTTAAATTCATTGAAAGTCTTTGGGATGTGCTGGAGGAGACTTTACAGAGTGCTGGACTCTTGGATTGTCAATACAAGATCTTAACCAAATATTTATGCATTTTTTGATGGAAATAACATCACAACATTTATTTCCATCAAGAGGTGCATCAATTTTTCATCAAGATCTTGTAACTAATGTTAACAAATACAACTTTTGAGTTGTATAATGTATAGTAAATGTTGATAATAACATTTACTAAGATTAGTAAATGCTGTAGAAGGATCGTTCATTCTTTGTTCATGTTAACAACATTTGTTGACTAATGTTAACTAATGAAACCTTATTGTAAAGTGTTATCTATCTATCTATCTATCTATCTATCTATCTATCTATCTATACATATACATAATTGAAGAGTTCAGATGCAAAAGCCTCTAAGTGCCATCTGAAATTTTCGTCTTTTTCAGAGGTTTCTTGCCGGCTGTATTTTGAGGTGTTTCCAGCACAAAACTGACTTAATGGTAAGTTCAGTAATTTCACGAAAACTACCTATTAATTGTCATTTAAGTGAAATTACTGAACTTAAATATACGAGCTTGATAAAAATGATCATTCTAGAAGAAAATTTCAGATGGCACTTAGAGGCTTTTGCATCTGAACTCTTCTTATATATATACAGTGCTATGCATAAGTTTAGACACCCATGCTAAAGTTGACTAAAAAGAGGAATACAAAATCATCTTTTGGAAATTGAACTTAATGCCTTAATTAAAAAAATTAGGAAAAATCCAACCTTTAAGGACACCAATTTTCTTTGTGAATGAATAATGTATCGTAAATAAATAAATGTTCTTCATTAAAATACAGGGTGCATAAGTCTGGAGACCCCTGTGTTAAATTCCCATAGAGGCAGGCAGATTTATATTTTTAAAGGCCAGTTACTTCATGGATCCAGGATACTATGCATCCTGATAAAGTTCCCTTGGCCTTTGGAATTAAAATAGCCCCACATCATCACATAGCATTCACCATACCTAGAGATTGGCATGGTTTTATTTCAGTTAACCTAATAGTTGATTTGCATTGAGAGATGATCTTATGGAAAGTACTCCATGCCAATCTCTAGGTATGGTGAAGGCTATGTGATGATGTGTGGCTATTTTAATTCCAAAGGCCAAGGGAACTTTATCAGGATGCATAGTATCCTGGATCCATGAAGTAACTGGCCTTTAAAAATAAAAATCTGCCTGCCTCTATGGGAATTTAACATAGGGGTGTCCAGACTTATGCACCCTGTATTTTAAGGAAGAACATTTATTTATTTACGATACATTATTAATTCACAAAGAAAATTGGTGTCTTTAAAGGTTGGATTTTTCCTAAGGCATTAAGTTCAATTTCCAAAAGATGATTTTTTATTCCTCTTTTTAGTCAACTTTAGCATGGGTGTCTAAACTTATGCATAGCACTGTATATGGACATTTGGTTTCCATGAACATGCAATAGTGCTTTTCCAGCTTACCATTAAGTCAGTTTTGTGCTGGAAACACCTCAAAATACAGCCGGCAAGAAACCTCTGAAAAAGACGAATTGTAGACCTTGAACAATACTCACCCAACAACAGTGTTGATGTAAAACCCCCTTAGCACTTCAGAAATCATTGTGAGTTATGTTTGCCTCTGTTAAACCATTTAGTGTTTTTTCCTCTCTAATGGAAGCTCAGTCATATCTTTCTCCCACCGAGGGTCTCAGCACACGGCAGACAGCAGTCACAAACTCTCTCCCCCACGGAGTGATGCCTCATCCTCTTTTGTTTTCTATTTTGTCTTCCATAACTTATCCGCCTCTCTCTCGCTCTCCGCGCCAGCTGGATAAGCCGCAGCACTCTCTGCTTTCTTTTGTCATCCTCTGCCATAAATCAGTTTCTGGAAGCTAAGTTGTGAGCGACTGTGCTTTGTTGATACACAACACTGGCGGACTGAAGCCTTTTAGAGCTAGAATAATGTTTAGACAGACAGTTATTCCTTTATATGCTAAAACAAGACCAAATTACAGCTGCTAGTTTAAACACCAGGAGTTTTGGTTGATTTTCCATCAACATAGATGATTTCATTCTTGGAGAACTACTGCAGCAAAATTGCAACAGTTGTTTACAATACTTTCTCTAAATATGGGTTATAAATACATAATAACGGCAGCTTATACTCTGAAATGTATCATAGAAATATGCAGAAATATTTTTTGGATTTATGTATTTAAATATCCTAGTCAGCATGGCCACCGACACAAAATATCAATAAACATTTCTTAATATTATCAATGTTTAAAACAAATTCAAGAATATTTTTGTGTAAACTGATATTCCAGATTTTTTTCAGAAATCTTCGATGAACAGAGAGGTTAAAAGAACAGCATTTATAAAAAATAAAAATGAAAAGAAGCTTTTGTAACATAATAAATGTTTTTACTGTCACTTTTAATCAATGTAATGCCTCCAATGTATAATATAATAAAATTTATTCAAATGTATAAATATACATTTGTACAGATTTACAATTAAGTATATTTTTGTTCACATTTACATTTGTTGTGATAGAAACATAGCAACGTTCCAAAGATATTTAAACCTGTGCAAAATCTTTTATGAATTGCAACAGTTAATGGGTGTTAATGGTTAACAATACATATTCCATTCATTAAATCAAAGATAAATACTCCAAGCTATTTTTATTGTAGCCAAATGAAACTCAAAGGGCTGCTCTGAGAAGAACACACTATTTTAACGATCTGAAATGCAAGTATCAAGCGCGAAACGCAAGTAACTTTGTGGGCGGATCTTGGGCGCTGTTGCTATTATACCGGCGGGATAAATGACTCTTGCGCCCGACGCAAATCTAAAATGGGCTGGTCTGAAGTAGCTACATTACTCATAGGTGTGGTTTGGGCGTAACGTGAATAAACCAATCAGAGCGTCATCTCACATATCCTTTAAAAGCAGACGCGCTTGTTCCATGGCGGATTGCTATTATAACGGCGGATTTGCCTGGTGCGTGCCAGGAACGGTTCACAGCCGAGGAGACCGACGTTCTCGTCAGGGCCGTAAAAGACAGAGAAGTGACATTGTATGGGGATTGTAGAAACCCACCCAAATTAGCTTGGGCGTATGATAATTTGGGTAAATGTGTGACTTGACTTGACTTGACTTGACTTGAGAGAAGCAAAGTATATGTGCGTTGTGCACACGTTACATTATGGCCAAGCATGCGCCCTTAAAATAGCATCTGAATAACACGCCACGACTAGGTTTTTCCTGGTCAGTGGCGGAATTGGTTTCTGAAACTGCAAAATAGCACCAGGGAACGTTTGCGCCGGAACACGCCGCCTCTTTTTCGCTGAACCGCCCCCGGGAGCGCGAGTTCATTCCCTAATTTACCGACGTGTGTCTGTGGAGGGAAAAGTCCGCTGTGCGTCGGGTGCAAAATAAATGTCTTCTTAAATTTATATCACAGCAAATGATGCATTCATATTTTGGCCTTTATAACAATTGACTTCCTAAAATGCATTTTAGGAGCAAAACACCTTGCTTTAGGAGCAATTTTTTTTTTTTTTGCTGTGCAACATGAGCATCTTATGGATTTTTGTACGACTTCATTAAATTTTTCTCACAGCCATCAGTGTAACCTCATGCAAAGTTCATCATGTATATTCATGGTAGATGCTCTGCTGTGTGCCGATCTTTCATTGAGTCCCTTTTATAAATTATTCAATATCAATTTATTTTGCATAAGCGCCATAGGATCTGTCTTATTCTGAGCTCTGATATGGACTGATCTTGTATCCCCTGAAGACTTCATAAAAAGCTCATGTTTTGTATTTCTCTCGCCCTGCAGACTTGCCAAAAAATCTTGGTTTGGTAACTTCATCAACCTAGAGAAAGAAGAACAGATCTTCGTGGTTATTAAGGACAAGCCACTGAGCTCTATAAAAGCCGACATCGTCCACGCCTTTCTCTCGGTAAGCAATCTGTTTTGCATGGCTCCAATCCCGTTTAATTCCAATGTTGGGAACGACAGCAATGAATATTTGAATATATGCTTCTACGTTCCCTCTATCAGATCGAAAGACTTTTTGATAGGCTTGGCCGGAAGCCTGTGTTTTTACGTTTGCAAACACCTTTCTGATTTGTGTTTCATTTCTGTAAAATGCTAGTGTGTGATGTTTCCATCCTTCCCTGTGGCTGTCTCTTTCATTAGAGGTCAATGGAAAATCAACGCAGGGCATGAATCATTAGCATATAGATGTTGTGCCTCGAGAGGTTTGTGGAAAGGGGAAAGGAGTTTAGTGTGTCATTTAGACCGGCAAGTGGTTTAAATGTCTGTTTAAAAAACTTGCTTGTCATGATTAGTGATGTTTTCCTCACCTTCGGCTACACGAAAGTTATAAATAGCCACAAGTTTCCATAGAGGTTCCACGTAGGTGCTTCCAAATATGTGAGAGCTAATCGAGCTTTACCTTTCTCCTCCCTCAGATACCCAGCCTCAGTCACAGCGTCGTCTCGCAGACGAGTTTTCGGGCCGAGTACAAATCCACAGCCGGTCCCACCGTCTTCCAAAAGCCTGTTAAGTTTCAGGTTGACATCACGTACACCGAGAGCACCGTGACCACCAAGGAGAACGGCATCTATTCAGTCACCTTTACTCTGCTCTCAGGTAAACACCGCAACCGCAATCAACATCACCAATCATCAAGCTCTTAGATCGCAAGTGTAGCTTGAAAACACGAAAATAGCTGTGGGAAAAAGTGAAAAATGTGAATTATTGGGGATAATCACATTAAATTTGTCAGAATAACCTGCAACCGTATTTTTAAAAGGAAAACAATCCTTGGTAGAGCACAGATTGGGTCAATTTGGCAGTACAGTTGGATGATAAAAGCTAAAAAATATATATATCTTGATATTTTTCTGCCTTTTGAGGATCAGTATGCATCTCGATATTGATCAATTTGCTCTGAAATAGCTTATTTAAGGTATTTTTTCAGTCATATTTAGCCAGAATTTTGACCGAAAAGCCTTTGGTGCCAAATAGATTCAAAACGTTTCATTTAAAAGGTTATAAATATAAATATACACATTTCTATTCAACAATACATTGTTACTATATAAGAAGGTTAAATTCTGTTTATTACTTAAACATTTTAATACATGAAAAATGCCATGGGGGGAATATGTTTGAGTGATAACAGCCAATAATTTTTTTCAAGGGATTACTTAGAAATTGCTAGTAAATGTTATAATTACAAAGAAACGGCAAGTAACACATTGGATTTAATGCGAAGTTTTGAAGTAGAAAGACGTAAATAGTATTTTCTTGTAAAGAATTTTACAGCGTAGTTTAATGACATTGGGTCTCATTCACCAATAATAATTAGCAGACTATTTGTATTTATGCGCACAGGAGAACTTTTGACTAATCCACAACAATTTGTTCTTAATCTTGTTCTAATGGCAATATATTCGGAGTATCAGTCATTTGCATAAAACAAACCTTTCCTGTAGCTCAAACAGTAGAACGTTGGCGCTTGCAACGCCAAGGTCATGGGTTCGATTTCCAGGGAAAGCAAGAACTGATAATAATGTAAATGTGTACCTTGAAATGTAATATAAGTCGCTTTGGATAAAAGCGTCTGCCAAATGCATAAATGTAAATGTAAACCTAAACCATCTCCAGGTAAGGGCCATATATTAGGCTCAGCAAACACATGATGCATATATATATATATTTAATGTAATTGAGATAACACATTTATGATATAGATCAATTATGATTTGTTTGTGAAAACATTTGTTTGATTTCACGCACAAACTGAGGCATACGCATGGTTAGTGAATGAGACCGATTGTCTTGAGGAAACTTAAAGTTAGAGATGTATTTTTGTATCACCAGCAAAATCATATTGTGGATATTTAATGTAAAGCCCATTCCTGACAGTGTACACTTAGTCTTGGCTAACTTAGATGAAGCTGAATACAGGTGTAACCGGGGTCTAAAACGTTTTGAGCTTGTCCACTTTCGACCACTTCCAGAGATAGTCGAAAACACATTTGACCACATTTTACACTTGCCTTCATAGTGTAATGTGAGCTCGTTTTGTCCATTAGATTGAAAGATCTGAAAAAAAAAAACCATACATTTACACAACATAGACCCTCCCCTCGAAGAAATCAGGACAGATGTGGACAAAAGAGACACCAGGTGTAAACGGGATTGTGTCTCCCTCGTCTACTTATGATCAGATCAGTCAAAACACATCTTAATACCGGGTGTAAACAGGACCAATGTGACAGCACCTCCATTTAATTCTCAGATTGAGCCAAATAACCTCTTACACACCAATTATAACTTGCAGAAGTTGCAATAACAACTAAGATAAATAGAGCACCTAAAAATACGTTGTAGAAGTATTGGCTAATACATCATTCTCTTTTACTTTCTTCCATTAATATTCATTATGTCTCCACATAATAGTGTCAATAGAAGCTCTTTCTTCTGCAGTGTGTGGCCCATGTTGTTGTCCACCTAGCTGAGATAAGAAGGACCGCAAGTTACAAGTAGTTTTACAATAAATTCCTGTCAGATTCCTAAAAGGCTTCAAGGGTCTTAATTTATATTTTTCTGTCTGTGGATGTATTTCTCTTTTTACTATAGTGCAAACATGACTTGAATGAGGAGTCAACTAATCCGTCTTAAGGAAACCCCGCCCCAACTTCCAGTTTCAACAAGAAAATGTCAACAGACTCTTTTCTTTTTTACCTGTTACACTTTATTGTAGGTCCAAGTCGGCGCTTTAAGCGGGTGGTAGAGACGATTCAGGCGCAATTGTTAAGCACACAAGACCAGCCGGGGGTCCAACAGCTGTCTGGTGAGTATAAATCCCCTGTCCCTTCCCCCGCCCCGCCCCGAGCCCCATGTTCCCTCTCATATGCCTCTCCTTCATCACGCATGCCCCCGCACCCCTCGACCACAGCATCACAGTATTCTCCACATGATCCCACCCTAAAGCAAACCCTGCAGGCGCTAGAAGGGATGGGGAGTTTTCCAGTTCTTGGTGATTCCCTTCGGACACACAGACGCTCCCATTTCTCAGGCGGCATTAGCGGTAGCATTGCCTGACAGTTCTCCAAACCTGGGCACCTCAGCTTCATGATTTCTAGCTTTGGGGGACTGTGTCCTTGATGGGTGATTGATTTGGGCTGGTAATATAAAGGTTTCTTGTACAGTTTCAGGTCGGTATAACCCCAAAACGAAAGTCTTGCTTTGTCCCCATCAGTTTTATCAGACAGCTATCGTGCTAACCCAAACAGAACACGAAAGACACAAATCAGGGACATGACAATAAAAATATCACGTTTTGGGACAATATTTTTCAGTGTATACCTTCTAACACCTCAACCTATTCAGAGTTTAAAGGATAAACAGCTGATTTTGTGGTTCATCAGAGGAGAAAAGAGAAGAAAGACACTTTTTTTCATCCTATTCTTCGTTTACCCAGTGTACGTCCTCTCTTCTTGACACATGATGATATTTGGGGTGTCGCAACCATCTCCCTGATAACAGCTCCACCTACTGGTCTGATAGATGAACAACAACATCTTATAGACAAAACCAATACATATAACCCAACTTTTTAGGTTTTATCAAATGCACATCAACACAGATGTTCTAGTATTGGAACAATATTATTTGTACTCCAAAGATATTTAGTTGCTGTATATTTAGCAACTTTGATACTTTTCCTGTTATTTGTTCTAAAAGTCAAGTCAGTCAAGTCACCTTTAAGCAGCTTTACAGTGATCAGAGGAAAATAATGCAACAAAGTTTGTTTCTATAAGAAAATAGCGTCACAGTCCAGCTTAAAAAATGCTTTTCTTAGTATTTTTATCTTGTTTCTAGCCCAAATATTTCAAAATTCTTAAATCAAGATGCATTTACGAGTAAAATGCCATACATATTATGTCTTGTTTTCTGGGTAAATAAATCAAAATTAAGTGAACTGTTGCCTAAAAGAGCAAATATCTGCCAATGGGCTAAGAACAAATTATCTTAATTCAACCAGAAACACAATTATTTTTCTTACCCCATTGGCAGATCATTTTGCTTGTTTCAAGCAAAAACTCACTTAATCTAGATTTTTTCCCCAGAAAACAAGATATAATATCATTTTACTCCTCTAATAAGTGCATCTTGATTTAAGAATTTTTAGATATTTGGACTAGAAACTAGACACAAATACTTTTTTATAGCATTTTTTTGCAGTGTAAGTTCAGTGATGGTTCGTTTTAGTTGTAAAAAGTTATTAATTTAGTTCATTTATAGGTTCATTTAATTCTACACTCAAAGGTGTTCTGTACATGGCTGAAAAAAAAATAGTTTAATAGTTTAAAATATATATAAATAAAACTTTTATAATAAGTTTCTCATGTTAACCAAGGCTGCGTTTTCTATTTTAATATTTTTTAAATCTAATTTAATCCTGTGACGATCCTTCAGAAGATGCTGATCTAAAAATGCTAAATATTTAAGCATTTTTTGCTAATGGTTTTTTGGACCCCACTGTATATGTACACATATTAGTTATAACTTCTACCTATCATTAAGTAGTATATCATAACAAGAGGGTGAAGCAGTCATCAACAGTGTTTGTTACTGCCACTTTGGGGAGATTTCAGGGAGTTTTGGGCAACAGGAAGACATTCCAGACCATCTCAAGAGAGTAGATCTTCCCTTTCTCTCCTCCTGTCGTCCTTCTCTGTTCCCTTTCACTGTCTATCTCTCTTTCTCCTTCCCTTTCACGCAAACATGTCACATTCATTGCTCTTCATGTCTCCTTCAGCGCTGTATGACTCACTGTGGTTTGAACGCACTTCAGCACTCCACAGATGAATGGCACATACTCACTGCAGTCAGATTGCACGTACCGGTCCAAAAATAAACATTAATAAATACTGATTTAATTATGTTATTTTGTGGAGGAGGTTGTGGTTTTCTGTGTGTATAACTAACCTCCTAATGTTCTTTAGTTTCATAAAACTATTTTTATTCCAAACAAGCATAATCATCCACACAAACTTGTCTAATAACCACTCAACCGAAGTCTTCTCGCCCCTAATGTGGTCTAGATGAAGACATCAGGCCCCATGCTTGTTAATGGGAAATTGCTCATTTGCTTCACTTGGGCATGATGAAGAGCACACACAGCAAATTTAATGTGCTAATGCGCTGATCCGATTTATAAACCAAAAAAAAAAAAAAAGATTTAGGGAATTTTCACCTTTTTTTAAGGCTGCTCTTATTTGCAAAAGTTTTGTTCGGTGTCAACACACGTTTTTCTCTCTCACATGTATCCAGAGAGCTCTCAGTGCGCTGCAAAAACTGGTAAAGTCGCAAAGTCAAAGTGTGGTAAGACTCTTACGGCTTGCGTGTTAAATACACCGAATTGCACCACAATTACAGTGGACAAAAAGAGTACTGAAACACTTAACACTTAAAAATGTGTGAATGTCTTTGCATTAGAGCTAACAAATCAATCAAATTTGGCATTTACAAAAAATAAGGCTTTTTTTGTGTGAAATGTTTTGTTTGAAAAGCATGCTTGTGTTATCATTCTTTAAAATAAAAGCCACTTGCTTTCATATTGTGTTATCTAATACAGTGGTTCAGCACAATATTCAAAGAGATATTTCCATTATGCTGTAATTATGACAAAACTGCTTGTTTGTGAGTAGTGTGAGGAAAGAAGTATCACAGTTTAAATCTTGATTTCATATGTAAAAAAAAAAAAAATGTATTCGAATTTTAATGTAGATTATCAAAACACAGCCTTTTATTATGTTAATATATTAATAACAATTTATTAATTTAAATACTTTTAAGTCATCCTGCAGTTTGCCGAGGCCTCCTGGCTGAGAACCATCGGTTTAATGCAATGACATTCAGACAGTTTAAGTAAGACTTTAAGGGTAGTTCACTCAACAATTAAGATTCTGTCACCAATATATGTTTCCATCCAAAGTTGCGAACTAAACACTGCCCTGTTATCTTGCATTCGGATGTTGGTTTTTGGGAACGCAATTGCTTGAGACGCTTCTGGGAGGTCCTTTTATCTCATCATTCTGAGGACAGACTTTGGCTCAGGCATTTCAGAATGATCAAACCAACATTTGAGATGCTGTGCCACTGGTTAGTCCGTTTATACAATCACATCCACTGTTGAGGCAAAGTCACATGAGTTTTTTCTTGAGCATCGAGGGATTTATTAAGTATATGTTTTTCCATTGTAGTTTATTCGTGTGGTGACTTAGCAAAAAAAAAAGAAAAAAAAAAGGTTCTCCTCAATTAAGCGCATTTTTGCGCATCTTGGCATTTCCATTCAGCGTTTTTTTTATACATTATCCCAAAATGCGCATAAAAATAGGTCGATGGAAACTACCATTTACTACCATCATATAATTGACTAACATCATAGACTTTCTTTTTTTCTGCAGACATGATGGTGAGTAAATGAGGACAGAATTTTCATGTTTGGGTGAACTATCCCTTTAAGTATCCAAAAGGTTTTTGGGGCCACTGAATTACTTTATTATGCACACTGCATTTTTCCTTATATAAATCACAACACTTGTTATCATGCATGTCATGTATTACGTCAAATTTAAAGTGCACCCAGCCATAATAAATACCCTTTCACATGTAACGTGATTGAATCAGTAAGTGCCGCACAATTTTATTTTGATTTCTTTAAGTTTTGTGTGCACTAAAACACTTAGATGTGCACAACAGAAATTGGCGGGCACAGTACATACTTAGTGTGTGTGGCTTACAAACCTGGTCTTAGTTTCTTGGCTATGTGCGCCAAACAGACGAGGCTATACATATGTACACCAGAGGCTCTGATGATGTTCAAATGAACCCTACACCACTGGCTTGTGCCAGTTTGTGTAATTATGGTTGCATGTGTAGTCATGAGTTTGGAAGTATCTGAAGTCAAGTGCACTAAAGGGGGTTTTCTCATGCAGTCAGAGATGGCTGTAGGCTAGTCTGAGCCTCAGATGGACCAGACCGTCTGGTGCATATTACACACTAATGCCAAGAACTTTTGAAAATTGCCGTTTCCAGTCGCCAGAATCGCCAGAATTCATGAATGAGGATGCACAGGTTTTTAGTAGCCTGTCGAGAAACAAAAAGTTGACATAAAGTCTGCTAGAATAAGTGAAAGAACTAGTTACTGCATTTGCCAAAGTTTGTGAGGTTTTTGTCATTTATTCTTTATTGTTAGTTAATTATTAGCTTGTTTACATAATTGCTCAGCAGTCTCTGTATTGACATAGACGGAAAATGTTTGTAGACATTGTAGTCTTTCTATCCATCAAAAAAGATTTTTCATTAACATAATTACAGAATACACAGCGTTGCTTCATGATATCTTGTTGTATATTCCGCCTGTGGAATATGGTGTATAATTGAACCGGACAGATGACACTTCATAGGCTTGTGTGATGGAGAAGTGAGCAGAATAAAGATTAAAGGGTACGTTCTACCCATGTGTGGGTTTCCTGACTGATCTATGTGTCATTCTTTCTGCAGTGACAGAGTGTACAGATGACACATCGCTTCACTCATTAATTTAGAGCCTTTTCTAATTATCTAGCCTCTCTCATGTTGGCTATATAAAGCCATGTGTGCCCATGTGCTTCACCCCTACCAGAAAATCCAGCTAAAACCATCTTTAAATTCAACGTGAAATTGAACCCAACCCTATTTACTGTCTTATTGCAGGTGATTTTCAGTACACATTACTGCAAAGAAACAACCAACGTTGATCTTTTGGAAAAGTGTAATTACTTGCTTAAAGAAATAGTTCACTTACAAATGAAAATTCTGTCATCATTTACTCACCCTCAAGTTGTTTCCATCCTGTATGAATTTCTTTCTTCTGTTGAACACAAAAGAAGATATTTTGGAGAATGTCGGAAACCAGACAGTTGATGGACCCCATTGATTCCATAGTATTTTTTTCCCTACGATGGAAGTCAATGGGGTACATCAACCTTAGTGTTACCAACATTCTTCAAAATATCTTCTTTTGTGTTCAGCAGAAACAAGAAATTCATACAGGTTTTGGAACAACTTGAAGGTGAGTAAACGATTTTCATTTTTAAGTGAACTATCTCTTTAAGCAACTTGCCTTTTCTGCCTTCACCTAGGCCAAAAATAGTGTTAGCCAAAGCAGTTTATCTGTTTTAGGTACTGTTGTCTCACCAATAGTTAATGAGTAATACAATTGCAGTTAATATTAAAGTATATGGTACTTCAATAATAGCAAATTGCAGCATATATGAAAAATGTATATTACCATAAAGATGCTCTTGGGATGAACCTGACCTTCAGCCTCCACCTCAAGTTGAAAAAGGCTCCTCAAAAGTAATCTTCAACAATCAACTTCAACTGGTCTCCATCCTAAACATCACCAAGAAAATCCCAGTTAAGGAAAATTTGCTGATTTTATTGCTTCCAAATTCTGTATGACTTGGAACTATGTCGTGGCAGGTAAAATGGGATAAAATGGGTTGCAAATGCTGATTCATGTTGACTTTAAGGTGGTAGTTCTGTTTGTGAACCCAGTAGCTTTTCTCTAACTGGTCCAGGCTGATGTAGATGGTTGACCAGCTGTTGGGGACCTGGCTGATGTGTTACACCATCTTGGTCAAGGTCGTTACTGGAAAAAGCAGGTCATACCAGCTTAAGTTGGTGACGTAAGATGGTTCATTTGGTTGACCAGCCAGTGGGAACCTAGTTGAATTTGGGCTAGAAAAAAACATGCTATGCATGTTTTTGGCGGTCAAGGCGATTTATCTCGTCCAAGACGGTCTACCAGCTCAGCTAGGTTCCCACCATCTGCAAGTCCAGCTTATCAACCAACTAAACTACAACTAGTTATGTTTCTCAACTTGTAGACTATAAAGCTAGCAAGCCCATGGTTCCGTTTCCAGGGAACACAGATACTGATAAAATATTGTACTGTAACTTGAATGTACTAACCAGCTTGGACCAGCTAATGGCTACCAGCTAGGTAAAACCTTAAGCTGGTTTTAACTGGTTTAACCAGAGAAGCCTAATTTCTTGTACAGAATTTCAAAAGTTAGTGTGGCCCTCAAAGCTTCTCCAAGTCGTAGTCTTCTTCCCTATCCTATCTCTTTTCCCCTTTTTGTCCATTTCTCCTTGTGCGAACCTACCATTGTTCATTTCTTTGTTCTCTCTTTTTTCCTTTTCTTCCTATCTGTGTACCTAGGCAGCCCATTGAGTAACTTCTTTGACGTAATTAAACAACTTTTTTCAGACGAGAAGAATGGCCAGGTGCCTCTTCCACCTGGCTCGCCCAACAGACACCCATCTAACGCCCGTCGCTACGACCCTCAGCCTAGTGACTCTAAATGCCCACCGGGCAATCCCAGGGACAATGCCAAGCTGGTGGCATCCTTTGGGATACAGGAGCAGCCCTAACACTTTACCAATCAAGCTTTTTCAAACGTACCTACATAAAAGCACTAAAATATGTCTTAGAGGTGATGGGATTTATATTTGGACAAACTTTTGTATGATGGAATGACTGTTTAAAAACAAGTTATGACACAAATCCAGACACATTTCCTCTGTCACCGTCTTTGCCATGTCAGTTTGCCAGCCCCTTCCCGAACCCCTGTTGTTTCTACCCCCGATGTTTTCATGTCTTTTACGTCTGCCTTCCCGTTTTCCTCACCTTTGTGACGGCTTGTCTTTGCTGCTAGGAATTATCCAGAAAACGTATTAAAACGCTGCCCCACTTCCCTGCACATCCTGTGACGGACATTTATTGACAGACGGCACTTTTCATGACGAACAAGCAGGTTACCAGGAGATGGACACTTCATCCTTCGTCACACTCTTCCCTTCCCACTCTCCGGTCTCTCCACGCTTGACAAGGACTAAAATACAAGTACACACACGGCTTACCCTACCATCGTCTCAGCATCCTAACCTGTTAAAATGGTCGACCAGCTGGTGGGAACTGGCTGCTCCAACAGACTCTGTTCCAAAACTTAGTGAGCTGCCTCTAAGATACTGTACCCAGACATCACACCTGTCCCGGAAGGTCCGGGAGTCGATTGATAGTGAGTCCCTGATGGACGCAATATTATATACAATTTTCTGTGGACTGATCACAAGTGGTCAGCCAAGACGCATTACCGTAACACCTGGGATTATCTAACCCGGTCTCACGGCAATTCGTACAAATTTTACGAGGTGGCTAATTTGTACGAATGACCTATCCCTGAAACCTACCCATCACTGGGGTTTAGACAAATCGTACGAATTAGCCACCTTTTACTCACTCGTACAAATTCGTACGAATTGGTCGTGAGATAGCGTTGGATTATCCCACGTTTCAAATGCGTCTTCTGTGACCACTTTGTGATTTTGTGGAGATTCTCTGCTCTTTTTTCGTCACTCTCAACTACATCACTTTCACTTTCGGTGCACAGATAATGAACAAATCCGTGTTAGGCAGCTTATGCGAATGAATATAATAGTATAAATTATGGTGGGTGTTGTACCATCTCCCAGAAATGAGTTTTTGCAGGGTGGGATGTCTGGATACCTCACTTTGATCACATTATAATGCAGTCCCTTACTGCAATGCAATAAACTTTGTACAAAAAATCATTCAACATGGCGGGCTAAGCACTTTAATCAGTTTAATTAAAATAAGGACTATTTTACCCAATTTTTGTTTATGTATTTTTATGCACATTAGAGAATGGTGCTGATAGCATGTAGCAACATGCTAATGTCAAATTCTGTTGAAATCAATTGAACTGTGCTGTTGTGAGCTTAGCAACATGGCAACTGTACTGAAGTCAGTTCGAGTCTCCTGTGCGCATAAGGTGAGGAGCGCTGTTTGTGTGTCACACTGAGTTGTTAACTATGAAGAGCATTTCAAATAATGTGTTAGCTTAGCAACATGCTAATGGCAAACTCTACTGAAATCATTTATGAACGGAGTCTCCATAGTGCTGTTTGTATAACACACAGTTCACTTAAGAGATTACGATACAAGAAACCATCAAAAGCCAGGTGCACACACTTTTGGCCATGATTTTGCCAGTTGAGTTGTAAAAGAGTTATTTCATCATAAAAATTTGGAAAACCATAAGAAAAAAATCATGTGTGTATCTTGCTTTAGAAGGCAGTAGACAGCAAGGCAGCTCGCTAGGTTTGGAACAAATTCACACTCAAAATACTAGACATGAACACACATTCACACAACTCTAGGATGTTTGCACTCAGATTCATAAAGACCATAGGGGAAAAAAACGAAACACGTCGAGAAGGAAAAGATGACTTTGAGAGCTTTTCCTGGGGATGTGGATTTTTTTCAAATTGTATCGTTTCAATTTGTGATCTTTTATTTATTTATGACTTTATGTTTGAAGAACATCACTTGATCTTAAATCATTGCTGCAAAAGGACTGAAACATGGTTTTCAGTGAGTTTGGGACTCGGGACGGGACAGGGGTGGGGGGGGTGGGGGGGATAGTACTGAATGAATTTATCCTAATGAATGAATCTCTGTTGTACAGATTGAACATAATTATGTACAAATAAAATGTCTAGATGTGACACTAGCTTTAGTTCTGTTGTAGATTCAGATTTGAAATCTTGTGTTGCTTGTCTTTATTTAATTATTATTTAATCCTTGTATTTCTGTATTTATTACCTGATGGAACAATTTGTTTCATTATATCGATTTGGTTAGACACTGAAATACAGTGTTTAATTATTTAATTTTTTCTCTTTTTTTTCTTTTCTGATAATTTCTCATGTTCGCTACCAGCAGATACTAAAAAAAAATGTTGAATACATTGTGGATATTTTTGTATTTTTTCTTCTGTTTTATCTCTGTCCTTATTTATTATCATCCAGTTATATATATATATATACATGAGAACTTGAATGTTATTTATTTATTTATGACAATAATGTGTTTGTTTGTATCAGGGCAACACAATTTTGTTTGTTTAAAGAAACTTTCTAATGTCTTGATTTGTAAAAGTACCGTGGACTTTACGAATCTTTCTTTCCTAGCTTCAAAAGAGAACAAAATAGTATGTAAAAACAAACAAACCACAAAAAAGCTAATTTAACAGTATTTTAAGAATGTAGTTTAGCCTCTATGGGGAGGAAATGAACTTCTCGATATCAATGTCAGCTTCATATCATTGTGTGTGTACAATGGATGACAAAAAAAGCTGTTCTTGGATCAGTTCTACTGTAAATATGATGTTGTGGCCTACGGGAAAGTCGAAGGCCGTTCCTGCTCTTTGCTTTTGACTTGTATTGCTGTGTGCATGCACGCATTTTCTTTGCATGGCTTTAACGTAACTATTCTCAAAAATCACACTATTTTCTCAGATCTGCAATCTTTTAATGGAAAAAAACAAACAAACACCTGCCATCACCTTTAACCTCTGTTAGTCTCTCTGCGATTTTTTTTGTTCTCTTTCTGTTTTCCTGTCATGTTTTCTACTATACGCTGTAAGCGAGCGAGGTTTTGCTCGCTGGCAGTGTCTATGTGGTATCTGTTTATAAAATGCTTCCTTTTGTCTGTATGTACCTCGACCAGGAAAGATTTGGATGTTCACGGCCCCCTTTTTACGGACAGCTGGTTTAACTGAAACAAAAATAAAGCAATACCTGTTGTGAACTTTCCTATTTTATACAGTTATGAAGCAAAACTTTAATGACAAAATAAAATAAAATTGTCCATGCAGAGCAGGAACATGCATTTAAAGTTGTAAAAATCCCCTTGTATCATAACTGTGAGCAATTTCAGAGAGAAAAATGAAACAATAAACTGATTCACTTAATAGGATGATACTAGCGAGTGTTCATGATTGTATGTTACTGGGTGTTTAACAGTCAAACAATGATCAAAGACAGAAGTCATATATGCCCACGACTGATACAAAATTACTGTGCATACATGCAAATGTGCTGAAATTAACTTTTATTATTCAAGGAACTGATTTATGTTCTGATTGAAGCCATCTACTTCAGTTTAACATGTTAGATATTATTTTCTTTATTTCTATAAAATATCTATTTTTATTTTGTTAAAGCGTTTTATTGTGATACAAATGTTCAGTCTGTCATTATAGTTATACGTTTAATAATGTTGAAATTACATCAATACTGTTTTGCTTTATTTACTCTTATACAACAACTAGTCCTTAAATCTGATTGGCCGAGTGTGTGCGTTCCCGCTGATAGCAGCACTGGGACTTTTTTCACCGTTTGTATCAGTCCACTGTTTGTGTGAGAACGTGCCGACACACGGAAATCACTCTGCTGTATTACAAACCAAAGAAACACTATAAAAATATAATAAACATAAAAATATTATTATAATGCTATCTTATTAATAAATATATATTATATTTTCTTTATCTTGTTATTTACAAGCCTCCCTGAAGAAGGTATTATAAATACCGAAACGTCACGATAGGCTTGTTTGATCATTTTATTTTAAATGTATTTTTCATTCACATTATTATTTTCTCAGTGTACTTACTTACTTTAGAGACAAAGACACACTCCACGAAATAGACTCTCCAGTAGTTCTCCAGTTTTCAACAGAAATAATTATTTACCTTTCAACCCAAATGCAGCTCAAGAGAAAGGGGAAGAGATAGTCAAGTCAAGTCAAGTCACCTTAATTTATATAGCGCTTTTAACAATATGAATTGTTTCAAAGCAGCTTTACAGTGATAATAAGAAATTACAATAACAGAGATTGTTTTGGCTTTACAGCAGCTCTAGGATAAAGTTATTGTCCAGCTAAAAGTTAGTTTTGATTGATTGATTCACTTCCGTTGCGAAGATCATACGTTTTTAACTTAGGGGCCGCTAACACGACAACGTTCTAACAGAAAACCCTCAACGCGCTCCGGCGTGGTGTTACACAGTATTCTAGGTTATTACGTGAGGAAGGTTTTTGTCCAATAACTAGAATCTCTGTTTTTTTCTGAATTAAGTAGTAGGAAATTACTAGTCATCCAGTTTTTTATATCAGCTAAAATACCGTTAATTTTGTGAATTGGAAAAGTTTCGTCAGGGCATGAAGAAATATAGAGCTGCGTATCATCAACATAACAGTGAAAACTAATGCCATGCTTCCTAATAATATCTCCCAAGGGTAGCATGTACAGAGTGAACAGCAACGGTCCTAGTACTGAGCCTTGTGGTACGCCATACTGAACTTGTGATCAATAAGACATCTCTTCATTTACTGCTACAAACTGATAACGCTCAGATATGTATGATTTAAACCATGCGAATGCAATTCCACTAATGCCAACATTATTTTCGAATCTATTTAAAAGAATGTTGTGATCGATAGTGTCAAATGCAGCACTAAGATCGAGTAACACTAATAGAGAGATACAACCACGATCGGATGATGAGAGCAAATCATTTGTGACTCTAATGAGAGCAGTCTCGGTACTATAGTACAGTAAATCCTCGCAGATATCATCTTTTTCTAAAAAGGAACATAGTTGTGAAGATACTGCTTTTTCTAGTATCTTTGACAGAAAATGCAGATTCGAGATCGGCCTGTAATTGACTAATTCTGTAGGATCAAGTTGCGTTTTTTTTTTTAACAAGCGGTTTAATCATAGCCAGCTTAAAAGTTGTTGGTACATATCCTAGAGACAAAGATGAATAATGATATTAAGAAGAGGATCTATGACCTCTGGAAGCATCTCTTTCAGTAGCTTAGTCGGTATAGGGTCTAACATACATGTTGTCGATTTAGATGATTCAACGAGTTTAGTAAATTCTTCCTCTCCTATAGCAATGATTGAATCGAATTTTTACTTAAGGAGACTACAATGCACTGCCTGATGCGATACTGTAGTAGACGGTTGCATAGTTATAATTTTCTCCCTCATATTATCAATCTTATAAGTGAAGAAGTTCATAAAGTCATTACTGCTGTGTTGCTTTAAAACGTCTGGGCTGGAAGCTTTATTTTTCGTTAGTTTAGCCACTGTTTCAAATAAATACCTAGGGTTTTGTTTATTTTCTTCTAATAGGGTTGAAAAATAAGCAGATCTAGCAGCTTTTAAGGCCTCTCTGTATGCAATCGAGCTCTCTTTCCATGAAATGCGAAATACCTCTAGTTTAGTTTTCTTCCAGTTGCGCTCCATTTCTTCCAGTTGCACTCGAGTCAAGGCTACACACATGTATGACGGAAGAGATGGTCATGACATGCATGAGTTCACAAGCAGTTCTAGAGGGCCCAGGCCTGGTTCCTCTCATAGACTCGCTGCTTTCCATGAGGATCAATTCAGACCCTCACATTCCTTTTCCAACCAGGGAAACAAAAAGGTTTCCTTTCTAAACCATGGTGGTAGATTTAGAGACATAGACATCTCTATAGACAGGGAAACACCAATACAAAAGAAGAAAGGGGACAGAGCCCCTCGCTACATCCCTCGGGAAAAATTATGCCTAAGACTTTTGCACAGTACTGTGCATCCACCACCACTTTTGCTACCACCACACAGGTGGCGTGCACAACACCACACACATCATTTTGGTCGCATATGCTCCTGAAATTTAATCTGTGTGACCTAAAAATATATTTGGGAGCATTTGTGCGAGTGCAAATAATGGTTGTGGTGCGACCTGTTTTCAGTTCTCAACAAAACGTTTGCAAATTACTGCACAGTGTGTACCTTATGTGCGCTGATACGCTGTGGCCGGACCATCATTCTATCCAGTGTTACATAACCAATCAAACGTCATCCTTACGTTCTTAACTTTAAAGCAGATTTTAGATTGGTTAATATGAGCTGTCAATCACTCTCACTCCCTTTCACTGCGTTCCGTTGTTTCTGCTTATCTATAATCGTGAACCATGATGACTGAACGACACAGCAGCGGTGTATGAGATATTATATCATAGCTCTAAATACATAGACCTCATTAGCGCCTTAGCGGCCACCTTAGCAGCCAATTGAAACGGCCGCTAATGAGGAATCTATGTATTGTGTCTATGGTTTCTAAAAATCTATGGTTTCTATTAAATTTAAAGAAATTAGGTCTACTTAATTATTCAGTAAAACGATATGTTATTGCCAATATTATTGTTACTCTGTCAGTGTTTTATTCACTGACTTTAGCTAGCCTCTTTGCACTGAGAACAACATAGTGACGAAGCGCGTTTGTCCGTTTAGGGCTACAGTAGGAACATGTTGGTGCATTTCAATGTAAGGGGACCCGCGGTGTATATAGATAGAAACGGCTCATTCTAAGGTAATAAAAACAGGACGGTTCATTATGTAAGATTTTTACACACCACTGAAAACATAGTTATGTACTGTAGATGATATTGCATTTCTGTCAACAGATCCTCCTAAATATTACACAGTGCACCTTTAAAATAGCTTGACTGTAACTCTACACCCTTGCTTAGTATATCCGGTTCTATGAATATGCAAATGAGTCCCGCCTCCACTCACTCACACCAGCTCAGAGATCCACTCGTTGACGATCGCATGTTGATCTGACTGGTTACAAGGTAGTTTGTGATGTCACAAACACCAGCGATTTCCAAACCACGTGTTTGAGACTGTCTTTGGTACCCCCTGTGGAGCAAATCTAAATTTGTAATGTTGTTTATATGTCTATGTGTTGTTTTTAATATGCTTTAAGACAAACCATGAGCAAATTCATAAGTGAACACCATTACGGAGTATTTTCTCCTTAAAACTGCAGTGAACGAAAGACAGTCTCAAAAACAGGGTTTGAAATCGCTGTTGTTTCTGACGTCACAAACTACCTGTAACCAATCCGATCAATGTGCTGGTGGGCTTTTCCATATAATTAATAGCGAACTAGCAGTGGAGTCGTGAGAGAAGCCAGGTTATCATGGTATATTTTTCTGTTGGGTATATCCCGGAAAAATCGGGTAGACTTAGCAATACTCAAAAGTTGAGCGAGTGGATCTCTGAGCTGGTGTGAGTGAGTGGAGGCGGGCCAATTAGCATATTCATGGTTCCGCGTATACTAAATAAGGAAAAAACTTTTAAATAGGCTATGCCATGTTGGTGATCAAACATGAGTTTTAAGGGATACAATTATTGACTACAGTGGACTTTAAGACTATATTATTTCAGGACCATTTCTTAAATTTATCAAAAACTGTTACACTTTTGTATCTGAATCTGAACTCAGAAAATATTTACATTGAGTATTTTTTTTCATTTTGATTTGTCGGGAGAATCTACTTTAACTTTACTGCCTGTGAAATATAAACAAGCCAGTGTTAGACTCATATGTGTACAAGATCAATCAATCAGTTTATTTATTGAGCAAAAATAAATGAAACAAACAACACAAATTGTGCTGTTGTAACCGGTCATACTTGACCCGCTCCAAGCGGGACTCGAACCGAAGAAATTTAATAATACTATAAAGGTGTTTATAATTTATAAGCCATTGCAAATAAGTACATTTTAAGTTTAGATTTTAATTCTGCCTCTGTCTTAAATCTTAAATAGTTCAGTAAGCTATTCCATGGTTTTGGTCCAGTAGTAGCAAAGATTCATTCAACAGTTTTTGGTCAGATGATCTCAAATAGACTGAGAGTTAGAAGTTAAAAGGTCAGAAAAATAAGTTGGTGCCAATCTGTTCAAAGCTTTTTTAAAACAACTTGAGCTCAACTTCAAAAAAAGTCTTAAGTGTTAAAAACTTAGAATTTAGGTTTAATGTAGGGTTTATGATGATATGATGATAAATTATGTTCTAAGCTTTTGACAAACATATTACTTTTAAAGGTGTGGCAGGCGATTTCAGAGAGGCTAGCAATAGCAAGCTAGCTTCAAAACACATGAATGCGCACAGCAAAGCATCACGAGATGATAGACAGCGTTTAACTTCCTCATGTCTCAAAGCACACAACATTACAATCATAATGAATGTAAACAACTTACAGCGCTCTAGTTGTACCTCATGACTGCTGCAGATTCACTTCAGCATTGATAGTGTTGACGTAGGCACGCATAAATCCAAGTCTAAGGACGTACTGTAAACAGGTCCAGGTAGAACGTCACGGGTTGCCATCTCGTAATTACGGTTACGACATGGGGTGAACGCAGCATAAGCTCATTGTTTTAGTTCAGGAGGAACTGTAAAAGACGGCTGCTGTTTGTGTGTGACGCTCGGTGACTGTCGTCTGTCTACAACTCTACATCGCCTTACACAACAAACTGATGACGTGTGATGTCTGCGTGAGCAAGTGCGCGGAGGGATGGAAATACATTCACAGGGTAACAGGCAGGTAAGACGTCCTATCATTGAATTTAGACCGAATGCAATGATTGGATGCATTTTTGTTTTGGTTTGTTACATTTTGTTAAATATTTACACCACTTCTATTATTGATTGGTATCAGGATGTGAAGAGAGTTTCAATCAGTATAACAAAAAGTTGAACTTTAGTGACTAACTTTTGTATTTTGTAGATTTTTTCAGATGTTATATTTTGACTTAATTTGATGTTAAAAATTGTCTACATAATATGAATATGGAAGCTTGTTGCCGTCTATGATTAAAAAATAAAAAAGGTAATTTAGTCATGTTTTTCTCGCAATTGGGAGTTTAGGCCTATATCTCGCAATTCTGACCTTTTTTCCCTCAGAATTGTGTGACAAAGTCAGATTTGCGAGATGTAAACTCGCAATTTTGAGAAAAAAAGTCAGAATTGTGAGATTAAAAAGTCGCAAATATCTTTTAAATATCTTTTAAATCATTTTAGTCCGTGGCGGAAACAAGCTTCCATAACTTAAAGCTAATATAATATTTAGTTTGCTGTGTTATGACAGTTGTGTTGGATTTATACTGATGCAGCATCACGCAAAATGCTTACCAGAAATGTGTTACTCAGTTACTAGAAAAATGCTAAACACACAACCGCTTGTCATGTGATCTCATGAGAAAACCGCTCTAGACTAGACTAGAAATCAGTTTTTATTAGGCGACTGATAGGACAGTCTACATCTCCATGTAATTGAACATAAAAGGTTCTGTTCATTTCATTTTGTGGTACTTGTAAAATTACTGAGTGCACCGTTTGGTATTTCTGTGACAGTCTCACACACCCCTGCAGTTTATTCACTGATTAGGAGTTTGTGAATTCCCAGTTTGGAAAGTGTTTTTGTATGTCCTTGTAGGTGTTTCTGTCAAGCCTGGTAAGTTGACCTCACTGTTTTTCACCTTTAATTTCTTTTTCTTTGCTTTCTGATTCATAACTTCAGTGTACAATCAGTTTAACAGCATGCAGTGCTCTCAATAACCAGAAGGTGGCAGCACAGTCTCATTTTGAAATTAAACTTTAAAGTGTTTGCCAGCTTAACATACATTACTTAATGTTCTGTAGCTAGGCTTGACTATGTTGTTAAAAAAATATATATACACACACACACACACACACACACACACGTATGCAATGAACCCATTGTAATATTTGCATACTTAATTGTGGTCTTCTGTTGCTGTTTGGATAACATTTTAGACACAAAAGTTTTTTATATATATAACTTTATTTGCTTGGCATGAAACAAGATAAAATAGCAACTTAAATAATCTCACATCTTAAATAGAACATGTCCTTGTTTTTCTCCATTACAAGATTCATCTATAATAGCTTAAAATAAAACAATAATGAAGGAAAAAAAAAAGATATGCTCTAGCCTCCCACTTTAGCCAAACTCTGTACAAAATAGCATCTGTTTTAGGTGTGGGAAAACTGTTGTCCACAATCTTAACATACTTTAGTTCGATAGCTTTAGCCACACAAACGCTGCAGCATTTAATGTCAAGCTTGTGTCCATTAAATGATTATTTTTTTTGAATTCATGAAACTGTCCACAAAGCTCAACTTCAGTCAGTCCGTCTTTTTTTCAACAGCATTTCCTTTTCATATTTCCTCAGGCTTTCCATATTGTCTTAACACCTTACACATTCATGTCCTTTCTTCTTTGTGTATTTCCTTCTATTTTTTCCGTCTTTTTCTCTTTCACACACGAGAAGTCACTAGCAGTGAGCGTAGTCTGCGTGCTAACGTTGCCTCGAGCTCTTCCAGAAGCGAGTCTTTCCCAGATCCGCCTCGTGTCCCGGATCCCAGGATCAGCGCCCGGAAGGCTTCCCTCTCCAACAGACCCGCCATGTTCTGAAGGAAGAAACCTTCACAGTGTGTGCTGAGCTCCACCGCACCGTGAGCCTGGGGAAAGAAATCAATCAGTTAGGCCTGGGGAGACACTTCGGTAATAATTATTAAATTGTTGTCCTGTACATTTTATAAATATTAGTAAAATGTACCATAATATTGTCATGTTTTTGTATTATATATATATATATATATATATATATATATATATGTATATGTATATGTATATGTATATATATATATATATATATATATATATATATATACAGTGCAATGCATAAGTGAATACACCCATGCTAAAGTTGACTAAAAAGAGGAATAAAAAATCATATTTTGGAAATTGAACTTAATGCCTTAATTAAAAAAATTAGGAAAAATCCAACCTTTAAGGACACCAATTTTCTTTGTGAATGAATAATGTATCGTAAATAAATAAATGTTCTTCCATAAAATACATGGTGCATAAGTGAGTACACCCCTATGTTAAATTCCCATAGAGGCAGGCAGATTTTTATTTTTAAGTATTTAAAAAAAACATTTTTTAGGATACTATGCATCCTGATAAAGTTCCCTTGGCCTTTGGAATTAAAATAGCCCCACATCATCACATAGCATTCACCATACCTAGAGATTGGCATGGGGTACTTTCCATAAGATCATCTCTCAATGCAAATCAAACTAGCTATTAGGCTAACTGAAATAAAACCATGCCAATCTCTAGGTATGGTGAAGGCTATGTGGGGCTATTTTAATTCCAAAGGCCAAGGGAACTTTATCAGGATGCATAGTATCCTAAAAAAAAAAAAAAAAAAAAAAAACTTAAAAATAAAAATAAAAATCTGCCTGCCTCTATGGGAATTTAACATAGGGGTGTACTCACTTATGCACCATGTATTTTAAGGAAGAACATTTATTTATTTACGATACATTATTCATTCACAAAGAAAATTGGTGTCCTTAAAGGTTGGATTTTTCCTAATTTTTTTAAATTAAGGCATTAAGTTCAATTTCCAAAATATGATTTTTTATTCCTCTTTTTAGTCAACTTTAGCATGGGTGTATTCACTTATGCATAGCACTGTATATATATATATATATATATATATATATATATTATAATTACACAGTACACACACATATATTCATGTAAACTCAAACTTTTTTATTTTGGATGTGATTAATTGTTTCACAGCCCTTCTTTATCATTATCATGGTACAATACTGTACAATACTGTAGAATGTCATGATACCACCAAAATACTTCTTACTCGTTACAAAGGAAATATGTTTGGTCAGTTACTATTATTTTACATTCAACATTATTCAGATTCTTTTTGATGGCATGTGTTTGGTTATAATTATACAATTGTATATATTTAGATATTGTATATTTACTGTATAAATTAAATCGATTTTTGAAAGATTATATATAATATTATGTAAACTGATATATTTTCACCTTGGCAGTGTGGTAGATGTCCACAGCATTGTCGAGGTCAATGCTCTGAGCGCAGAGGATTTCACAGTGCCGCTGTAGCGCCCCCAGCTGGAACAAACTGGCCGCTGACAGTAACTACAGAATGGAAACAAAAGGGTACATTTACATTTACATTTATTCATTTAGCTGACGCTTTTATCCAAAGCGACTTACAATTGCTATATATGTCAGAGGTCGCACGCCTCTGGAGCAACTAGGGGTTAAGTGTCTTGCTCAGGGACACATTGGTGTCTCACAGTGGATTCGAACCCGGGTCTCTCACACCAAAGGCATGTGTCTTATCCATTGCGCCACACCACCGTAAAATTTGTTGTTGTTTTTTTTTTTTTTACACAACGTCTTATTACTTGCTTCAATCTACAAACATAAAGATAAAGTTTCATCTTAAATAATTGCAGGTAAACTCAAGAGGTTCCACTGCATAAAGGCCGTACTTTGCTGGGTTGGACTGTATCTTGTTTGTCTTACCTCCAGTAACTCTGAGACGCCCATCTTCAGAGACTCTGCCCCCCCGCAGTACAGGTATGACATCATCACCTGGATAAACACAACGAGATCGTGATTAACTCCCGATAACATCTGTTGTCGACCATGTTGTCGCACGGGTTCATCGAGTGTTCATACCTGGAAGATGTTGTACTTGATGTTGCTGATCTCGATGTCTTTGCGGGGCTGAGAGCTGTCCGACCCGTTCAGCGCCAACAGAGTTTTGAACCTGATCCCAGAGCAAACATTCTTTATTCACAACGGTTCAGTTGTGTCAAAATAAAGTTGTGTCTCTACTGCAGAGACCCATGTTACAAGATGATAATGTGTAGGCTCACCTGTCGGACGCTGTGAGCAGCAGAACCCCGTGAGCATAGAACGGCTTTCCCTCCACTAGGAACGTCACGTCAGACATCTCTGGGTTGTTCAGGAAGTGAGGGTCTGCGGAAAGAGGAGAAATCAGACTTGCTCAAGATTTTAACAGAGTAATCATTTACAGACAAATATACAAATCAAAGAATTAGCTAAATCTACAACTTTAATATGCACTAGCATGTACATTAAAGCGAAATGACCAGAATCAATGACAAACAAACTTTAGGTTTTGAATTTTAAATCAATGTTGGGTCATTTAATGTGGATCCAGTCGGTGTTGCCAATTCATAATTATAACTGTACTAAGATGGAGTGAATTACCAAGTTGAGCGGAGAGAGCGGGCTTCTTCTCTTGGATAGGAGGAAGTGGAGCAGGACCGTAACAGTGACTAAAGATGATGCCCAGCTGTTGGTTTATTGCCTCGTTCTATAAAGGAAAGAAAGAAGAAATAATTAGTCATAAGGATGTTTTAACTAGAGACTACCGTTGCTTCCGAAATCCCGGACTGAGTAGGTGCTACATTTGAATTTGAATTTACTTCGCGACTATGAATATGGCTAGTATGAGTGAAATTCGGACATGCTACATCCGCCATGTTGTTACTGTCACATGACCTACCAGCATCAGTTCACTGCCATTGATGATGGGAAAGTAAAGTGTCCATCGAATGCTTACTTCAGAATCTCGGCTAAATTAGTAGGTCGTCCGGGGACTTTTCGCCCTCTGTTTTTCAAATACTAAGTATTCGGACATACACTACTCCTCTTTTGGCGTACTGTATAGTAGGGAAGTATTCGATTTTGGACACAGTGTAAGAATTATTTATAGACCTCTTCACACCAAATCAGAATTTTTGCCATAAAAGAAGCGCAAAAATATTTTAGAACTTAATGCATGTCCATTTCAGATCCTCGAAATTGGAAAAATGTTAACTACAATGAGCTGTCATGTTTTAATTCGAACTCTAGTTACATTTTTAATTGTTCACCATCCATTGACAATGACAAAAATTCATAGTCTAAGGTTCTCAATGTTTTTTTGCCGTTATATTCGACCTTCTATGAACAAATATCCAGGTTTTTCAGTACCTTGTTTTTTTTCAGGATGTTAAACATCAAAGGAAACCCGACGCAGACCACTTCCTCACAGTAGTCCTCCTCTTTGATGGAGCTGAAGTCTCGTAAAAGAGAGAGCGTGACTCCGGCTCTGGACTTCAGCTGAGCGCTGCGCAGCGACTCCAGCCATACGTGAAGCTTCCACGGCACTCCTGCGGGATCAGGCCATATTATGAAGAACCGTTTGCAAATAATCAAATGCTTGCTAGATAGCTCCGATTTTTTAAACTGTATCACAGAAAATCTATATTTGATCATAAATTAATGAAAGTGTTACTCTATGATATCTTGTTATATATGCGTCTAACCTACCCAACGATCTGAGCTCCATGGTGACGTCCAGATAGCCGTGCTCTGCGCTGTAGAAGGACGCCTCCTGCAGAGCTTTCATACGGGCCTTACACAGCTTGGGCAGGGCATCTTCTGACAGCAGGCTGAGGTTGGGGGATGGAGGAGGGGGTAGAGAGTGTCCGTTCCTGCCGGACGCCCGCGTCTCGCCCTCCACACCCTCCGCCAGGATCTCCTCCAGCGAGAGCACGTCTTCCCGCACCTTCTGAGGCTGAGAGAGGAGCTTCCTCAAAACATTCCTGCAGAACATACTTCACGGTTAGTTCAGGGATGGATGGATGTGTAACCCCCTCCACCCGGGTCCTACTCACCCCGCTCTGTGCGGGCCTAGAATCCGGGTCACGGCACCAATTTGTAGCGGACTTCTTCTCGCACCACAAAGTAACTCCCCGACACGTCTGCAGTTTATTGACAGAGAACAGCCTGTGACTGGAGAGAGTCAGCTGAACCTGAAGGCTGTTGTGGTCCACTGAAGTCAGAGGTGTCGGGGAGTTTCTTTGTGTTGCGAGACGAAGTCCGCTACAAATTGATGGTAGATAAATGGTTGTCTGGATAGATAATTAATGATTTGGCATATGGATGGACAGATTGCAAAAAATCTAGATGGGATGGATAGCTGGTGAATGATTAGATAGCTGGCTAGGTAGAAAACTTATTACTGGAAAGATAGATATTTTGGTACACAGGTATATAGGGTAATGGGTATATAGATAGCAGGAGAGATAATGAATGCTTGGACATAAGATTGATAGAAAGCAAGATGGATAGATAGCTGGTAAATGATTAGATGGGTAGATGACTGGGTAGATATGAATGATTGGTCAGGTAGATAGATGGTTGATTGGATAGATAATAAATGCTTGGACATATAGATAGCTAGATAGTTGGCTGATGAATGATTAAATATAGGAAGACGGCTGATCGATAATGAACGATTGGACAGATAACTAGAGAGTCGGATAGATGGGTAGATAGACAGTTGGCTGAGTGGATTATAGATAGATGGTTAATAAATTATTGGACAAAGATAGACTGATAGAAAGCTATGATAGCTGGATAGATAGATGAATAATTAGATAGACAGATAGTCGATCGATAGAAATGAATAATATGACAGATTCATATAGAAAACTAGATGATGAATGATTGGCTAGATAGAATGTGGATGATTTGACGGTCACCGTGATTTTGCCAAGTTTTGTTGATCCTGGATAACATTCCTGTCCCAAAATTTAGTCCTTACCCTATCCCTAACCCTAAAACCTAACCCGACCCATGACTTTTCCCTAAAATTAGAGGGAAATGATAGGTGAATAACACTGATGTAGAAGCACCTCACCCTGGTTCTAAGCCTAAACTTGACATAAACTGTAAACTTGTCCCTCAAATCTGATTGGTTGATTGGAAAATTGTTCCAGGATCAACAAAGATGTTGATCCAGGAACATGTGGTACTTGGTGAAATCACGTTCACCATGATTTGACATTGATATTCTATATGAGATCATTATGTGGTAATGCAGCTGTGTATTTGTTGTAATAATTGAGAATATTCAGAGTTCGTGAGGAGTGAGTGTGTTAGTATGATGATGGGAGGTATTACCTATGGCCATGTGCAGCAGCGTGACTGAAGCAGTTCATGTCCTCATACAGCGATGATGTCAGAGCGTGGCCGTCCTGGGACCTCAGCAGGGGATCTGCCCCCCGCGCCAGCAGTAAACTCACCATCTCGTAATTCCCTGTGAGAGTGACCGGAGGAGAAGGAAAGAAGAAACAGATGGTGAGGTTGCAGAGATGTGTAGAGTAAATGAGAGAGAACCACAATAAAAGAAAAGAACACACTTCATGATCATTACTGTAATGATCTTGGAAGGGTCACGTCTTGAGGAATCAACTTTTCCTTGATCTTTAGAGACAAAAGAGCTTGATGTACTAGGAAAACATGCTCTAACTTTAAGAACTCACAACATTGTCCAAAATCTACTCTACTCTACACCAGAGAAGTGAAATATTAACATTACCGCCCACATTTACAATATAAATTGCCTATTGAAGTTCAGAAACTTGGCCGACCTGGTCACAGTGAGGTATTGGGAATGAAGTAGGACAGATAGTGGTTACGTATACCAAACCTTTTACTTACTAAAGGTAAAACAAAACATTACTCCTTCGAATGTTGCAGAACCTCTTGCTGAATGTCCCCACATCTATAAAAGGTTTTAAACACTCTGAACTGTTGCAAAACACGTCTTCCTGACCCAATTCTGTCAACTCTCGTACAGTTTGTGGCCTCTACAGTTTGGCTCCGGTCTGCCAACACATGGCCATATTTTTAGGGATTCCTGTTTGGGATGGGAGTGACCAGCCTTCCCTGGCAGGCTGTAAATCTGAGCTGGTGGAGGTTGTGAGAGAGGCTGAATCAAGTGAGGGAGTTGTGCTACACACACACACACACACACACACACACACATACACACACACACCTGCGGCAGACGCCAGCTGAAGAGGCGTCTCAGCGTTACTCTCCTGTCCGTAACGCACAGCTGCTCCTTCCACGTTTGCCCCGGCATCTAATAGAAGCTGAAGAGACATACAAACATTCATGTTAAGAAAGTAACAGCAAAAACTACAGCTAACAATAAACACAAGGATCAAACTTACATTGTGTGGCTTAACAATATTACATTCCTTACAAAAAAGAAGTTTTTTTAAGTGTGATATAAAGTATACATACTTTATACTAAAGATAAGTGTATCAATCTACTTTTTATGTAAGCTACTTATCAGAGATAAACTTAAAATTATACTTAAGTATGCTCTGCTTCTACTGAAAAATACATTTGGCCTATACTTGTGCTAAAGTACTGTTGAAGGTCTATTTAAAATTAATACAAATTTAGAAACCATGTAGTATACTTAAAGTGCTATAAGCATAATGTTAAGTTCACTTTAAGAAACATTTTAAGTGTACTTGGAGTATATAGACTATTAAAATGTGTTTACTGAGAGTATACTTGTACTTTCACTAACTAAAAAGTGGGCTAGAAGTCTATCCCCGGTTTCACAGACAAGGCGATGTTGTCTAGTCCCAGACTAAAATGCATGTTTGAGCTGTTTTAACTGAAATCAACTTGCACAGACAAGTATGTCAATGCCATTGTTTTCTCTCAAGATGCACATCAATAATGTTTTTTCCTCAAGGCAGGTTTATAAAAGCTACTTAAATTATCTTAATTGAACTAAGGCCTAATGCTGGCTTAAGTTAAGCCCTGTTTGTGAAACCAGTCCTATAACTAGTAAAATAACAGTACATCTATAAGTTCACTTGTATACTTCACAGTATAGTTGCAGTACAAAAGAAAAACTTGGATGTTAACTAGTTGTGTACAAGTTTACCACTGTTACACTTAAAGTACACTTAAAAGCATACTTTTATAAACTAAGAAATGGGCCAGTTTAGTTCCAGTAAGTATTGAAATAGTACACTTGCAAGTTTATTACTAGTACATTGATTTTAGTTGGCTATACTTGCTACATAAAGTATAATTGGGAAATTAGAAATTGGAAATACTTGGGTATTCAATTAACTTGAAGTCTACTTCTTTGTAAGACATACATGGATGTCAGTAGTAGTAGCATATCTTCATGATACAGAACCAATTGTGCAAAGAAAAAAAAGAAAGAAGTAAAACAATGTGATGTTTTCCCACACTAGTTAAGTACAAACCCTGGCCCGTAGACAAACAACTCGATCATGTGACCAATGAAATTTTACTTGTAAAGAAGACTTCATGGATTCGGTCAGAACTATGGTTGGAACTATTCGACAGTGCTACACTAAGGCTAGGGTTAGTATTTGTTTCAGTGTTGTGACTAGGATGACCAATGAAATCTTTAGAATCAGCTGTGGGGTTTGCGCTTGACTGGTTTAGGCCAAAAAAAATAAATAAGCAAGCAGTTCTTTACCTGAACTACTGATATATGTCCATGTAACACAGCGAACGTGAGCGCCACCCAGTGGCGGCTGTCAGGGTAGACTGAAGGGTGTTTGGGAGAGCAAACGGGTACCTGAACACAAAAAACACTGTCAGCTTTCATACAGGGATGTTTTCCATTTCTTCACAAAAAACATTTACAACATTACAATAAAAAACAATCTGACAAATGATCAATCATAAGCTAGCTTTTAAAAAAATTTTTTTATTAATTGTTCAGCTGCCTTGTCCAAATACATATTTTATATGTATATATATTATTATTTTTTTGAGATTTTTTGGTTGAATGCAAAACAATTAATTCAAGTAAGGTTTTTTCCCCCATTTCAAAAAGGTATTTTTAAAAAAAATAGATTTAAGGATATTTTTTCTAGTGTTTTTAGAACTACATCACAACAGGTTATCAAAACATTTGTACAATTGAAATTGAATTGAAAGATTAAAAGATTTTAACATTTAAAAACGCATATTGGTTTTGTCCATAGACTTGGTTGATCTCTTGAAAAATCTCTAGTTGCGAATATTTTTTATCAAATAACTTAAAATTTGCCATCAACTTTGCTCTCTTTTTTTTGGCAAATATTTAATTGACATTTAATCCCTTTTAACTTGGTATAAACAAGCCTTAACATCCAAAAATAGTGACTAATATAGCAACGGGTGGTACATACCGCCACATCCAGATTGGCTCCGGCGTCAATCAGCATCTGGACTAAAGCTTCGTCTCCAGCGGCGCAGGCGTACATCAGCGGGGTCATACCCTGCACAGGTGCAGAGAGAGCAGAGTTGGACATCTGGATCCACAACATCACATCCGTGTAACAGAATGATGTATAGTTTGGTGGTGTTCTGATCTTACGGTACCTGGTCATCCATGCTGTTGACACCATCAGGCCCCAGCAGCTCGATGGCCTGGCCGATCAGATCAGTGCGGCCGCAGTTCAGCATGCGGAAGCCCAGGTCCAGCTGGAACTTATCTGTGGCCGCTTTGGCATCCAGACGCCTGAAGGAACTGAAACAGCACTCTGGCCTACAAAAGACAGGAGAAGAGTGAGTGACAATGACAGGGAGTGAGTGAGTGAAATTAATGAGTGACTGTGGGTGAGTGAGTGAGTGAGTGAGTGAGTGAGTGAGTGAGTGAGTGAGTGAGTGAGTGAGTGAGTGAGTGAGTGAGTGAGTGAGTGAGTGAGTGAGTGGAATTAATGGATGAGAGGGTGAGTGAATTAATGAGTGAGTGAGTGGATGAGAGAGTGAGTGGGTGGGTGAGTGAGTGAGTGAGTGGATGAGAGAGAGAGAGTGAGTGGGTGAGTGGGTGGGTGGGTGGGTGGGTGAGAGAGTGAGTGGGTGGGTGGGTGGATGAGTGAGTGAGTGAGTGGAATTAGTGGATGAGAGAGAGAGAGAGTGAGTGAGTGGATGAGAGAGAGTGAGTGGATGAGAGAGAGTGAGTGAGTGAGTGAGGAAATGGATAGTGTTGGTCATTACATGCTTTCATGGGTGGAGTGCTGGATTTTCCTCAAGTGTTTTCAAATTTCAAGTGTTTTCAAATCATTAAGCCTTGACATCAGCATGAGGATCAGTGCAGCTCTTTGCCAGTGTGTTAATACAGTCAAGTCACATTTAAGAGTCAGCATGAGATCATGTCTGATACCTTCAGCTCTGCGACACTTTAAGTGCCTGACTGTGTTTTTATCAGTGTTTAAAAGTCAGTTGACATTTTAAAACAGATTTAATTAGTCTAACAAGGTTGCGATAAAAACATTTGTTAAATGCAATAAAAAAATATACTTGGAAAACAAGGTCACCACAGCTGGAGAACTTGACAAAGCACCTTTAAAATCAGCATGAAATTTGACTTTACAGTATCTAAGGTATTCTGAATGTTGCTAGGGTGTTGCTCTATGGTTGCTAAGGTGTTGAGGGTGTTTTTCGTGTGATGCTATGGTGTGGCTTCTAGGGAGTTTTAGCTGATTATCAAAAGAGTCCTCTGTGTCTGATTATCAAAAGCTGATGTTCCTCCATGCAAGTCTAGGATTTTCTTCACTCATTGTCAGTCAGGATGTTTTATGACATGAAAGTCTTACTTTAGCAGTCTGGGCTCGCAGTCTAACCCAGGCAGGAGGAGCCGTGCTGTCTGTCTGACATCATCGCTGTCCACCAATAAGCTGCGGCGATGCTCGGCGTGAACGATGGCCACACGCATCCACTCCATCAGCGGGGGGAGGAGGAGGAACGGCCTGGGGAATGCAGGAAAAACAACATGTACTTAAGTTTGTATCCAAGACTTTGGTTGAAAAATGGTTGCAATATTAATAACAACAGAGTTGATTCACGATCCGTTCGGAAAATGGCACCACGGTTTAAATCGTTCAACATTCAAGCCATTTTAAGCCATTTGAGCGCAAGATGATGCGAAACAGAACTCGATTCGGAAGTCACGCTGTTTTCTGTGCGCATTCACACACAGAGCATCGAATTCAGTTCTCTTGTGCTTGAACACACACACACAAGCAAATGCCCGTCTCGGTGAGTATTCTCGTAAACAGTCACTTATGACTTACAGTATGTGAACGTACACAATTGAGAAAGAACATTGATGCGTATAATTATATTGGATCAGTGCATTCGGCCTTAAAGTGCCAGTAGCCTAATAAACCTGCAGCTGAATGTATCAATGTTAATCAAACTGAAATAGAAAGCTAAAATCACTTTTTTAGCTTTAACAAAGATTGATTAAATTTAATTTATTCAGTGAAGATTATGCAGTGTTATTTTACATTCTATTACATTTCCGTAGCTTAATACTGTGAAGACTTACATGAAAAACATAAAGCACTGTTTATTTCATTTGTATCTCTGTTGTAGTATTTATCTATGTATGTTATTTGTTTATTATTTTCTATGCAGATTCACTCCCCTTTTGAAATCACCTCAATCATTTAGTGATTAATTCTTTATAAATATATATTGAATTTTTTTTTTTTTTTTTTTTTTTTTTTTTAATCGTGCAGCCCGAGTTGTAAGCAACTAAAACGGTCTTTTGTTTGCTCTTGATGATAGACAGACATTAAGTGATTTCAGATCTGGTATTTAAAATGTGTTTTATTTTTCAAAATATAAAATGGTAAAAATTCCCCTTAATTGATCAAAATAAAAATAAATCCAGATTTTTCCTCAAAAGTGAAGTGAAACTAAATCTGACAAAACCTCATTGGGACACCCTCAGAGAGAAAGATGTATGAATGAAAAATTAATTCAAAAAATTTAAAAAGTTTTCTTTTAGCACTAGGTTGTGGATTAGAATAAATCTATTGTAATATATTGTTTTATATATAGACAATTATGTCTATAGTATGTCCTCATTTAGATGCACACGTGTGTGTGTGTGTGTGTGTGTGTGTGTGTGTGTGTGTGTGTGTGACAAGTCAGTTGTGTAAAACAAGTTGGGCCACAGCGCACTTAATCTGCTAGTGTTTCTAAAGAAGGGCTTGTGCAACCGAGGCGGCCCGTGTCTTTCAGCGGCCTGTCATATCAAAGAATTCACGCTGAGAATGAGATACGGCGGCTGAAGTCCTCTTGTTTTCAGCAGCTCAGTGCCACTCCCTGCAGACATGAATGTGTTGTTTGTATGTGTGTGAGCTTCTTAATAAAAACTTCACACGAGGACAGATATGGGCTGTTTACTGGACCCAGATCAAGACTATATTAGTCTCAACCTTTGAAAATGAAGACTGGAGGATTTAAAAAGACTGTCTTGTTCCTTCAAAAATATAGTAAAATATTCTAATAATCAATTTATTATTATTATTATTGATAAATCATCATCATTACCGTCATCATCATACAATATTCAAGTGTTTTGGGTTCTAAACATCTGACCGTCTTGGGTAGCACGTCCTGATTTTGCTGAGTCAAAATCCAGGAACAACAATCCTGTCCGAAAATGTAATCCTAACCATATTCCTAAACCTAACCCTGCCCATAACTTATCCCTAAAATCAGAGTGAAATGACAGCTGAATAACACTGATGTAGAAGCACCTAACCCTGGTTTTAAGACTAAAATCTGATTGGTTGATTGGAATTTGTTCCAGGAACATGTTGGTCCTGGGCGTCCTTCAAAAATGAAGAAAAGAATAAAAAAAATTTGTATAATATGATATAATATACTAATATTCAATTTATAATTATTATCATTATCATCCAATATTTAAGTGTTTTGGGTTCTAAAAAGCAAAAGTGTGAATGAAAAACATGTGGTTCTTTAAAGTTCCCCTGTGGTGAAAATCCAGCTTTTAATGTTGTTTATACGTATGTCTATGTGGTGTTTTCAATATGCTTTAAGACAAACTCAAATTCATAATTCAACACCATTGCTGAGTATTTTCTCCTTAAAACTGCAGTGAACCAAAGACGGTGGATTTCAGTGGTTTGAAATCGCTGGTGTTTCTGACGTCACAAACTACCTTGTAACGAATCAGGTCAACGTGTGATCGTCTGAGCTGGAGTGAGTGAGTGGAGGCGGGGCTCATTTGCATATTCATAGAACCACATATTGCAAGGGTATAGAGTTACATGCAAGCTATTTCTTTTAGCTTATGAAGATTTTTTTTTTTTTTTTGGAAAAAGCATTTAAATATGTAATTTTGGTGATCAAAGAGGAGTTTTAAGGGATACAATTATTGACTACGGGGGACTTTTAAAGAGGACTGAAGTGAAAAACCCTAAATGTGCACACTCACAGCTAGGACCCCAAGGACAGCCCGTACTGAGTACCACCATCAGTTTTATTTAGCATCCAAGTCAGCCTGAACCATGACATATCACCAGGCACTGATACAGGTCCAGCATCCCCTTCCCAAATCCTAATCTAATCTTTTTCTAAGTAAAGCCTAGAATCTGAGGAACCTCCAGCTGGTGTTTGGTCACGTCTCCGCAGCCGCCCATCGCATTCAGAGAAGATACCAATGTGAAAGTTTGTCACCGCTCTGCTCGATGCACAGCAGGAACACAATGACGTCAAACTAAAAAAAACAAGTCATCCCGCCGAGAGTCTGTCAGCCCGGCAAGACATGCAAATGAGACGTACAGAGAGGAGCGTGAAGCTCATTAAACACACAAGATATGCGCAACAGAGAAAGTGATCTCCTGAGACCTACAGACGCGCTCAACCACAACAAACAGATCAACTTTGCAGATGACAACTTGATGGGAGCCATTTTGGTTCAAAAGAAAAGACAATTCAAATTCTAAAGGCAGCTTTCAAGTGTGAAACATCTGAAGACAAAGCTAAATTTAGAGAGGCTAAATTTAAATATTGAGGGAAGATACAAAAAGACACCGAATCAAACTTTTTTTTTTTTTTTGTCAGCTGTTTTGCAGGTGATTAAATCAGATGTTTGTTCAGTTCGCATGGCATTCTCAGTGTTGCCACAATGGGCGCTAAAGCGCACATCAGCGTCCTCTACAGGGTTAAAGTCGACATGTTTATAGCTAGCATCTTGAAAAATAACGTCAAACAAAATAAACATTTTGAAGGGAACTCTATCGCCCCCTTGAGTACTGAGGTATGTACCCCCGCAAGACATGCGTTAAAATGGTCAACATGGCGGTTTAGTTGCAATTTGTTGGCCAAATATTTGTATTTACGTACTTAAATATATAATATTTCTAGCTTTTTAATATTTACATTGCTGTAGTGATAATTGGAGAAGAAACTTGGAAAAAAAAAGTCATGCTTTATTGTGAGCTACAAACAACAGATTTGGCCATGACATGCCATAAATCAGATTTGATCCGCCTGTCTGAACAGAAAAAGCAGTGTATTGCAAGCAACGAGCTGTGTAACGTCTACAGCCAGAAAACCAGATGAGGTTAAGTAACATTTGTTTGACTTGTGGTTGTAAAACAGCTCAACCTTAATCCAAGGAAAGATCTTCATGGGAAAGTGAGGGAAGAAGCGAAAAGAAACACACTTAATAACCACATACTTTCCCTAAAATAGTTTAGAAGAGCATTTTAGCAGCCTACTGTATTGATCAAGGGAATTTTCCAAGTGCCAAAGCTCTTAAAACCACTGTCAAGACGAATAGATTGCAGCCAGCTAAGTGTGTTTACTTTGGTCGCTCAAAAGAGGGGGTGGATGGTGTTGGGGAGTTGATATCTGTGAGAGCATACAAGGATTTGATTGTGTATCTGTAAGTGTGTGTGTGTTTGTGTGGAAAAAAGATATCAGTCAGTACACTAAATAAGTCTGCGACAGGAGAAGCTGATGGGGATTTTTTTTTTTTTCCCTCAAGTTGCATTTTAAAATCCACTTTTTCTCTCTTTTTTTCAAACATCTGAGAGGAACCATTAGTTTGAATGGGCTTGGTGCTTCTGGCTGCTGCTACCAACAGCATTAAAAGCATTAAGTACAACTCTCAAATCTGAATACACACTTGATAGACATTTTTCCATTGCTAAATAGAATTATTGAGTCCTCAAAGCTTCTCGACCAACAAACAAAAGATGATTATAAGCTAGGTTACAACTACCGGCCACACGTTCAGGGACAAACACACACGAACGTAAACTTACTGATGCATAGTCCACTCCTCCTTGAATGGAAAACAAAACCAGCATGAAATTTAAGCTCTTCAACATTTTTACAACTCTGCTTTGTTCTGTTGTCAGAGCGCTATGCTAGTGAAAAGCAAAAGTCGTAGTGCCTCCCTTCATCTCTTGTTCGGTTTGGCCTCTGGGTCACGCTTTCAACAATGACCCGTGCTTCTGAATGAAGGGCTCAAGTTCAACCCGCGGCCTTCGACCCGAAACCCGAGCTCAGCTTCAGCCTACATCAAAGCTTGGCTAATCAGGGCTTGTGGAAACCTTATAGCGCTTTGGGCTAATTTGGCGGACTAGCATTTACACATGTGTTAAGGCCTCTAACGTGACTAGATTACAGCAGAGATGTAACAGTGATTAAGAGTTCACTACTGAGACCACACGGCTGTTTCCCTCGCTTTAAACGTATATAACGCTGAAGTATTTCTCTGAGTCATATACAAACACTAGCGTCTGGCAGGCAACTCCATGGCCACTGCATATTAAACGCTGTGGTTTTCAAGCCAGGAATTTCTAGCGGTTTTGGCAGCGGATGATGATTAATCCCAGCATCACTTTAAATGGGAGCGTTATTCCGTATATTTGTTTGAATTCAAAAATCCTGTGTAAATAGTAGTCTATACTGTAGCCCACCACTGAGATTTTGATAAAGAGTCTTTTATACATCGGCTGATTCTGAACGAGGCTTGAAGAAATAACAACATGTTATTGTTTAATTAGTGCACAACGGTCATTCATATTGCAGTCTTTTCTGTTTTTCTTTAATTATTGCTTATCGTTTCCTCACTGCTGGGGGTAGATATTATGGGTGGATATTACCAATCACACCTTGCACCAAGAGGACAGATTTGCAGGGATTTTCTAATGCAGTATCAAGATATGTCAGCATGATTTTTTATTTGTTTTGTTTGTCTGGCTCACTTCTTTTAGTATAGGTGAGATAATAAATATATTATTATTATTATTATTATTATATAAATAATCAGACTACAGTTACATTTTATTGATTACATAATATTCACAAAATGCCAGTTTTTATTTAAAATTTGTTATGGTGTAATTAATTATTAGCTTTTCACCAACTTACGAACCACCAGCAGTTTCTTCACAAACCCTAGTTTAGGAAATCCTGTTTAATGCACTTCTCTTTGTATTTTGTCATATCACTATAGTACAAGAGTATCCTGTTCAAAAGTAATCTAAAAGTATAATCATCAGATTATATTCCCTAAAATATGTAATGTAATTTGTAATGTAATCCAATTTGTAAGCAATCTACCCACAACTGTGTATATATACTTGTGAGAATTTACTACTAGACGTGTCCGACTAACAGCAAACATATAATTTTTTTTTTTTGTCTGACTCTCGTTTCACAAGGTGAGATAAGAAATGATCAAATGAAAAAAATAAAAAAGCTCTCTAGCTAGCTTGTATGACCGTGCTGAACCAATGAGTGTTTTGCTGTCAACTGGTCATGTCTTAATTTAGCTATTTTTTTAATATTGCATTAATATTGCATCCTTCTCATGAGCAGTTAAATCTCTTTTTTTGCCTCATTTTACCTGTAAAAGAAAACTTGCTTATTAATTATGCACACCTGAATATAATAGTTTTTCACTTCCAGCCTTCCTTAACAGTTATATATCACTTATAAATGATTAAATACAAAATTAATAGTAGGTATTAAGATTAAGGTGTGGTTTGGAATTGCTAAAATGCTAAAATATCAACTTGCATAATAATTATCCACACACTGTAGTTTAAACTTCATTTTAGAAACTTCATCTTAGTACTCATTGGTGATGGTACTTCTATACTCCAATTAGCTGGTATGTGTGGATGTGTCTTGTCTTCTCTGTCCTGATTTGGGGTCAGCGTACCTTCCACCCCTCTCATCTTACAATGACTCCTTAATGTGCGACCACTTACAGCCCAGCACTCCCATTCACCTCTGACCCGTTCCTCCCTCTCTCTCCACCCACTCCATAAGAGCCTGTCCTCAGCCATCATAAATCAACACTTCCCATTACAAACCTCTAGCTCACATATCCAAACTTCACTGGATCTGCAACGCCCCCTTTCGGTTTACAGGCCCCTGTTAGGACCACACAGTACGCCAGTGTGCCATTGTGGTTTCATTTCAAGCAGAGGTTTTAAAGACTTTTCAATAGAAGGCGCAGAGAGAAGACCTTAAATAATGATTGAGCCCTTTACCGTAATGACTGCCAGGAGTGCAGCACCACCTGTATCCCATTTTGCCTTTCTACCAAACACACAGAAATTTTTTCTGGCACAAGCATTAAGGAAGATTCATGATTGGAGTCCTGGAGTTGGCAGTAAGGCTCCATTGTTGTTTTCCACTTAAGTTTGTTAGTTGAAGGTCTTACACAAGTGATCCAGCTGTAGCCAATATCAAGATTCGCCCTTTACTTAAAAAACATACAACCTGATAATTGCAAACATTCGTATACACACAAATCGCAAAACACGTGGACAATTGTGCTTGGCGCTCAACAACAAACATCAAAGAAACAAACATCTCAGCCCATCAACGACGTGCTGGATTTACTTTGTTTTTGGATGCGGGATAAAGTTTCCAGAAATTGTTGTACCTATGTCACCCATTTTTTTAATTAAATAAGTAATTTTTGAGCTGATTTTGGTAAAGTTTGCGAAAAGTGTGGCATTTAAACACACACTTGTTTTCAAAATCAAATACATGTCAAAGATGAAACATCAAGAATACAAAAAGAATATTAGCTTAGGCTTGTTTGCTATATAAACAGTAGCAATGCTATCAGTAGCGTAAAGGTCACTCAGATGTTTTTGATATGTGTTGTGTAGTTGTATAGTTGACATGTTGTGTAGCTACATCGCTAATATTTATCCCATTGTGTGACTTAAAGTCCCTGTAAAGGCAATTAAAAAAAAAAATTCTAAACACATTAGAAATGTTAGAAATGTATTGATAAAACATATTACAAAGACTGTGAACTGTGAAGTACTGAATTGTGGAGTTAGACCGTTAAACAGTTTTTCACCATTGCTGTGTTCCGGATTTTTTGGGCGGGGCTAAAACGGGGGCTCGATGACGCACTGAAGCCCCTGAGCTCCTGGACACGCCCCTACTTGATGACGCATCGGAGCCCCTGACGCTGCCCCTCCCCTAACAATATAGCACATTCATTCACATCAGTTTGCCGATCGCGAGTTACTGTCAGTACTATTAGTTACTACAGCCTACAGTTTGCTAGCTAGCTATGCCTTCGTCACGGAAATGCGTACTACCTGGATGTGATCACGTACAAAACAGATCGGTGTCCTTATTTAAATTTCCGAAAAACGATCACATCAAGAAGAGGTGGATTAATTTTGTGAAGAGCCACCTTGATGGAGAGCTTAGGATCACCGCCAAAATCCGCCTCTGTAGTGATCATTTTACACAGGATAGTTTTATAAACTTTCGTCGGAGACAACTGGGATTCACTGATAATCCGCTGTTACTGGTGAATGGGGCCGAACCGATTATCTCCCGCCTCGGCCTTCATCCTCCCGTCGCGCCGACAACTGGTGCCATCGTCGGCTGGCTTTCGTCAGCTTTCCCGCGAGTGGGCGTGGTTTCAGCGCAGCCAGCGGACACGCCCCCAGCGTTTGAGAGCAGAGACTACTGCTCATTTTTGCAAGATTTTGATAGCTTATTTTATGTACTTGCCAGCTTTTTTTATCATTCAAATTTGGCTGGGTGGCTAATAACACCTTTTTCTGTGGTGTGACAAACTCAGAAAACATACTTAATTTTGACTTTACAGGGACTTTAAATGGCTTTTGAGTAGCTAGTTTTTGTTAGTAGCTTGTAGCTAGTGTAGCTAACTACTTTTTCAAAATGCTAGCAACTGTCGCTTGACTGCCTCAAATTGTTAGAAGCTTTTATCTTGGCAAGTTGCTTCCTCAACATTTTTTGAATCCTACAAACAGGCGTCCTTCCAAGAGTAACTCAGCGAAGAGCTAATATTTACAGTACACATGTAACTGAACCCTGCATAACATAAACCTTCTTATTTACCTTTAGCAAGCAGGTAATATCCTGAGGACATCCTTGTAGAAAGACAGACAGCTAATGACCCAGGCTTAAAACAAACCTCTCTTTAAGGACAAAATATAACGAACGTTTAGGAAACAGCAGCTGGAAAAGGGTTTTGAGGAGCTCCTCACATTTCTACTATATCATTAACAGCTTTAAAGTACCTTGAGGCTGTTGGATTTCACAGAGCTTACTTACATATCAATGGGCCATCAGGGGTTTGGGGTGTTAATTAGCTTAGCACCCATTGTGTGAATTGGAGACTGGATTAATGGGAGGGGAATAATAATGAGGCTCACCTTTCTTTGCTCAGGGCCATCCTGGGCGGATCCAGGTTGGGGTTCTCCATGGACTCCATCTGAGGGCATCGGAGGAAGTAGTAGAGCGTGTGGAGGGCGTCCGGGGACCAGGACACTTGCTGCTGCTGGCGGGCATGACGTGCCGGACTGAGCCCGTGCCGGACAGAACTGAGGCGCTGCATATGGTGCATGGCCCGTGACACCAGGTCACCTGATGATAACGACAAACAATGGACCAATCAGACACTTCAGAGCAGGCCAATAAAGGTTCATTTAATTTAATTAAAAATGCACTTTGTACATTACAATGACTTGAATACACCTCGCCTATGATTAATATGTGTTTGTTTTTTATTATTATTATTTTTTTTATTTTTTTTTGCCATGAGCATAAGGTCAAATATTGAATTGTGAGGTCCTTATTTTTGTTTGTTTTTTTGCACACAAAAAGTATTCTCCGTCGCTTCATAACATTGATGTTGAACCACTGTAGTGACATGGACTATTTTAATGATGTCTTTACTACCTTTCTGGGCTTTGTGGTACATAATGAAGAAAAATCCTTAGTAATAGAATGGAATTATATAAAAAAGAAAAACTATAGTCTGGCACAATATTGTATTGTTTTTAGCAGTATTAGCATTATTTTTTGAGCAATGATAATTTTTGTTAACTCATTACACAATTCCAAGTCATGTGGTGCAACCAGCATGAAGAAAAAGAAAATGTATTTATAATAAAAACACAAATAAATAAAAAGATTCATTCATTCATTCACGACATGGACCAGGTTATTTCAGGTTGTAAAATGTCACATGGTACAACCTTCCAAAAACAATGATATTTATGAATTATTACTTTTTATCTTAAAATATATATTCTTGGCTTAACTCTTTTTGATGCTTTTCAATCAAAGACAAAAAGGAACAAGACAATACATTTGCTTCAACCTATTAAGCCAAAAATCAAGTTGAGATACGATTATGAATGCTTGCACCAAGACACACAAATATAATAATAATGGATAAAATAATTTTTATATAATAATATATATTTAAAATGTTTGGAAAATAATGGATAAGAATGGATCGGAACAGATAAAATGATTTTAGAATAATATTTTTCCTTTCCTTTTTCTTCTTTGTCATTGACCCAGATATCAAATTATCAGCAAACCTCAAGTAGAAGCTAACAAGTCCTTGGACCCTTATTGAAACCAAAAGCCACAAGTTGGCCTTCATAGATATGTGGAATGTGAGAGAGATAGTACACGTCTCTCTGTGGATGAAACGCCCACCTGCTGTTTTTCCCTTTATGGATCTCGCAGTTCCACTAAATAAGAATATGTTGCACCATCTACTATTTGTACCACGAGTCCGATAAAAATTTAATTCTCAACATGTGGTTGGAAACAGTCCTATTACCAACTAATCTACATATGCACACACAGATATCATTCAATGCATGTCTATGCTAACTTGAGAAGCAAAGTAGAGGGCTGGTCACTCCATTTGTGGGAACATGTAGACTTCATTTGTGGTAATCAGCCCTTGGGTTCATTTTCAAACCACAGAGTGGTTTGTGAGTAGGAAGAATCCTCTGTTATTATCATCTGAAATTTGCCAAACTTGTAGCAATAGGGGCCCTATTGTGTTCTGCCAGGCCCTACAAAGTGTCTTAAGAGAATTTATGAAACAATCAGGACGTTTGGGGCTTTGCTACTAATGCCTGCCCTGAAGGCTGAGATCAGTGCGATTGGACTGGGGATATAAATACAACATCCTGAAAGCTCGTGGTAATACTTGTTGCAATGTAAAGGCCCTGATATACTCACAGAAAAGATCATTTTGTCGTTCGTTTAGCGGTAATAAGTTTGAAAAACATAAGCAGTGGTATACTGTTAGCGAACATCCTGACACAGACTGACCGCGGACTTTCCTCTCAATAATGCAACAAACATTATACAATAGATTGCTTAAAATCAAGCAGCTTTACAGCATTAAACATAAAAAACAGTGTCACTTTCAATTAAAATTGCAACTTCAATTTCTGCTCTGAAGCAGCTCTCCAGTGAGTTCATGTTTATACCCGCATCTTATCTCAACAAACTGAACTGAACAAATGAATCCATGAAGATTTCCATGTCAAAGAGGGCGGAGCCTCAGAGCCACACCGGCCTATTACATCATCACCACGGACCAATGGTAGATCGAAGGTGTTAACCAGCCGAGGCAACCTTTTCCGTAAGGTTTCAAGCTTCGGAAACGAACTCTAATGATCTGAGGGGTATTTTGAGCTGAAATTGTTCCCAGAATTTGTCAAGTACTTCTTGTGAAAAGGGACATAATATGTCACCTTTAAACAAAATCAGGCCAAAACGAAGTTTATTTAATTATAGCTTGTCAAATGTGCCCCTTTTTGGGTGTGAGCAAAAACACGCAGTTTTTTGTGTGTGTCCCTTTAAATGCAAATTAACTGCTGCTCCGCCCCCGTTCAAAAGAGGGCCGATCCTTTACACGAGCTTCGGATATTCCGGCGATAACAAAACACGCGAATCTCACTCATCCAAAATCTCAGTGAGTGCAGTCTTACAGAGAGACTCAGGAAGAGGTTGGAACTTTTAGACGCACCTGGACGTTTCTGAATGGTTAGTATCCACTTATCCATTATGTAGTTGAGTCACATTGATTCATCTCATCGACTTGCATGTACCGTCATGTTTAACTTTTACACAAGTTGACACAGTTCCCTGAGGTCTTTATGAGACAGCTGTGACATTTTTTTGGTCAAACAGTGTTCAGTGCTCGTCTGTGCAGCAACGACAGAACAGTTTACATGCTTTACTCAAACTCAAAACCAAATGGCGGCGCCATTGCTGGGAACGTGCAGATTAAGGGGCGGTAATATTATAATAAGATTCCCTTCCTACGTCAGAAGGGGAGTGAAATCTGATCGGCTTATTTTTTGACATGCTTGCAGAGAAAGATCTTACCAAAACAAAGTTACTGGGTTGTCACTTTTCACGTTTTCCGGGTTGCTAGATGCACACGATTATAGCACTTAAACACGGAAAATGTCAGATTTTCATGATATGTCCCCTTTAAAATGACGTCACATCAGTTTGTTCTTTGATTTTGCTTGAGGTATATCAGGGCGTTGAGGTTCTTCCCTTTCAACCACCCCACCAAATTCCAACTGAAAGGGCTACAAACAACAGCAAATTTTTCACCACCCCAGATTTGTTTTATGGGCCCAAATCCACCATTTTCGGTTGTATAGATGCCCCATGTGTGTCAAGGGTCCCAGGGCAGCTGAAGACGTACAGATGCCCCACTGTCCGCCACATCTCCTGCGTACAACTGGATCAAACCTACACGAGAGCTCGTGGGGAGGTGCCAACCTCACAGGCGGTGCACAAAGAGAGCTCTCACTGAATTCATAGAGTTTGTGTGCGATTGCTAATGCCCAACCGAACGCTTGGTCTGCATGAACGTGCCCTTGTGCTGTGGGAGACAAGCAGCGAAGTGTTCAGGATTTTGCCGGAGGAAATCCGTGCCTCTTAATGGAAAGACGCCAACCCTGCCACCTCTGGGCCTGTGGCATGATGAGTAAACACAGGTAAAACAGCTCAGAAGAAGACAGCCCATGCCAACAAAGACCTCCTTCAACTGCAGGGGAAATATCCCATTTTCAAATGTAAACTTGTGTGAGGAGGGAACCGAAACGTTGCACAATGGACCGACAGTCAGACTCCGCTGAATAAGGAACTGTAATCTTTGTACTTTACATTTGTTCAGCTTTCCACTTGTATAATATCCAGAGCAAACAATAAACCCCGGACCAGATGTTGCTTTTATCAAGGGAACCGTGTTGAGACAGACATGCTTCGTTTCAGTGGAGATGAGTCAGGCATCATGAAGTCAGAGGAGAGACTGGTAAAGCGTTTCATCTTCATTGAATTCTTATAGGAGTATCTATCGCCATAACATCCTACAGGAATTATCCAGAATAACAGATACACAAGACTTTCAGTTGACTTCCAGCCTCTTTTCGTTTGTTTTTTCTTTATTTCCGTCACAGAACTTTCTGTTTAGAAAGCAAACATGCCTGCTCTTTGGGAACAACATGGTGGTGTTTATCCAGAGCATAAAATAATAGGCTAATCGGGTCAGAGAGATAAACAGTGTCCGCTTTATCTCCTTTTCCATGTTGTGTTTGCAGGAATAACACCAAGCAATTGTTACTCTATATGGTACTTGCTACAATCTTGACTCTGTTGAGTGTCAATGCAAGCACTATGACAGGCAGAGACAATAACTAAACTTTTTATTTTATATACTTTTATAATTTAATATATTTTATTTATATAATAACAATGATATATATATATATATGTAATGTAATGTAATTTTATTATTTTACAAATATGCACATATATAATCTGTTTATATACAGTGCAATGCATAAGTGAATACACCCATGCTAAAGTTGACTAAAAAGAGGAATAAAAAATCATATTTTGGAAATTGAACTTAATGCATAATGGAAAAATCCAACCTTTAAGGACACCAATTTTCTTTGTGAATGAAATAAATGTTCTTCCTTAAAATACATGGTGCATAAGTGAGTACACCCCTATGTTAAATTCCCATAGAGGCAGGCAGATTTTTATTTTTAAGTATTTTTAGATTTTTTTTTTTTAGGATACTATGCATCCTGATAAAGTTCCCTTGGCCTTTGGAATTAAAATAGCCCCACATCATCACATAGCCTTCACCATACCTAGAGATTGGCATGGGGTACTTTCCATAAGATCATCTCTCAATGCAAATCAAACTAGCTATTAGGCTAACTGAAATAAAACCATGCCAGTCTCTAGGTATGGTGAAGGCTATGTGATGATGTGGGGCTATTTTAATTCCAAAGGCCAAGGGAACTTTATCAGGATGCATAGTATCCTAATTTTTTTTTTTTTTAAATACTTAAAAATAAAAATCTGCCTGCCTCTATGGGAATTTAACATAGGGGTGTACTCACTTATGCACCCTGTATTTTAAGGAAGAACATTTATTTATTTACGATACATTATTCATTCACAAAGAAAATTGGTGTCCTTAAAGGTTGGATTTTTCCTAATTTTTTAAATTAAGGCATTAAGTTCAATTTCCAAAATATGATTTTTTATTCCTCTTTTTAGTCAACTTTAGCATGGGTGTATTCACTTATGCATAGCACTGTATATGTTTAGATACATTTGCAAAATAATATGCATATAAATAAGTATATACAAATTTATTTTAGGTTGGATTTGTAAATTTATTTCCATGTGTTTTTTATACACATAATTATAATTAATCATATTTTTTAGTCCATTTGTACTTTTTCCATTTATTTTACTTTTTCCGCACTGTTATTTTGCACTATTAACACTGAATCCAACACAAATATAGTTTTGCAGTACAGTACAAAGCAATTTTTGCATTCGATATTAAGGATGTGACATTTGCAATAAGCTCCACACTGAAAGTTTCCAGCGTGTATAATCTTCTCATAAGCATTAGCTTAAATGTGACCTTTCTGAGTTGTAAATGATTCAGTATGTTTCATAATGAACACGAGAGAGAGGATAAAAGCACGAGTATCAGACGTAGCAGACCGACAGGAAGGAAGTCAAGACACTCACTCAGTTCTGAGATGCTGCCCACACATGTGGCCAGTAAAGCCTGCTCGAGTGTCCGCAGCTCCAGTTCAGCGTACGCATCCTCTCTGCTCTCCAGTCCCGTCTGACATCCCTCTGTGTACGGACTGAAATGAGCCGGAAGTGACAGAACACCTAGAACACAAAGAAAGGAAATGTAAATGACACTTAAAATGCGGTGATTGGCGTAATCTGTCTAGCAAAACTCATTTATTCCAATAGGAAATTGAGTAATCTGGTGCTTAATTTATAAAATGTTGCATAGAAACTGGCCTGCATTTGATCTGTGTACGCACAAAAATACGCGCAAATGCCTCTACCTTGCAAACGAAGCCTACAGGTGAATACAATTTTTATAAAAAACTTACAGCTTATAACATTTTTCAAAATTTGAGATTTTGAATTTGGGGTTTTCATAAGCTGTAAGCCATAATCATCAAAATTATAACAAATAAAGGCTTGAAATATCTCACTTTGCATGTAATGAATCTATATAATATATTAGTTTCACCTTTTAAGTTGAATTACTGAAATGAATGAACTTTTGCACGATATACATTTTTTTCGAGTTTCACCTGTAATTAATGTCATTAACATATAAATAAGCAGCAGTTAACGTCCAAATCCTTTACTTGAGAATGGTGATTTCCATAGATTTCCAAATACCTGCAGTACTATAACTCTGCCACAAGGAAAAGTGCATCTCTGCCACGTTCTTATAAAGATGAACGGTGGCGTGGATTTTACCATACCTTAAGTTCAAATCTGTGCGTATATACGTTTTATCAATGGAGTTTCATGTGACGGCTAAAACAAATCCTTGTTTAATAAAAGAAATTGTCGTTTGTGGGCGAAAAATTATACTAAATTTAAATTTAAAGTCCCCCTGTGGTGAAAATCAAGGTTTTAATATTGTTTATATGTCTATGTGGTATTTTAAATATGCTTTAAGACAAACCATATGTAAATTCATAAGTCCTGCAGTAAATTCTGCAGTGAACCAAAGACAGTGTTTGAAATCGCTGGTGTTTCTGACGTCACAAACTACCTTGTAACCAATCAGGTCAACGTGTGATCGTCAACGAGTGGATCTCTGAGCTGGAGTGAGTGAGTGGAGGCGGGGCTTATTTGCATATTCATAGAACCACGTAGACTAAATAAGGCAAGAGTGTAGAGTTACATTCAAGCTATTTTAAGGCATGAAGAATTTTTTTTCAAGGAAAAAACACTTAAATATATTTTGGTGATCAAAGATGAGTTTTAAGGGATACATTGATTGATTACAGGGAGACTTTAAACATGGATCTTGCCGTGTTCTATTCATTTATTTATATGTAAAAGAAAATTGTTCTACACAAAATCAGTTTTCATTTGCAGTATTTACCACTTTCAAAACTGCAGTCACAAGAGAGATCAGAAACACAAAGCTGACATTATTATCCATAACCCAGCCTTGAAAACTACAAATTTCAATTCCAAACACTTTTCACATAGGTTTACATGCTTCAGGGAGGAACACACAAACAAATGCAAGAATTGGCAACCTCAGCAGATTCTGTTCTGGAATTGTGAAACACTTTGACTAAATCCAAACAGCATTACTAATATAATCGTCACTGCATTTGACCAGAAATCACGAGAATGACAGCCAATGCTGACTAGAGCTGTGTTTTTCTCTCCAAGGTGTTGTCTGAGATAACAAAGGTTGCACAAGGCCAGGGGCCTCATTTATAAAGCTTGCGTACGCACAAAACGGGGCTGAAAACATGCGTACGCCAGTTCCTGCGCAAAAGGTGGGATTTATAAAGAAAAACTTGACGTGAAAATTTGCGCACCTACACGCAAACTCTGACCCATGCGTACGCACATTTTGGAGACGGAGCAGTTTGGCGACACCGATGGTGAGCTGGAGTTAAATGTCTTTTTGGTCACTTTTAGAATTTAGAATTAAAATTAAACATGATACAGAAAGATAATACAAAATATAATTTCACTCACCAAGCCTGTCACTTGAAGCAAATATCCATTCCTTCTTATGTCCGCGCCAGCGAGCGCGTTGGCCCGTTTAGTGAAACTGACGCAGTTTAAATAAATAAAATAATGATTTAAACTTGGTTGATGGTAAAAATGGTTTTACTTCTGATATAAACATTTAGATTAAATATGCCATTCAAATTATGGAGTTAAACACTTAAACATGAAATCATACTGAAAAGTTACAACATTTTTTTATATTCAATTCAATCAATAGAAATATTTGTTGTGGATGCGATTGTTTTTGAACACTTTTCCTGTGGCGTGCTGTGTTTTAATGTTTTAACCACAGAGATAATTGCTTATCATGATAATACCAGATTGTCTGAGAAAATAGTTTCGTGCAAATAATGCCCAAGGCCTATCTGTTTCCATTAAAAATATAAATCAATTAAAAATACAATTCGGCAAGTGGAAAAGATTGAGAAAAACTTTCTCTGAAATGTATTTTACACTATTTGATTTATAGGCTATTCAAAAACAAGGCAAGGATAACTACTAGATTTGTATTAATGTAATGTTTCTTGTACCGTTTATATCATTTGCATATGATAAACGTTATCACGTGGATGAATAATCATATGCAAATGATATGTAGATGAGGATCTGCATAGTAAAACTGGGCGTTGTAAGCTCCATATATGGTTATTTCGGGTGGAGACGCATGTACGCACAATCTTCCGCTGACTGGGATTTATAAAGTGAATTCTGCGCAGGTACTGGCGTACGCACGGTTTTATAAGTCTGAATATTTTTTTGCGTACGCCATTTTTGGCTTTTGTGCGTACGTACACTTTTAGTAAGGTTCCTACGCACAGTTTTATAAATGAGGCCCCAGGACAGTCACTTCCCTCTGTAAACATCTTCTCTTACGTCCACAGTGCTGTTTTCAAGAACAACCTGGTGGTTCAGTGTTGATGAGTTAGTGGGACTTTCCCAGTATAATCTCAGTATAAACACAAGGTTCTCATAGCAATGTTCTAAACCTTAAACTGATCACCTGCCCCGTTAAACTATTGCATAAGACCAGGATGGATTTATTAAAGCAATGACTTGTGGCAGAAAAAGAACTGCTACGGTTACATAACATGAAATGATCCGCTTCGCTCCCTCAACCTCTTTTTATTTCCAGACTTGTTGGGATGTTTTGGACTTAGTGAGTCAGAGTTTGGTTTATGAGACAGTCAAAGCTTCATTCTACAGTTTCCGTCTTTTAATTTGTGTTTTGCTGAGCCATCATTGGTTGATTTAGTTGAGTTGTCTCCAGTAGTGACATCCTGTCCATATGAAAGGATCAGGACAAACAGAGAGATCAAGGAAGGGGAAACTTGTGCAGTTACGTTTCTCACTGGTTCTTTGTAGTTCTGGACAAAGCTTTGCTTTGGCCTTTAGGGGTGAGAGACCTGCCAAGGAAAAGGAAACAAGCAAGGAACCCTACCAGAGAAGCAAAAACAAAGCAATATTGTAAGTCCTGTTTCTGATTTATGCATGGAGCTTCACAGGAAAGACGGATCTCTATCCCATCTGTGAACTTTAAATGAATATTCTGGGTTCGGTACAAGTTAAGCTCAATTGACAAGATTTGTGGCATAACACACAAACAATGATTTCCACTTGTCCCTTCTTTCCTTTACAGTGAGGCTCTTACAGTGGAAGTGAATGGGGCAGATTATGTATCATCAAAATGCTGCCAGTGTTCGAAATCACTGCATGGGATTATAAAGTGGTACAGTAGGTCATCCGGGTCATTTTTGCCCAATGGTTTTTGAACACTATGCATTTGGACATACTACTCTTTTGGTATACTGTTTTTCGCATACTATAGGAAGTTGGCATTTTCGGACACAGCGACTGTTTTAGTAGTATAGCCAAAAGACAAACAATATGCTTGTTAATAAAAACAGTTGGTGGTTGTGTACACACACTGCCGGCACATTCAATTTCAAAGACCATGTAAAAGTGAATTTTGCATAATAGGTCCCCTTTAAAAGAAGAATAAATGTAAGTGCTTTGATCAAATTATAAGCATTTTTTTTCTGTTGTTAAATGCTCCAAAAATGGCCCATTTACTTCCTTTGTAGGTGCCTCTTTTAACAGATTTGAAATAATTTATTGTGGTAATCAATGCACCATAAATTCAGTTAAAGGAGCATAACTTAAAGGGACTTAAAGGATCCATCCAGAATTTCCATTTAGTCATTTAGCAGTCGCCTTTGTCCAAAGGGTTAGGTTGTCATCGTGAAGAGGCAAAAACAATGCAAGAAGTGCTCAAAATACAAAGTTCAGGCATTGGTCATAGTAGCATAAGCCAGACAAGGGAGGATTAAAGGAAAATGTATGAGGTTAAGTGCTCACAGAAGAGATGAGTTTTCAGTTGTCTTTTGAAAGTTGTCAGGGATTCTGCATTCCGGATGAGGGATGGGCGATCATTCCACCGGCATGGAACCGTGAATGAGAATGTTCTGGAAAGTGATTTTGTGGCTCTCGGTGATGGAACCACGAGCCGTCGCTCATTGACCGATCGTAGGATTCTGGTAGGGATGTAGACTCGTAGGAGCGAGTGAAAGTAAGAGGGAGCTGAGCCTGTGGTAGATCTGTAAGCAAGCGTCAATGCTTTGAACTTGATGCGAGCAGCGAGTGGAAGCCAGTGCAGAGAGATGAAGAATGCTGATAAGTGCCTATCCATACTACCAACAGGGCCAGATTCGAGATATGCCAATGGTTTCTGGTTCTGCCAAAGATTCAAGACATTTACAGATGAGGGTGGCTCCAGGTTTCATGAATACAGCCTATTTATAATACCACAGTGTGGCAACAGTAAAGCACTATGGGAATGACTCCTCAGACTACTCACAAACACTGGGATCATAAATTCCAGTAGACAAAGCTAAATGTTTGTTTACAGTAAACACCCTCATAATGGTATCTGTGATTTACGTTTATTACGGTATATTTACAACTTCAGGGTGGCTGAGTACCAACAACACTCCTAAATGTGACATGAAATCAGATACGCATAGAGGGAAATAACCTTTTTTACATGCATGAGATCCTAAATATATGCTTCCAGCGACACCACCTTAGCAAAACTAGGCTAAATGCTAACGGCTTCTGGGTGGTTCCAGTGTGGTTAGGTGGTTTCTATGGTGTTATCTCTAGTTGTAATGGTCTTTCTATAGGTGGTTGATTGGGTGTTCTGTTGGTTGCTAAGTGATTGCTAAAGTTTAATTGCTAAAGTGGTTACAAGGCAGTTTTATAGTAAAGCCAAAGTATACTTAAATTTTGAGAGAAACACTTAGCTGAACACAAAGCCTTTCAAAGCATGCTCTATTTGAAAGCATTTCGGCATTCGACATGCACACTAGATTTAGTTTTATCTGTCCACGTGGACGGTGCGCTTACAACAGCGCAAACGCAAGGTGATTGTTGAGACAGAAGAGTCCACTAGGTGGCAATACGCAGTTGTGATGTATTGTGCAGAAGTCGAAGAAGAGTGCAGAAAGAGCGATGCAAAACAACAAGAACAGTAAACAAAGCAGCATATCATTCTCCATCGTTTTTGTTTTGGCTCTTGTTCTAAACTTTGCATGCAATGGCGGATCGGCTACTTTCGTTCTTCTATCCTCAGAGCGAATGTCCTGTAAATGACACGACTCGCTGCTGCCCTCTAACGTCTTGTAGAGTATTGAAAAGCAATTGTACTGCGCATGTGTGCTCATCCATGGTGGAGTATACTTTAAAAGGTGAGTGGGCACGACTGTGCGCGAGATGGAGAGGAACGCGGAAAGTATACCCGGGCCTTTATGCACCAAAGATTAGGCCTACTTAGAATAAGAGAGAAGAGTATAAGAGATAGTGATATCTGCTACAACAAGCACCACCAAATATGGCTGACAGGATGCAGAGATTTCAAAAAGGCCTTATTTCCTCTCCTGTGGTACATGACTGTAAATATAAAACATATGGCTAGGTATAAAAATATATTGCTTGGTTAGTTCTCCATGACTGTCCAATTAATTGTGGGCCAGGATTTCAGAGAAATCAGAGAGAACGCACATGCAAGTAAACGATTACTGGACTTCCCATTTCAGGATTGTTTTGTGGTTCCAATTTCTTGTTACATCATGGATCAGATGCTTTATATGACTATGCACTAATTTAGATGAGTTGCAAACACATGCACATATCTGTCCACAAACACACAAACATAATGGATGCAGCATGAGAAACCGCCGTTTATGGGAAGCTTTAGGTTTCATCAAATGGAATTCTAAACCCCTCCATGAAAATCCAACCCACAACAAATTTGTCCAGCTGCAGTGGGTAAAGCGTCTATAGGGCAGGACAAAGCCTGGAGTATTTGCTGATGCTGGCCGTTCCTTACAATGGAATCGGCTTTACAATAAGCACACATGCCTGCAACTACACTCTCTCTGCGGTTACCGTTTACTCACAAGGGTCATAAAGGGCGTCACTTGACAAGCTTGTGATCTATTTCCATTTCTAGGTTTCATTAGAAGGTGCTGGTGTCTAATTAGACAGGAACACATGAATATTGTGAAAACTGTTTTTAGAGTTTTAGAATATTTTTGGCTAGTTTGGCTAGAGGAGGACTGGCCCCCCGACTGAGTTTCTCTTAAGGTTTTTTTTTTTTGTTCTCCATTTCTGTCACCGTTGGAGTTTGGTTTTTTTGCCACTGTCACCTTGTGGCTTGCTTAGTTGGGGACACTTAATATTTGGCAATATTATTGATCTGGCTGCACTGACACTGTTGTATGAGAACTAAACGAAGCTGGACGATGACATCACTGTTTTCTCCAGAGCTGCTTTATTGATGAAATGAACTAATTTCATAAGTGATGATCTTTAACACAGTTATTAAACCGAAATGATTCAACACCAAACTAATTTCAACTGAACAATTACTATTGTCTTTATAGACCTGCCTTACAACAGGACGGAATTCCGTTCTGAATTCTACAACATTGTCAAGTCAAGTCACCTTTATTTATATAGATATATATTATTTATTTACAATACAGATTGATTCAAAGCAGCTTTACAGAGATAACAGGAAAATAATGCAACAAAGTTTGTTTCTAGAATAAAATAGCGTCATAGTCCATCTTAAGTAAATTCAGTGATGGTTCATTTTTGTTGTAAAAAAGTTATTAATTTAGTTCATTTATATATATATAGCCGTTCTGGAGAAAACGGTGATGTCATCGTCCAGCTCAGTTCAGTTCTCATATAATGGTGCCAATGCGGGCAGATCAATAATATTGTTGAATATTAAATGAATAGCAAAATAATGTTTCTGATATATATATATATATATATATAAAAATAGAAATTTAGAAAAGCAAAATATATATACATTTTTAACATTTTAAATTTGAGAGTTTTAGAGCCAGGCACAACATATTTCACGTTTAACAGTGGGGAGCAGGATTTTTGGACCAAATAGGTTTGGTGTTACAGAAAAATTACAGTGGCACTGTGATCATATGAAATTAAAAATATTCCACTGTATATTCTTTTTGGGAAAGGAAACCAAAGATACAATAAACCATTGAGCATGGTTGTCATCAAACTGTACAGACTCATGCTTATATGTAAGAGTTATCCAAGTTTATATTAAAAAAGGAAATCGCACCACACAGTTTAGGTGTCACACTAATATTTATGCAGTATTTTGTGCTATGAATGATTGACATTATGTAAGCATCCAATCTACTCTATTTCCATGTATTCTTAGCACTTCGCACATAATTTTCGCTCTCGCACCATGAGAGCACGGCTAGTCGAGCTTCTGTAAGTTTAGAAACTGGCAGCACAAGCGAGAAATCTCCCATGAGTACACGCCTCGTCTGAACACACGCCTGCCTTTCCCACAGCCCATCCCAACACACTCACACACAAAGAATCTCCTTCCCTCGTGCACTTCTGGGAAAAAAGTGCGACCAGAGAAAAAGAAAAACAGACAGAGATGCTATTTAAGTGTAGGTGAAAATCAATTTTAGAGTTTCTTCACACCAGGAACTAGACCAACAACAGACCTCTTTATTTGGGTGTATTTACTGAAATTCTTGTTCAAGTCTTTTTCTTAAAGAAGCCCTAACACTCTCTCAGTAACAGCAGCGGTGTCAGCACAGAGTGCATTCCTGATGGATAATTGGTCTGGAATTAAAGATGTGTTTGGTCTAACGCGTGTCGGTTGTTCCTATGTGTGTTAAATGCCGAGGTCTCTCTCCTTTATGGGCCCAGAGGCCTGATTCTCTGATGTCTAAGTGGCCTTTCACATTCAACGGAGGCCACCTGCTTCAAAAACAAGCTCTTCTTTCATAACAGCCTTGGTCAGCACTTCAGTCATTTCCGGCTGAAATAAAATGGCCTCTGAGATGATAGTCATTCAAGATTAAAACACAATCTATAAAAAAAAGCCACAAATGTTTTAATATGTGCAACCTGTTTTTGACCCGTGCTGCCCACACAGAAGTCCAGATGTCGACCGTAAATTTTTCCACATGGCTAATGTTAACTGCACCTAAAAACAGCTGTTCATGAGGTCAGGGGTCTTTAATGTATTTAGTAATTGTATTAATATGTTAACATGACCTGAGATCTGTCACAAAACAGTAACTAACAGATAAGCTAACGATGAAGATGTAAAGTAGCATAGTAAAGTTGGCGTAAATATAAAAAAATGCAGTAAATGTCACCTATTATGTCTGATTCTAACAACAATTACAATACGAAATACTAAATATGACTTAGTCTTAAAAAAATGATGACTTCTATAGAAGCCAATTCATTAAGTGACGGTATTTAATAACTTTCACCACAAAAGAGAGATGCAGCATACAACAGTAGTTAATAGATTGCTAAACACAGAAGCTAGATAAACTTGAAAGACCTTGCTAAATACTAAATATGAATAAATATCGAGATAAAATACATTCATTATGTTTCCATCCACCTATTTCTATGCGCATTTTGGAATATCCCATAAAAAATGCTGGGTGGAAACGCCAAGATTCGCATAAATTCTCAATTGAGGTGGATACTTTTAGGTGGATAGTTTAAGACATGCGCATAAACTACGATAGAAACACATTAACTTAATAAATCCCTCGATTCTCAACAAAAAAACTCATGTGACTTTGCCTCAACAGTGGATGTGATGGGATAACTGGACTAACCAGCGGATCAGTTTCATTGCACAGCATCTCAAATGTTGGCTCAAATCCCAAACGCATGAAAGATTGCATGACAGAGTGTATTACGTTTCGTCTGCGCGCTCTGAGACGCAAGTCATTCATGATGGAGGAAAAACGAGCCACAGCGGCTTCCCCGATTGCAGCAACTTCCATTTTTATTACAAATATTGTGCCAATTTTCAAGGGAGTGATGATTTTGTTCTCTTGAACACATGGGATGCAAACGCTGCTTTATTCACAAATGTTTTATGCGATATTTCAACTTTGGATGGAAACATAGCTAGTGACGCTATATAAATGATTCATAATTTATACAAAACAAGTCAATATTTATGTATATTGCCGTTTCACATGTTTGATATTCCGCTAATTCATACCATATTTAACACTTTGATCTGACCTGAGATCTGAATTAGTTGGGGACATTAAATTTAACATTTATTTTAATATTCAACAATAATATTGATCTGTCTGCATTGACACCATTATATGAGAACTGAACTGAGCTGGACGATGACATCACGGTTATCTCCAGAGCGGCTATATATATATATATATATATTTACAGTGGTATGCATAAGTTTAGACACCCATGCTAAAGTTGACTAAAAAGAGGAATAAAAAATCATATTTTGGAAATTGAACTTAATGCCTTAATTTAAAAAATTAGGAAAAATCCAACCTTTAAGGACACCAATTTTCTTTGTGAATGAATAATGTATCGTAAATAAATAAATGTTCTTCCTTAAAATACATGGTGCATAAGTGAGTACACCCCTATGTTAAATTCCCATAGAGGCAGGCAGATTTTTATTTTTAAGTTTTTTTTTTTTTTTTTTTTTAGGATACTATGCATCCTGATAAAGTTCCCTTGGCCTTTGGAATTAAAATAGCCCCACATCATCACATAGCCTTCACCATACCTAGAGATTGGCATGGGGTACTTTCCATAAGATCATCACTCAATGCAAATCAAACTAGCTATTAGGCTAACTGAAATAAAACCATGCCAATCTCTAGGTATGGTGAAGGCTGTGTGATGATGTGGGGCTATTTTAATTCCAAAGGCCAAGGGAACTTTATCAGGATGCATAGTATCCTAAAAAATAAATAAAAAAAAATACTTAAAAATAAAAATCTGCCTGCCTCTATGGGAATTTAACATAGGGGTGTACTCACTTATGCACCATGTATTTTAAGGAAGAACATTTATTTATTTACGATACATTATTCATTCACAAAGAAAATTGGTGTCCTTAAAGGTTGGATTTTTCCTAATTTTTTTAATTAAGGCATTAAGTTCAATTTCCAAAATATGATTTTTTATTCCTCTTTTTAGTCAACTTTAGCATGGGTGTATTCACTTATGCATTATATGAACTAAATTAATATGTTTTTTACAACAAAAATGAAACATCAATGAACTTACTTAAGCTGGACTGTGATGCTATTTTCTTCTGGAAACAAACTTTGTTGCATTATTTTCCTGTTATCTCTGTAAAGCTGCTTTGAAACAATCTGTATTGTAAAAAGCGCTATATAAATAAATGTGGCTTGACTAGCTAATAGCTAACAGATACGAAAACACCGGCACTAGATAATAAACCATCCTTGTAAATTTGACTATAAAGTTGGTGTAAAAATGACAAATTAAATTGTAATGATTATACAAATGTTTATACAAAATGTCAAAAAATCTCAAATATGGAAAATATGCACACAAAAAGTAAGCATATTGCTTAATATGGATGTTTGATGATATTTAAAGTAGCGCTAACAGTCTAGCTATAGCAACTGAGAAATTTGAGGGTGGTCAGCTGTGTGACTGTGGTTGGTCATTTATACAGTAGGCAAAAATAACTAAGCATGTGTCTAGTTCAGATTGAGTCTTATCTGCATCTGAGCGTTCTGGGTTACATCATTAGAGTCCACATCGGCAGGCACTGATCACTTCACACATGCTTGCCAGGCTAATTAATCACAGTGAGGAAGACTGACTGCCCTGCGTCCCGTCACACCTCAGGAGAGCTTTTAGATACGTTTGGAATCTTTTCAGCAGCCGTGTGACACGTTTTTGCCACTAATCCAGTCAGTCAAGCAGATGTGTGTCTCTAAAGATAAATAAATAATAAAAACAAAAACCCTAAGGGAAGAAAACATGCTTGGATATCCGAAATGATGGAGCACACAATATGCAGTAGTTCCCAAGAGGCTTTGTGGTTTTGTTGAGATTAAGGAATCTCTTCTCGTGATCCTCTGACTTTGCTTTGAAAGATCTACCATCATAAGCTGAACAAATATTAAAATTTATTACAATATGGCTTCTTTCCTCATGTAGCTCTTTCTTTATAGATTCATACCAACTATGGAGCCAGTGGTTTCTTTTCATGTTTACAAGAAATTACCACAAATTACTTCATTGTTCTCATGTTACAGGTAATAGATTTTACTCCACATCTTGCTCAAATCTATTTTTTTCATTTCTTCATTTTTTGAATAAAATATGGGTAGTGCTTGCCTTTTAAAAACCACCACAGGGAGTTTTGCAAAGGCCCTCAGATTTATATAATGTACTGGTCTTTAGATTAGCTAAGTTTAATATTAACGGTAAACAGTCTGTTCAAACCACAGCGGCCAACTAGTGAGTAAACCTCACTCCCCTGGCCTCAAGAAGCCATCAGCGATTGCACCTGCCTACCATGCCGGCGACACTGGTTCAAATCCCACTTGGAATGGTGTCAGTAAGGCCAGTTATATTGGTGCCGTGACCCTGATGGGAGTGATTGTTTGGGGGGTGAGTGTAACGGAGGCCAGCTAGTAAGAGCTATGCAAGTAAACCTCACTCCCCCGGCCTCAAGTGGTGCACTAGCGACTGACGATAGCGGCTGCCATCTTTAGTGTTCTTGTTAGTGCACCCACCTCCCACGCCAGTGACACTGCTTCGAATCCCGCTCAGAGGGGTCTGAGTAGGGCCAGTTACAAAAGCAACATCAATAGTGACACTTGCCTCACTGATTTCACCCTTTACCCATCCGATGTATAGAAACACTGTGTTGTAGTCGCCTCTGGAACACAACTTCCCTATTAAGAGAGACCGAACACAATGTGCCTGCTGTTCAGCCTCCGAGCGATTGAGCAATGGCAAATCTGATGGACTTGGAACTTCAGCATGGATGAATGGAAATATAGCATAGTGTCAAATGTTGATTTTTTTTCCCCTCTTTACCTCGCACACGCTTACTCACGCTATACTTCTTCCTTCAGATGTCTGGTTTCAAGGCCTGCCACTTCATTAAACAAGAATATCTATGAGTTAACACATTTGCTGGACACAGACATTTGCTGAACACATGAGACGACTGTTTCAGTAGGACTATGAATTCTTTGTAGTCCTTTAGTGTCATTTATGAAAACACAGGGGTACTGTATATTTAAAGTTTGCATAATGTTTAAACTACAAGTAATTGAATACATCTGTTTTGTTGTTTCAGTGTCACAGATGAACTCAAGGGTCATGCTTTGACATGGTGAGTCAATGGGCATTATTTACAAAAAGCATTTAACAGGACAAGCACAGAAAACAAAAAAAAATCTAGTTATCATTCTGTTTTCTTGCACATAAAAACATGCAGTTACAAGAATCAGCAGGCTGCAATAATTGCTCATACTGTATGTTCTCTTAAGATCTTAAATATTGCAATAGAAATTACTAATAGGATTTGGTCGAAACATCACAGGCAAATCTTGTAATGGTTGTTCACCATTTTATAGTGGAAACCTTGTTCATATCAGGAAAGACCCAAACCTCACTTTCCTGGCACAAAGTCAGTGATATTCAGACCAATTATACTGCATTTAATATACTGCCAGTAATTACATAAGTTATGTTCAGCCCAGTCTGAGTACCACTCTGCTTGGTCTATTTTATTACATTTCCAGTAAAAGTAGTTAAAATCTTTATTTTATAATTAATGGATAATTGGATCTCTTCTCGAGAGAAAAGTAAAAAAATAACAGACCGTACTTTCCTTAAACCATGTACTGCTTATTAAAGGGGGTTTCCATTAAAAGAAAGTCAAAAATCTACCAGAATCCCCCACAATCCATGACAGGAGGGTGTATCTTGATTCTTTAGGCCTGAGGGAAACTCACAGATGTGAAAAATCATCCCGACACCCTAAGCCTCTGACCTCTGACCTTCACACCTAAATGAGTCAAACATTCTGTCTCACTCCAGTGTAGCCATCAGCACGGAAAGCAGCCCCCTTTGCATGCAGTGAAACAAAGCTTCTTTGTGGCAGTCCACCCAAACATGTTCAACATATCAACATATCACATATCAACATATCATTGTTTCAACTCCAGACACTCACTGCTAAAATTTTGGTTCAGAAGGTTTGTTATTTGAAGCTGAAAATGTAATCCTTATATGTCTTCAATTAGCTTACCTCATTCCTCTGAGTAACTGTAAGTCTTAAGTTCTGCAATTTTATTTATGCAAGAGTTTACGAACTGCAGTGACATGCAAACATCATTTTACAATCAACATGTAATGTAATAACATCAGACAGGGGAGGGGACTACTATGAAAAGGGTTTTCTAGCAAAAAACAACAACAGCTGCTTAACCTGCGTTCTTTGTATACATACGCACCCATATTGAAGGTACAGTTGACATGCTGACGCCAATGAAGGGTAGTTGCCGTCTGGTTACAAAACACCCAGACAAAATACAGACCATACCTGATCACTATCAATATCATAATAGATCCTTACTGCTGACTTGGAACTATCAAGAATAAAAATGTAGTTCCATGTGCTTAAAAGAAACCTGGCAAAGAGCTGAGGCTCCAAACTTTGCGGTTGTGCTTGCGTGGACATCAATATCTGTGAGCAGACAGGAGCTTGAGAGAGAATGACAAAAAAATAGGGAGTGGACCTGCTACAGAGGCAATAGTGTGGTTTGCAAACTCACCACAAATCATTCAAACACACTCATTGCCATCTCTGCGGTTTTAAACTTTCACCGTTCTCCACCCTTACAACTTTCTTTGAGTTTGTGGCTTGCACAACCAGAGAAAACAAGACCCAGACCTGCTGTACACCAATGTCAAAAAGCATAAAACTCTTTACCATCCATGGACAGACTGAACCACAACTTGGTAGATTATCCAAACATACAAACCAGTCATCCGGTGCCTGCCTGAAAACATCTGAACCGTGAGAAACTGGATAAAGGGTGGATTCTTGAAAGAGACATATTGGGACATGTTTAGTCATGTGGTGACGACTTTGAGGGACTCAATGACTATTTTACAAGACTATGTTCTCAAGAACAGGCCATGGATCACAAAGAACCAGAAGGACCTGCTAAACAGGAAGAAGACGGTCTTCAGATTGGAAGCAACCTAAGCAAGTCCTGACGGAGCTAAAGAGGAAGAACCACTGATAAATATCCTATGGAGCAAGAACAATATGAATGAAGTCTTGGCTGGTAACCTGGTGGTGCAGAAGAACCTGGACAGGGCTAATGAGATAAATCTCAGACTCTCAATCACTGGCCCAACCCTCCCCCTCATCGTGGTTTCCTAGGGGGTTTCTGCTCACTTTTGTACCCTCCCCCTTCCTCCCCTAATTCTTGATCTCCCTGTGAGCTCCCATCGGCCACTCTCCCAAACTCCCATCCACCCCACTACACATTTCCAACTCAGGGTGATGCAGGTGGACACCACCACAGTCTCCAGAAACATCTAAACACACAAATCAAAGCATCCATCTTTAAAGCCAAGAAAGGGTCTGGAACCTTGGAGTAACTTTAGGCGCTAATTTAAGACTTCCCTATGGGAAATCCAGTATTTCTAAAAAGCCACCTGCCACAAAATTTGGCTGGCACCCATCCTGACATACTGAGACAAATTCTGATTATCGTGGTTTTTATAATGCTAATTCTGATTTGGCATCCTACATTAAAAACAATGACTTCTATCTCTATGGGGGGGCCTTCTGTCTTCCATTCTAAACATTGGTCAGGTGCCACACTGATCATGCCTGCTTGACGAGAGCAAGCTGTTATTGCATAACTTGCACTGGACAGGCACTGCAAACATATCATGCATGCCAATAAATGTCTGTCATATTTCTCTTGGATACACCTGTTTCAGAATTCCACAGTCTGACCATAGTGTGGACCCAGCTGCCATCGCTACAGGTGCCTCTTGGAGTGGCTCTAATTGTAACATTCCTAAATGCCAACTATTCTCGCCATTCCTCACCATCACAAACAAACACATTAGGGTAAACACAGACGTGCTCATTCAAATACCACCGTGTCACCACACCCCCATTCTCGGACAGAAGACAGAACGGAAGGAAACGTGTTCTGGTCTCAGGGGAACCGGCACTGCTTTTCCTTCAGACTGGCCGATTAGTTGGGGAGAAGGAATTAAAACTTGTGGACTGTCATGAAGGATTCTAAATCCAGATCCTTTATTTAAATTAGATAGTTTATTTGTTAATCAACATCTTAGAATCATGAATCCGAAATCAGCAGTACTGAAGGTCTTGTTCGAGGATGCAGATGTTAACTGGTTTAAGATTTCTTCCCAAATAATGCAGTAATTCAAAGAGAATTGACACGATTTATCTCAGAATCTTAAGGCTATTTCACGTTTGCTCAGAGCTGGAAAGCTATAACCCAGAGGCCTGTGGGACCACCCACAGAAACCCCATTCAGGCCAGATGGGAAAAAATGCATTTAGGGAAGACTGCTCCTTCTAAAACCTACCCATCTGCCTTTGCCACAAAATACTCAAAATAAGGCCTTGAGGCAAGACATACTCCCTTGAAAAATCCTGTTTGCTTCCTACAGACATTTCAGAGCATAGATGGTTATGTTATAGGCGTTTCCTGGCTAGTACGGGGTAAAGAAAAGGTCAAACCATTTTGTTTAATATTTTTCCAGTCTAAGATCTGCTTTTATGACTTAATAGTGTCTGACGGATTATTACAGTATTAAACAATTTTAAGAGATTTGACAGCCTTTTTCATAAAAAAGAAATGTGAGGTTAGCTTGTTAGTAGTTTTTGGGGGTTTTATTGAAATTGCTGTGTTATTATGTAGGCTAGATTGGTTTAGTTAGCTTGGTTTAGTGACTAAAAATATTTACTATTTCCTTACCACATAAAGCACTGACTACACAAACTACACAAACATCTCAGCCCGTTATACAAGCCACCCAAATAACACAAAAATAGGACTGGAGGGTTAGCATCCTTCTTTTATTACCACAGCTAGCGTCTGTGCAAACAGCTAGCTCCCTGCTCCAAATTTGTCTTCATTTCCCCGCTCCGTTCAGAACTGACAAAGTGCTAATAGCGTAGCCTACCCAGATGCCCTTTGCCATTATACTTCTTAGCTGTTGTTCTTAAATAAACAGCAGATATGCATAGGATGAAAAGCTGAGCCTTAGGTTGACTGCGTGCTAAATGGTGGCATAGTCTCATGGGACATTAGCCTGCTTTATTTCTTCTAAGCTAGTTGGTCTAATGCTTTCTTTGACACTTTAATTATCAGTCTGCTCTGATGTGTCCTAATAGCAGGATGCTGTAGAATTGGGGGATGGTACAAATCCTGAATGCTAATCTTAGACTTAAGATAACATTTAAGACAAATGATGCACTCTCAGAAGAGAAATGTGCAAAAATTTAAACTTTAGATGTGCAACAGCTTTTCACAGGGCAGTACTCTCAAAGGGACATCTTTGTATTGCTGCCCCTGACTAAATTTTTTTCTAGTCGACTAGTGGTCGTTCATTTAAGCCATTAGCTGACTAATCACGTGTTTATGTTAATTTAATTAGCCTACTTATATACTGGGGGGTAGAATATATGCCTTGCGCTCAAGCGCACACATAAAGCTTGCCGCAAAGCACTGGCAAAAGTAATGATTTTGAATGTGTCGGAAAAAAATAGCAAGGAGACATTTTAATTGTCTATTAATAAACTAGTGTTTTCTGAGTCAGTGTCGGCTGCAAAGTTGACGATGCTGACTCGTCATCTCTGCAGTATTGTGAACGTGCCTATATAAATGCACCTTTCATATGGATTACATAATCAGAGAGTATTTGTTTTCGATTCGATTCACAGTTTTACTCTGAGATTTTCCCATGGTGATAACACTGTGTCTATAGTAAAGCGTGCTATACTTTTGCTGCCTTCCACAATCCGCACGAACACTTGGATATGTGCCTAATAATAGCGCACATTTATCTAGGTTAACGTTAGAGAGAGTGGACACGCAAAGTTGCTACATACATGTTTCAAATGATAAACATAAGCTATATTTGAGGTTTATGGATGAAAGGTGAATGTTTGGATTTCCTGCCCGACATACTGTAATTACAAGGACCCACCGAACTGTGTCATGGACTTTTGACTTGGACTGCGTGACTTAATCACGTCCTGTGGAGTTTTTTTCTGCAAATAATAAAATCTTGGTCGACTAAGCCTCTTCTAGTTGACTAACGTTTAGTCAACTATTAGGGGGCAGCCCTACATCTTTGTTCCTTATTATTCCTAAAAGGTTTATATTAGCACCTTAAGCATATGTATTACTACTTTAAGGTACTAATATGCAGCATTAGGGTCTCTTTAAGGGCACTGTCCCAGTGACAAGCTGTTTTACCCTTAAAGGTAAAATTTTTGTTCAATGGTTTGAAAGTGTTGTTAGTGGAATGATTAAGATAAAAAGAATAAAAGTAAATATGAGAAATATCTTGTTTTGCAGTGTAAAAGTAAGACAGCATATTTATGGGACTGTTTAACTCTGGCTAATGTCAATTCTGCTGCATTTAAGTTGGGAAAATATTTTCTACATGCAGAGTGAAACCTATTAAGTTATACATAGTCACAAAAACAGATACCACCCCTTCAATAAAATCCGTTGTGAGAGTAAATGCATGTTTGTAGCAGGTGTAAACTCTCACCTGACAACTTTTGATCTGATCAGTGGAGATCATGTCTAAACAGGGCCTATATTCCAGTCTTTCCTTTCCATATGGTTCATGTAATTCTCTTTTAGAGTAAAAGCAGGAAGTGCTAATTACCTCTTCTCTGTTATTGTAGGAGGCCGACTGTGCCAGACTTGTGATCCAACAGCATGGTTTCTCACAGGCAGCAGCGTTTCTCACATAAAAGCAGGTGATTTCTACAGCTATGTGTCTATGGAGCGCTGTTAGCACAAAGCAAGAGGCTCCACAACTGCTCAATTACACATGTAAGATAAACAGAGTTATAAAAAAAAAGCATCATTTATGAGGATCCCAGCACTTTAACAGGAAATGCGGCAGTGGATATTTTCTTTCTTTCTCAATGTTGAATAACTGCTTCCCTACTCTTTCCCACTCTCCCAAGAAACCTCTGAAAATTATTTTCTCCATTTTCCCACGAGTTTCAGTATAACGTTATGAGCCCTTTGTGGTTACTACATCAACTCTGCCTGGCAAGAACCTGGCTGAGGACTAACAGTGCTTCCAAAGATGATTGAGAGAAGGGCTTGGACTCGCTTTCAGGCTACGTGAGACGAGCCAAGTCTGTCCTCATTTTGAAGGGTGATAATCTTAGAATACAAGGAATACACTCTGTGAGTTTACAAAAACCCAACCTCAACTAGAATTCCTGAACAAAATTTGAAAAATAGATGTCCTTAACATGTTTTGTACCAACATCTACCAACACTTTGTTTAAAAACAAAGGACAAATCAACCTTTGTTTAGACAAAGATTGATTGATTCTTTCAAGAAAAATTAGAGACCCTTAAAAGTAAAAGTAACCACTGTTAATGAGGCATGGTCTTGATCTAGACCCCAGGAGAGTGTAGACCTTTAACTCCCATCTGTTTCAACCTTGCAATCTGGCTTAATGGGTATTCAAGACGCAAATGTGGACAGACGTTGAGGCTTGGCAAGCACAACTTAGACCACTAGACCAGGATGAGAAATCCTTAGCTGACCTAGTTAGAAAACCTAACTATTAGTGTGAGCACCTTAGGTCATATCCAAAATTTCACCCTCAGTTCTTGCTGTCCTCTTTGGTGGAGTCCACGCTTTGGTGACATAATGCCACATGAACTGTTGGCGTTCAGGAGCAACAATTTGAATCATAAAATTAAAAATGGGACACTATCTTGGGATACCGTCTTGTGGACCATACAGACACACGAAAGTGAAGGCCACAAGAACACGGGGCCATAAAAACAATAATCTCCAGTAACAAAAATCTTATGGATAACATTATGCAAATATCATGTACATTGCGATGATTTGGAAAGCCAGCAAGGCAAACAGTGGTTCTGTTATCTTTAACATCAAGATCAACTATTCCAAGTTATTTGGAATTACTGAAAGATGTTTTCCTGGAAAAGCAATCGGCACGCTGTTACTTCGGATCTACAGGGGGCCACAGGGTCTTTGTGTGGTCTCTCCTCACCGGTTATTTATGAGTTGCTAGTACAACAGGTACTGGCAAACTCTTCTGAACCTGTTGAGGCCATTCTTCTGAAGTTGTCCTGTAAAACAGGTTTGATTTTAACAATACGCTAATGAAAGAGCTCATTAGTGCATTTTAAAACTCAAATGCGATTTAGAAAAAACTTTGTTTATGTTCAGGCAAAACATGAAACATTGAGTAGATCAATTTCTCAATTGGCGTGGCCTTCTGGACTTGTGTCTGGAGGACTTCCTTTAAACACATCCCTTGGGCCCAACAAACTCTCCTGATGTCCGAAGTGCTGTATACGTGCACTGAGCCAAAGGCGTAAGAGTCATTATACTTTCATCATTTACTAAATAGCTCAGACTTGCTTTAATGAGTGCGGGTTAATTAAAGTAGGGTCATAACGCTGGCTTTGTCCCCGTTTAAGCCTGACTTGCAGATGTCTCATTGCATGCAGAAGGACAGATGCGACGTCTTTCTCCCGCACGCGTCCACAAGCACAGCTTGGTATCATAACCACAGACAAAGGTGTCCAGTCATAAGTCTGTCCCCAGCCAATTAGCAGAGCGACAAAGAGACACTGAGATGTACATTTGAGAACAAAGGCCTTCACACTAAAAGACAAAGAATCAATTAAGAGAGACTTTCAGATTTTCACAAATTAAGCTTTTTTTTTTTGTGCTACTTGATCAACAAAAACAACAAAAAAGAGCATAAATGCAACAAAAAGGTGAAGGTTTAAGTGACATATTCATTAAGTCATGGATTAATTAATTAATTAATATATTCATTAACTGTTTACTTATTACACAGCTCTCTGGAATCATTTAGTTGAGATGGTGGCATCATTTGGTTAAATATGTTTGTGTACTGATAACTAAACTGTATATTTTACCATTTCTTTGGGCAACCAATTTCAAACATAGCTGTGATAGTCTCGTCTCAAATTTTCAAACAATATTTAGTGCCAATTCATTTGTTTGTTTGTTTGTTTGTTTACCTTATAATAAGCAGAAGCTATAAAGATTATATATAGATTAAAGATATATTATTTTAAAGTATCATTATTTTGTATTAATTACATTTAATTATCATTATTATCAATTATTTATTGAACATTTGTGTCCCTTATCATACAGATTTTTCTAAAATGCCAACAAAAACAACACGCCATGATGAGATGCCCCTTATTTACACTCATTTTACCATGTTAAAAGTGTTTTCCCAATTCAGAGCTTGCCTACACCTTAACAGGGATAAAATCACACTGAGTCTCGTGTCCTATTGCTTAATGATATTTTTCTTCAAAAACAGGTGCATTTTGAGATTGCTCTTCTGTGCACTTAAAGTGGGGCAGATGTTTGAATTTTACATTTATTATAACTAGAAATGCAAGAAACCGACATCTCCTGAGATAAGCGACTGACATATGACTGACCTCTGACAACCATCGAGGGTCAGGACAATGGTGTCCTTTAAAAGTGTCCAGCTGGACACCAAGCTCTAAAAGTTGCATTTACACGATTTATGGCAAGCTTCCTCAATGTCTGAGCTGTGTCCAACTTAACAACCCTGTCCAAAATCAGGTTGACCAGGGTCTCAACGCAATAATCAGGCTAAATCTGTCCTCAGTAACAGGCTGTTCCTCCAGGCCACCAGAAAAGAAAGATCAAGAACATTCAGTTTGTCCTCCACAACAGCAAAGACAAAACGTGCCTCAACGTCTCTCATGCAAATCAGATACAATCACACTGAACAACAAGAAAGAGAATGCGGGAACGTTACTGCGCAAACAACTTTTACTTCAACTTCAACTTACTTTCAGTTCACCGGTTCACACTTACAAATAATCAGATAAAGGATGTGTGTTTTTGTCGTGCTGTCCGATGGGAGGACTCTGAGCTCAGAATCTGGCCCGAACCCAAAGTACTCCCCCCATATCCCTGGCTGGGATAGGAACCATGCCAATAGTGAGTCGAGGAACACAGGAGAGTCTGCTATGTGTGTACACAGGCCTCCTCTCAAGCTAATCGGACAGGTCATTTGAATGTGTTCCTCCCGCAATTTGTTAATAAAACATCATTTAAACTGAAATGTTTAATGATCTTAAAGGCTCATCAAACCCTAAAACACTTTCGAGATGTTAACAGAGATGTACAGTTTACACATCAATGAAAACAATCATATTATGTTTATTATCAAGGGGAACTTATTAACTTATTATTAAAGGGATAGTTCGCCCTAAAATGAAAATTAAGACTGGTGTTGTTCTAATGCTGTATGTCCTTCTTTCTTTATGGACCACAAAAAAAAGTCCTGCTCAAGCCCATCCATATTATGGCAGCGAATAGCGACCAGCATCAAGCTTTTTAAAAAAGACGCAAATGTATCACACAGAATGATCCCATGCGACACGTGTCGTACATTTCAAGTGTTCTGGGGGTATACGATATGGCATTTAATTAATTGGTGCCCCCAACTCGTTTTTTTCTCCGCTCATATTTGAATATTTATTTGTATAATGAGTGTGTTGTAGGTCTGTATTTTATTGGTTGTTGTCCACCCTCTTCCCAACTCTTCCACTAGCCTGGAAATCCAGACCTAAATCTGAAAGATTAATGGTCTGGCATCGACTAATGAATATCGGCCAGCTCGAGGGGCGGCACCAAGCATTCGTTTGAAAATCTCACTGCACGCAATTGGATAACACTACGACCAATCACAACAAGCCCCATACGCTTAGCTACCAGCGGAGCTAACTGGTAGATTAGACTCTTGCCGTATCCGGTCGGCAAAACAGCAAAAACGCCCTTCTTGCAAAGGAACGATTCGAGCGCCGTCTTCTGTTCCTCTTTTAGATAAAAAGCCAAGTCTAACTCGTTCATTGTAGCGGCCAAAGCCGTTTCAAACAACTGGTGTACTTGCAATGTATACTAATGACTTTGATGTCACAGCGCTGTCGTCATCTGTATAGCTCGCCTCTGGTCCGCCTATATCACATAACCCGATGTGATTGGTGCAGGTCGGATACTAGGGCATACTTAATGGGCATCATTACTCAACGCCAGAGTAACTGAGCAAATTCAACTTGTGCTCTCGCGAGAACTCTGGATTACCAGGGTACTCTTCCACCGCTTTACACACCCATTTCTTGAGTATGTTTCAAGCCTGAGGTGTGAATGATCAATGCTAAAACAGGGGGGTTTCATGACGCTTTAAAGACAGGGTAATTTCTAATAAACTATAATGTGTCAATGGTTTCTGTTGGCACTGAACACTCTCAATATGAAGGAAGATTCTCTTTCTCTACCAGTTGTTTCATGCGTCTTTTTGCCCGCGGGGTAAATTCCTACTTGGGTGAGAGGCTTTTATAGTAGATTACTGCATGAGATATTTCTATGTTATTTTATATAACTGAAAATATGTTGTAGATTTCTCCTGCCTGGGCATGTTTTACAAAATACATATAAAAAACGACTCTGAAAATAAAGAAATAGACTTGTGTTGGGAAAATGTCCTCAAGCAAAGATTTCTGCTTGGTTCAATGAATCATTTCTTAATCTAATTGATCTTTCTGATGGTAGTATAGATATAGAACAAACTGAGTGCCTGTTGTTGTTGTGGTGTACATCTGAAACGGGCATGACTTGAGGAAACCCGTGTGGGAAAGCTCAGGGCAGTTTGGTTTACCAGACAGCAAACCTTGTGAGGGCACCGTAAGAGAAAAGAAAGCACCATAGATATTACTCAAAGAAAACCTCTCAGCAGCAATTAAGCTTTTATTGCCTGTATATTGACCTTCTGTCTTCATTAAACTTTTATTCAACTACATTTGTTTTTAAAACGACCTTAAGAGCTTTTATTGACATAAATGGAGGGCTTACTCCAATTATTGATTCCATTGGCTACTGTAAAAACACGTATATTGCTTAGAAACTTTAAACATACAATATGACATGCAGGTTTATAAGACAAACTTACAAATGTGTTTTAATGTGTAGTTTGTTGTCTAATGCTACGACATTTATACAATTTTAAATGTGACTTAAGTGTCCAAATCATTTTTGTGGTCACTGTATCCACTTTGCTGTGCTTGTTTACACTATTATTTGTTTAATTGTCTTTTTAAACAACACAAATTAGAATTACTCCTCCATCTTAATCATAAACACTCAACAATAGCGTAATAACTATTACAGACACATGACCAAAAGCACGCTGAATCTTGTTTAAATGGATTTTGGAGACGTTTTAGACTATTTTAAGACTGCACTTTGCAGACTAAAAATGGCAGATGCAGAACTCAAACCCAACACTGGAGCCATTAATGTGCATACCTCCACAAGCAAGTTTCCATTTACTGCGAGAGCTACCATTCAGAGCAATTAAATAGTACAGTAATGTTTGCAAATGGCTGCTTATCGACAGCAATAAACCCTCCCTGCTGCATTTGAAGACAAGACGAGAGATAGACACAGTTTCATAGGATAATTCCAATTGTGAAAAGATCTGTCAGCGAAAGAGAGAAACGAACCACAGGGATAAAAGAAAGAATGTGTCTTGTTTGAAAAGAACATTTAAATATGGGTTATTTTACTCATAACTATCATGACAGATGTTGCCACTATAAGCCAAAACGATAAATCATAATATGCAACCGTTGGTGGAAGCATATGGACATATTATTTATAATATCTACATGGCATATGGTGCATATTAAAATTATAAAAGCTGCAGTTCTGTTCTTTGTTTATTGCGGATTAATTGATTATTAAAGTTGTTTAGTGTGTGCTGATAATCTCAGGATGCTGTTAAAATCCAAAAATATGGGGTATGCATTAAAACAAATACATGTATGAATACAAGCAGGCCTACGTAATAAAGTTGCAGATTTCTTGTGGGAAAAAAAAGAGCTTTGAAGGCTATTTTTGTCACCAACAGCTATTTTAGTAGCTGTCTTCTGACAGTTAAACGTGTATGCGACACATAAAAACTGCAATGCGAGTTTTCTGACACTTTGCAGTGAGTAAGAAGAACTATTCATCCATAATCACTCCATTTCACCCCTCTTAACGTTCCACTGCTGGAAAATGCAAGGCTGCATTTTCTCCTCGCGATAATTCACCCCAACATTAAACTCCTGCACGTGTCGTTGTTGACCATTTTCCCATTCTTCCCCTAATTTCCTGTCTGGGGTCGGAGTTGTCATGGCGACAGGCAAAGGATTGACCTATGAGAATGTTTACAGCTGAATCAGGAGCGCCAAAAATGCAATGCCTCGTGCTGACCGGCTTCAATCCGCTGGCTATTCACCCGCCTTTCTCTCCTGCTTTCCAACAATCCCCTAGTACTTCAACAGGATTATGTCCCAAACTAAATCTTGTGATTCCATAAACAACCTCCAAATGAAACACAGAAACGCTCGACACTGCCTCCGTTATTGACGCTGTAGTATTTGCATGAAAAGCCACAATTCCTCAAACGTTTGTTGTTAACAAAGGGTTTATCTTTATTCAAACTGTTCTAGTACCGTTACAAAGAGATAACCTATACTAATTAGTGTATCCAAGCTTTTTGCAAACATGATTTCACTAGGCAAACAGGACATTCAACTGCTCTATCCCAAAACCTAGTGCGCTGCTAAGCTAGACAGCTTTTTCAGGCATCAAAGATGCGGTCTTGACACAGAATGCTGTTCAAGAAATGGTAGTGTTAAAACTGTGCTAGAAGCTCCCTCTTAGATACAGTTGAGTGTAATCCCAGAATACATTACGACAAGCCTGAGAAGAAAAAGAAAAAAACACCTCATGAAGTGAGGTCTTGTATGTGATTAATGGTTCACCTAATATTTATGTACGATATATATATTTTATGCTCAAGAGAGCACCATGTTGTTAGCTTAGCCACTTGCTATCATAAAACTTTACTGTAATCAATTGTGTCGAACATCTAGTGCACTTCGCATAAAGTGTGATATATTTTTGTTTCACTCTATTTAGTGTGTTCCATATCAGTCACTTATGAGGTTACATGTGAGTTAGGCTAATGCCAATGACTAAAATAAATGTTTTAAGGAGCTCAAGGAGCTTGAAATGTTTTTAGCCGCTAGTAGAGAAGTCTTAGCTTTTTGTACAGCTGGGCCTTTGGTTTTGGCTTGAAGTATGCATAAACAGTTCCACTGACCATGCAAGATGGTGTTTTCCTCTTTACTGCCATCCTAAATCCATGAACGATAAAAATAACCTACACAAGACAAGTGCACTAGCTTGCAGACTTCATATTCAAAAATGAAAGTATATTTTAGAGTTGAAATGTTTCCATCAGGGTAGCCAACGTACAAAAGCAGTGCCAGAAATTCCAGGATCGTCCAGAGTCTTGTTTAGCCGCAAATGAAAAGGGACAGAGTTCATGTCCTGATCTGGGTCGAGTTCAGAGATGTTCTCAACAGTGAGAAGCGAGTTTGAAGAGTCAAGTATGAAGATGTTTCCTCCATGAAACACTTAAGCATTCACTGCACACTCAACTGCAATGTGAATATCAATTGCAGCTATTAGCGAGAGAAAACTATACATTTAGTCCACCTCCTGACCTTTATGTTCATTGGATTTTAAATGGGATGCTGGTACAGTGGGCACCTTGTTAAAAGCATGTGCGCTCACAGAAACGGCTCCAGGAAAGAAGGACTAAAGTAAATACAAAGAGGCAGAGAGGGGAATGGAGTGTGTGTTGGAGAAAGTGGGAGTGACTTGAGTTGGCAAAGAGAAGTAAGTCTTAAAGACTTCCAGATGTGGAGCTGGTTGGCAGATGATAGAGAAGAACTTTTGTAGCAAAAGGACTATGAATTACTCTGAAAGTACCTAGCTAGTCTTGTGAGCAAAGCTACTTCTATCACAGTAACCTTAAAGGAATAGTTCACTTAATAATGAAAATTCTGTCATCATTTACTTCAGTTGTTTCAAACCTGTATGAATGAAGAACACAAAAGAAGATATTTTGAAGAATGTCAGTGACCTACAGTTGATGGACTACCATAGTATTTTTTTTTTTTTCCTACTATGGAAGTCAAAGGGGTTCATAAACTGTTTGGTTACCGACATTCTTCAAAATATCTTCTTTTGTGTTCATAAGAAGAAAGAAATTCATACAGGTTTGAAGCAACTTGAGGGAGAGTAAATGATGACAGAATTTTCATTTTTAAGTGAACTATTCCTTTAAAGTCCTTTTATTTCATAATGTGATGTCTTTTTGAGTGAAGCAGGTTATTAAATGATTACAATTGGAAGACAGGACTTTATCTATCTGGAACTAATTTGACTGAGAAAAGTCTCTCGACATTACACGGTTCAAGTGACCCAATTCGGATTTTTTCTGCCCTTGTGGCACAGATCGGATCTGACCCACGTGTACGCAGGAAAAAAGCTCAAGGATTCCGATACTCTCAGATCGGTTTTAGGCCTCATTCATATGTGGAAATAAGTCTGATATGAACTGGATATGTGCATTTGTGTCTGCCATGTAAGAGGACAGATCGGATATTTCCGTCAATGCCTGTATGTACATGTCAGTTGAAATGTACATCTTCCGTCAGTATGTACGTCATTAGCCGTGTTTCCATTACCCTTAAAATTTTCCAAATTGAAATTGCGAATTGAAAACACGGCCAATGGAAACACGTTCATTCCGCAAAACCTCCCATATATCGCAAAAAAAGTTTTTACGCTCGCATGAGTTTTTTTTAGGCAGTTCGAAAAAGGAATATTTCGCAAAACTGCAATGGAAACAGTTTTTCTGCATTTACAGGTCACCTGACGTACGTAAAAGTCGATCATTCTTTAAAGATGACGAGGTAGGTTTGGACAGAAGACGAGACAGAGTTCTTCATTATTAAACAAATAAAAGACAAACGTATTACAGGAATACTGGATTCTAAACAACAAAGAAATGCCACAATTTATCAAGACCTTGAAGCAGATATGAGGGAGAAACACCATTAAAGCTTTAACATGCCTACGTCTCGCTCGATTATAAATAAAACTAGTGCGGTGGCTGGGATATACGTAAACCGAACAACATCCGTTGCCATGATTTTTGGAATGACTTATCGAGAGAGGAAAGAAAATACGTTTTAGTCACATGTCGACATTTATAAAATATCACAAAAGGTTTGCGCAAATCTGTAATGGGAACGCGACAATTGAAAAAGTGACGGTGGCGAATGACATCAACTCAGGTGGACACCAACCGTGATCACATGACTCTTTTCAATGGCTCAATTTGGGCTCAACCCAAGGTTTTGCTGACCTTTAAAGATGGTGCGGAAAGCAAAACCTTGTATTATCATTTCGTCTGCATCCATTGCAAATCGCGCCATTTTTACTTCCTTTTCGGCCTAAGCTTTTCCGAATCAGTACATCTACCTTGGTTTGTTGTGCCAAGTGTATAATCTAAATGCAGATATCGGATATGGGTCACTTCTAAAAGAAGATGTAAGCTGGTCGTCGAAATTGGGCATTTGATTCTGGGTGCCATTTTTGTGTTGACTTTGAAGCCAGGGGATCAGAAGAAAACTAAGCAAACTTATAAGATAAGTGCATTGATCCATGGTAATCAAGGCTGTTTAGGAGCCATATAGCAGCCAACAAAAGCATATTATGAATAATCTGGTTACGAGATGCTTTGCGTAATCAAGTACTGTGAACACATTCTGAAAGGCCACTGAGTCACAGCTGAAATCATCAATGATCCACATTTAAAGCATTTCAGATTCAATCTACTGCACTCGACTGAGGAAACGCAGTGGATCAGATCCCATTCATCAACAGAAATGGCACGCAAGGGTTTTGTGAAGTGCACGCGCAGCACTTTGTTAACACGGCTGCCCTGAAAGCACATTGATCCGTTGGGTCGTCTTTATGGACCGACCTAATTTGATGCCCACATGGTCATCCCAGAGAAACCGAGCTGTGTAAGGATTATGCAGAGCTGAGGTCCTGACTACCCGTGCCAAAAAAAAGAGCTTTTTTGCTAACGTAGCCTAATTATTGCACCCACACTCCTCTGATCTTTTTTTATTTTTTTATTTCCCACAAACTCAATAATCTCATGGAAATAATTGTAATGTCCGCAGTGTTCTCATAGCTAGACTAGAAGCAATGTTTCGTTCACTTCTATCTGTAACATAGCTGAAATCAGTTAGCTACACTGTTGGAGCGTTTCAATATTTCATTTGAACTTTAACTTTTGTACAGCAATGTTTGAGGACTGATTTAAATTTCAACTCCATATACATCAAATATTTCAATAATACTTGATAAGACTACATTGTTGACATTATTGCTAAATATGAACAAACCCATTTCGCTAAGTGTCCTGCGCCATTTTTGCTACAAACATGGATGATACCTAAAATTGTACGTTTGTTGGGGAAATATACTTTTCTAAGCAATCTAACTATCAAAAAAGTGAAAAATTGCATAACTGTCAACTATATTTGATGAGAAACAAACGTCTCAATAGTATGAATAGGCGTGTTGTCATTATCATGTGACCTACAGAGTTGCATCTCGCTTCACTGCCATTCACAGATCCTCTCCTATGGTCTCATGGGATATTATGAATTTGAACATACTAATAATCTCACATACTGTTTTTCACCTATATAGAAGGGAAGTGTGCATATTCGGACACAGGGTCGGACTTACACTGAAGGCGGGAATCGAATCATAGGCCTTGTTTACATCTGGTATTAAGATGCATTTTGGTCGATCAAGTAGACGAGAGACACATTCCCGTTTACACCTGGTGTTTTAATCCGTCTCTTTTGTCCACTTTCAACCACTTCTGTCCTGATTTCTTCGAGGGGAGGGTCTATGGGTGAGTAAATGTATATCTTTCGATCTAATGGACGAAATAAGCTCACACAATTTACATATGAATGCGAAAGGAGACGATGCAAAAACAAATGGAGAACATCAGCTTTGGTTTCTGCAATGATAGTCCACCCCGAACGCTGTGAGTGTGTGTTAGAAATCAGGAATGGTGAGAGAACATTGTGCTTGGTACATTTTTCGTCTTCAAACCAAACTTGGGTCTTCAGTCGACAAAGTTTAAATCCCGTCTGGCTGGTGCGCTTCCCATAATGGTTACGCATTAGGTCAGTAGGCGGAGAGAAGACGGTCTTTTGTGGCTGTTAGAATGTATTCGACCACATGAGCGTTTACACTACGAAAGCAATTCAAATGTGTTTTCATCTACCTCTGGAAGTTGTGGAAAGTGGTTAAACCCTGTATTTAGTGTCCACTTGTGATAGGATCAACCAAAACTCATTAATACCAGGTGCAAACAGGGCAATAATTCGAGAAAATAATATCATAGAGCTTGACAACCAAGAACACCCACCAAATTTGTGCATAAAAACACTCAAAACACCTACATAGCAACACAATGGCAAGCCTAATATTGTGGTGGTGAATTCTGCACAGACAAGCACAGCTCTAATTTATTCAGAGAATATATAAATCTAGTACATTTTATGTGCATATCAAAGTGTCACATCAACCACTAATATAAGATTTGTCCTGAATTATCCTGAATGACATCACGGCAGACAGAGAATAATGAATTCATGAGTAATGATGATGAAAGAAGGACAGTCATCAGAACCACTTTTACAGATATCGTTTCTTTTGCCTCCCTGTTCAGTTAAGATTGGTCTGCTAAATAAAAAACTAAGTGCTTGTAAAACCCCCATGCTCAATGCTGGTAAACCACAGACAAATCAAAATGAAAATGCAACCTAGATGATGCAGAACTTGGCAGAGAGGGGTAATTCTCAAAGCTGGAGAAGAGGAAGTGTGTAATGACTAGTTACAGACAGAATGATGTAACTGAACTGTGATTTCTGTAAATTAGGCTAGTTTTCATTTAGACCAAACACCAAGAAGACGGAAAGCTATCCATATTTGTGTAGGTCTGGTCTACCAACAGTATTTTAGTACAGATAACTCACACCAAATTGTAATTTGGTACAATCATGCCAGTATTTTACTAATATACCATGCACAAGCTTTTAATTTAACTAGTTTATGAACATGAACGGTACTAATTTGTCATAATCAACAGGTGTGGCAATGTTTATATGAAGATGAGGAAGTATGAAGTAATTTCCCCTCAAGTTGACGCAGGTGTCTTAAAGTAACCACAGGTGTTCGTCACATTAATAATGATCTTTACCAACGGTCCCATTACGTCACCACCATACTCATCACAAAACTCATTTTGAGAAGTGTGTTTATTGTTGAATAATCTTAAAATCAACAAACTCGTGAAATGTTTTGATTAAAAATCGCTCCTTCTTAAAATTCAAAAAAGTTAGATATACACGTTATTTAGTGTTATTTTAGTATCTTTCATATAGTTTTTGTTAATATTTTGAATTCAATTTTTTTATATTTTCTGTTTTGTTTTCATTTATATATATATATATATATATATATATATATATAGACACACACAGTAATCAACATTTGAAGTGGATCAAAACCTTTCATCAAAGTTATACATGCATTTTTTTAAATACCCGTTCTTGTTTTAGGACAACTTTGATGAACTTTTTTTATCCACTTCAAATGTTGACTTCTATATATATATATATGTATATAGTTAATGTTTATGTAATTTATGTTTTTTCATATTTTACACATACACATTAGAGGGGCAATTCCTCTTGAAGTATCTTGAGGTATGTCATGCCCAATGGTTCAACACCTTTCAGCCAAATCTACCCACTAAGCCACAAGGAACGGACGAGAGAAAGAGTTTAGGCAACAGTGCCAGCGAAGGACCTACCATTGGCGTTCTTCCCACAGATGAGATGCTCATAGTGTTGCAGGACACCCCATAGCTCGGCATCATTATTGATGACCCCCTCCAGCGCCTCTGCAGTCAGGACTTCCCTCTCCGCCATCAGCACGCGCACGCCCACCTCCTCCACGAGCGCCTCCATGCACGCGCTCAGGCAGATGGCCGCGTACTCGTGGATGCGTACCGCGATCCGAGTGTCTACCATCCAGCGGAAAAACCGTCCGACGGAGAACACAAGCCCACACCGAGCTGACTTCCCCTTGCGCAAGAGCTCTCCAGCGCTCATGTTGTATATAGATATGGCCTTCACAGTGGCCGAGACGCAGTGATCCGCCAGCGCCCAGCTGAGCACCAGGCGGATCGCGCTCTGGACCTCGAACCTGGTGCACCTGCAGTGCATGACACTGAGCCGCTGCGCCTCTCTGGAGATGCGGATGAGCGCTCTGCGCATCAGGGTGGACAGCCTGCGCACAGCCTCCGCGGAGAGACAGGCGCCCTTCCCCGCGCCTTTACGCACGACCCTCCCCACGTCCTCCTCCGTCCACGGGAACTCCTCCAGCTCCGGTAAGCGTGGGCACTTCGAGAAAATGTCCTCTGGATCCTCTGGAAGCACTGTGTTGACTGTATCCCAGCTGTTGTTTCTGCTGTTCATGGATCCGGAGAAGTACCACCAGTTCCCCCGGTGAGGGGTGTTCATGAACGCCTGCGAGTTTGACTTGGACGACGACAGGCTTAAGGACTTACACGAGTCCCCCGCTCCATAACCAGAGTCCAGAGTTAAATCCTCCAGAGTTTTCATGTTTGAGCTGTTTGTTCCTGCCATTTCTGTTGCTTCCTCGAGGGTTTTCTTTTTAAAAGGAACCGGAGAGCGGATGAGACTTTCCAGCTGCACGAAACTCAAGCTGGTTCTACTTGTTCAGCTTCTCTTTGACATTCATGTAGCAGTTTTTTTTTTGTTTTGTTTTTTTGATACACCACTGACCATAAATATCTTGCGTGAAAGTTTAAAATGTCCCAAGTTACATCTTCTGAAAAAGAAAAATGTTTGGGGAAACTTGCTCACCTCATCAAATGACCATTCCCGTAAGAGTAGTGCGCAGGATTTCTCGTTTACTATTATCCGGTTCTTGAAAATAATAGTCCGAACTGGACATGAAGTTTAGAGAGGAGATCCATCAATTTAGTCTAAATCGAAAGCTCTCGGTAAAATGAATCCTTACTGATACTTCAGAAGTGGGTGATGTTTCTGTCTCACCACACGCCTCTTCTTACTGGAAACTCATGACTGAACGAAAGCAGGCGAGCGCGAGAGAGTGTAGTGGTGTTCGATTCGCGAGCGAAACGATTCATTTGAACTTCTGAACGACTCTTTTGAAACGATTTGGAAGCGTTTGGGTGAATCACTCCATCAAACTCGAATCTACATTGCAGAGGCGACAAACTCTCACATATTACAACCAACGACGTCGTCTACACTGATTAAAATGTAGCTTTTTAGAGGTTTACAACTAATCTTTAACAGGCTATAGGCTACATAATAAAATGCAAGCGGGTAAACAAGGATTTAGTGGATATTGTTATTTTGGCAGTAAAACTAAAGCGGAAAACGTTTACAAAGTGGAATATGGTTATTTATTGAAACGACATCGAACTCAGCCATTAAGTTCACCCAAAAATGAAAAATCTGTCATAATTTACTCACCCTCACTTGTTCCAAACTTAACCAGACAGTTTATATGGCACTTGACCTCCATTGTATTTTCTTTTCTACTATGGAAGTCAATGGCTATCGACAACTGTCTGGTTACCAACATTCCGTAAATCGTCATTTGTGTTCTTGTGTTTTGACAAAATTTTCATTTTTGGTTGAACTATCCCTTTAACAGAGACCAATCAGAAGTTAGTCGCTGGGGAGTCAATCAATCAAAACTGGGTTTCAAGTTTTCAAGCGAAGTCAAGGACAGATTATTTTGTTCATATCGTTTTTTTTATTTTCAATCGAATTTTTTAACTTTTGATCTTAATCATTAGGATATATTGAATTGTACAAATATGGTTCCTGTAGCTATTTAGCCCAATTTCTTAAATAGACTATATTTTTTATTTTGCCTTCGTTTAGGATATACCAAATGTTCCCGCATATCTTACAATATGCATAACCCACAAATAGCCTAAATTATCAAGAGAATAGCCCAAATAAAATTGTATTGTATTGAAATCAAAGTATAGACTTAAGGGTGTTGTTTGAAGTGACGGTGTTAATCACGGAGTCTCATCTATCTTAAGGAATTTGCATTAATTGTGTTAGTCTGGGAGATTGCAATGGCATCCACACACTCATTATCTCATTATCAGCATTTCTCATTTATCAACTTCTTCAGGCCAATAACAAATAACGCGGTTTATTAAAGTTTTTGACAAAAGTGACAAATAATACTTTTTATACTTTCATTAACAAGTTTTCATATATTATCATTTACCATAAGCCTACTTTAATATTTATTCTAATCAAGCATCATTCTGTATGACTTATGCACATTTCAATAAAGTGTTAGCCTAATACCTTTCCCTTCAAAACACGTTTATTCATGTAGGCCTAAGTCTGGTATTTAGTTGGCCTAGTGATGAATAGTTTGCTCACACCATCAGGGACGATAACAAAGCTATACAATTTTATATAATCGTTCTAATTCAATAAGTAAAGCCCAAAGCACACTTGTGATGACACGCAGAACTATTGAAATCACATTCAGAATGTTTTTCTCCAGCCAATCAGAATCCGCCCGACTTTAAAGAGCTCGAGCATTTAAAGCGGCAGACGATATTTCTGCAGCGCGCGCTGAACAGATGGTCATTGTCCGTGTGTGTGGTGTGGACGCTTATATAGTTATCGTTATTGGTGTGAAGTTCTGTGTACCTGAACGGGCCTAAATTGTGAGGTATTATAGTCCCCCCCCCCTTTCCATTAAGCTCCTCATAATGAGTCACTGAAAGCACAGTCTCAAAGTCCTCCAGTACAACACTTATTTGTCATATGAGCAGTTATGTAATGTTTACATTGAGCATAAACCTGCCCCACCCATCTACACTGTAAATTACTTCATCTTTCTCTTTTCTCAGTCACAATTGATTTGTTCACATTTCCGGCCCGGGGTTCTCAAAAGCGGAAGTTATGATCAAAATTGGCTAAATTTATACAGTGGTGAACAGGAAACTAAATATAATTTGCTATGTATGTAGACTATTCCCATTTTATCCAATAGCAAAAGCTATAGCTCCACAAATATCCAAAAGATCCATCCAAAACGATGTCACATTTGCGGTTCGCAACAGAGCTAATTCGTTGTTGTTGTTTTTGTAATTTACTGTCAACGTTATAGCTAAATGTATGATTTTGATGAAACTATGAAAAAGATTTATGAAGATGATAAGCGTGGAATAGCTGTGAACAGAGTCGTGTTAGCGAGAGCCAGCACTGAGATCTGTTGAGTATTAACACCCACAGAAAGATAATACACCAATACTGGACCCATAATCTCTTGCAAGTACTGAATCATTAGCTAAGACCTATTTTTGGGTTCATGAATCAGAGTTTGACTGTTCTCCTTGCCTCATGTTCAGTCTTGTGCAACATATTGTGCAGTTATGAAGCCTACGTTGTATATTAATCTTGATTAGAAAAAGAATGCAGTCAGAAATATATGGGCAGTGCTTTTGATATGATTTTTTTAAAATGTAGTTTGATTTTGAACATCTGGTTTGCATGATGAATTGCAACGCTGTACTTGTGCTCCCTCTAGTGGTTGAAAGCGGTTGGAGAAAATATTACAACAACGTAAAGTGCTCTGACTGAGTGTGTATACATTACACATTATTATGTTAGTGTTATAGCACGATGATCTGCATGTTGAGCTACAGGAATAAAACAAAATCTCGTTTTAAGATCAAAGACTGTAATGAAACAAACCTACTCCAGATGCTTCAGCTTTAAACTTTATTTTTCAGAAAAATGAACCCCGAAAATGTTAAAATAAAATGCAAACATTTTGAAAAGTTTCTACACAACAATTTCACAGAAATTACCTTGTAATGCAGATCCCTGTATTAGGCGTAATGTATTAGTGTCCTGTCTTCGTTGTGTTTTAAATACGCAGCCTGAAATGACGTCGAACCAAAAGGAGGAGAAAGAAACGTCTCGGTTTACTCTTTTAAAAAGGTGAGGACGATTCAAAATCACAAAAGATGGCCTGACCACTCGGTATTTCTGATATGAAATAAAAACACATAAAAATGTTATGCCAGCTTGTAAACATGAACATTTGTATGATACAGATGTTATAGGCTACAGCATTGAAACAAATGATACACCTTTCATACACTCGAGCTGCCAGCGACAGTGTAAAAACAGTTTCAGATTGGAAGTCAACCAGATTGCTGTCGATTATCACAGAAAACCATTCTGACTCGTTGGCCAGTTTGTAAAAACAAATAAAAATCGAATTTAACGTAATGGACTTGTAATGAAAGTCTATGCACTGTAAAAAAAAGTGGCTGCCTTAAATTAAGTACATTCAACTTGGATGTTTAAGTTACTTCAACTTAAAATACATTAAACTTGCTTAAAAAATCTTGTATAATAAGTTAAGCAATTTTCAATTTTTTTATGAGTTAAAGCATTGTATAAACATGTTTTTATAATGTATTAATCATATATATATATATATTTTTTTTTTTTTACAGAGTGGGGCATATATTCCAGACGAATATCTGAAACTGCAGCTATATTTTTGTGTAAACGTTTTTAAATTGAATAATTTAGCAGACGCTTTTATCCAAATCTGCTTACAATTGAGGAATAAAACGAGCAATTCATCTTTTTATTATTTTTTCGCCCCCCAAAAATAACCCTTTAGCTGCGGGACTGGGTAAATGCGAATGAATTATACCGCGGTAAATGAAATGGGTGGATTTTTCTCAATGTAAACAGCACTTCATGGATAGTTACGTTCTGGTCTTTAAATTCTTAAAACGCTTCTGACAGCACTTGAAATAAATAATTCATCACATTTATCTCATGTTAACATCGTTTATTTTTATGCCTTGCCCCATCTATATTTATTTTACGACTTTTACTGTAAACACTTTTTGTTTGGCCGTAATAACTGTCAGGAGTCAGAATTATTTCCTGTGGTAAAAGATCCTGGAACATTCCTTTAAAAATGGACCAAAATACAAGATTTTTTTATGTCATAAAACATTTCCTATTCAATCATCTCCATAAAACAATGTTATTTAGGGCCTACGCAATCCAGACAGCGAAACATCAGGACTCCTTCCTAACCCAGTATGGACTGCCACGTTAAATACGTCAAAGAAAGGCACACAACTTCTGGACAACGTCTTTTTTCCTACCATTATACTCTGCAGAAATCCATACGGCATCAGTGAGATTAAGTTTAGTCTAAAGGTTTCTGCATCTGTGAAACTATAGCCAATAAAGATTAAACCTATGTCGAAATCATTCGGAAACGAGAAAAGGAAGCAGCTCAGACAAACACACAAATACACAGACGGATAACTTCATTGCTCAGCACACGTCCAGTTGTGTCCATGAGTTCAGCAGGACTTGGAAAGGGAAAAGCACACGTCCGCCTTTACAGAAGAAGTCGTAGATCGTTTCGACAGTTCAAGTGTAAGAAGGCGTCACATCTGAACAGGAAGTGACATTTACAGCTATAAAAGCAGACGTCTAAGAACCAGCGCACATCTAAACCTTTAGACAATCATTTCAGCATTTAATATCTTAAGTGCAAACCATATTAATGCGACCCAAAGTGCCTGAGCGGCTAGCTTAGTGTAAGATTCACCCGATCTCTTATAAATCTGCCACGATCTCTCAAAAGAACTCCTGACCTAACAGACAGAGATACGTACAAATACACACTCTGAGTCTCTGTCTCGTGTGAGTGTGTTGAGTTTGGACAGCAGCTTGGCACATCATGTGTCCTTCGGTTCGGTCCTGTAAGGTCCCGGGACGTTTGAAGTCTCTCGTTGAGGTTCGGGTTTTATCCTTTAGGGATTTTGCTGGACTGTGAGTTCCACATGCCTCTTTTAGAGTGATAGTAGTGAAAGAAGTTTCTCAGCCGTAACCGCTCGACCTCCAGGCCGCTCTGAAGAACTCTGAAACAGAGAGAGATTCATTTCATTATCTGATTTAACTTCCTTTTCATCATTTATTAGTTATTTACAATTGAGCTATTTCATTTGAATATTTAATTTAAACAGTATTTGATTATATTATGATATTATAACAATATATTAAAGTATTATTATTATTATTATTAACAATAATGGCATCCCTGTCAAAGCTCTAAGTTAAATTCAATTTGAATTTTAATAAAAAAATATTTTTAATTTATCATTAATAATATCAATATTATCACTGTATCTTACTGTACTGTAAAATATATCAATTCAACATCATAATTTTATTAATAATAAATAATGTTTTATTTAACATTATTGTTATTACTAACTACAGCAATAATATTGACACTGTTAAAATATCTAAATTCAATATCATAATTGTATTAATAAATATTTCTTTTTATTTAACATGCTATATTATTATGATTATTATTAGTATAATAATAATAATAATAATAATACTAGTAATAACACTGTCCACATCTCTTTCAATTCAATATTATAATTTTAATAATAATATTAATAATAATGACATTTATTTAACACATTTATTTAGCAACATTATTATTTATATTATTAACAATAATAACATCCCTATCAAAGCTCTCTAAATTAAATTAAATCATAATTTTAATAATGAAAATTATAAAAAAAATAAATAATATTATTATTGCTAAAAACAACGATAATACAGTCACTGTCAAAATATCTCAATTCAATATTATAATTGTATTAATAATTATTTATTTTATGTAACATTATTATTACAATCAACAACATCAATTATTAGTAGTAGTAGTAGAATAATAATACAAATGATAATAACAAAAACAACATCACTGTCAAAATCAATTTCAATTCAATATAATTTTAATAACAATATTAATAATAAAATATTTATTTAACTATATTAATATTACTTCATATCTAATATTACTACTACTAACAACAACAACTACACAAATAATGTCTGTCAAAATCTCCCAATTCAATATCACAATTATAATAATATAAATAGAGTATTATTATTATTATTAATAACAACTACAATATTAATGTGACTGTCAAAATATTTTGTCACATATTATTATTATTATTATTATTAGTTTTATTAATTATAATATTATTAATAATAATACTAACAACACTGTCACTGTCAAAATCAATATAAAAAAATTTATAATAAAATTAATAATAATTTTTTTTTATTTTAATAATAATTTCATCATCATCATCCTAAATTGTGTTGGAAAAGAATAGTATTCGGTGTGAAATCCTTCTACCTGTCCAGTAGTTCCCAGTCCTCTCCTCCCCAGCGGTCCTTAAACTCCTCCGTGTTCATCCCACCAATCTTGTCAAAATCTGCTTTGTAGATCCCGAACAGGCCGAAGCCGTTCACTTCCCAGTAACCTACAGAGACACGCGTGTTTGTCAGTCCAGTATGATAGTGTGTGTGGTGTTTCTGCACGTGTGTGTGGTATTTCTGCACGTGTGTGTGGTGTTTCTGCACGTGTGTGTGTGTGTGGTGTGTCGCACCATCAGGCTCTCGCGGCGAGCTCCCACAGCCCAGTCTCATCACGATCGGAGCGAACACCAGCTTGCCCTCCACACAGTGTTTCCTGATGTTCTCCAGGATGTTCAGAGGGAAATGAATGTGCAGGTCACACAGAAACACGATACTGTGCCTGTCCTGCAAACATAAATCATCCCACACTGGAGTCATCTGTGAATCACCAGCCACAGAATACACTTACGAACACAAGGAAGATTCCTAGAAACGGTCTACACCTCGTCCCACTCGTCTCCGTAAACAGTGACTCACTGATATTCACACTCACGTAAATGCTGTGTCATGTTGGATTTACCATAAAAACGTTCACATGTTTGTCGGAGTCTTTTATGAAAGTAATTGGTAGTAAGGAAACTAAATGCAGTAGTCAACATTTGAAGTGGATCAAAACCTTTCATCAAAGTTATACTTGAATTTTGAACAATACCCGCTCTTGTCTTAGGACAACTTTGATGAACTTTTTTTGATCTTCTTTAAATGTTGACTACTGTAGTAAACTTTTAGTCTTGATAATGATGATGATGTTTATCGGAAAATTTGCATATCCGAATCATTTTTACATGAAAACAGAACCTGGATCCGTCAGTTGAGCTACAGGAACAGTTGATTTGCCGTTATGCGTTTTACCACAGAAATTCAACATTTCTGAAGATGTGGTCCGTTGAACGCTTCATTAATCAGGTTTCAGAGCATACATTTCAATAAAAAAAGTGAAACCAAATATTAATTTTTAATTTTTTTCCTCAGTTACTTCATCAATGGATAATTGACATTTTCTCTCCTTTTTTCAATTTAACTTTTGCTAAGTTGTGACTTCAGAAATGATAATTTGAATGAATGAAATGAACCGATTTTCTATTATTTTTAATATATTGTATTATATTTATGGGCAGGGGGTGGCTAACTGTTTTATATTGCATGGACGTTGAGAAGTAGTTTAAGGATTACACAATGGACAACTTTTTTTCGCACAATGTGCATCTTTTTTTATTGTCAATGCACCTTATGAACCACAATCTTCAGAATTGTGTGTTTGAACTTCTGTTTCTGCGGTAGCTCTGTATATTTCTATGGCATTGCTGTTAAAGAGTAAGTGGATTGACTTATTATAGAGTTAATGAAAGTTATCACGAGCATTGTAATGTTTGAAGCGGATGTCATAACAGATGTCAGTAGACCGGGAAGATTTTAAAACGAGCGGTTCATTCATAAATCTGTAAGATCTTTCCTTCATGCTGTGGAAATACAAACCGGAAGACTGAAATACAACGAGCGCTGAAAAGGGGCGGAGCTACATACGCTCTATAGTGTAATGCAGACTCGGACTGGCCATCGGGAGTAGCGTTACACGGACCACATGTGAACAGCTCTGAATCTTAAAGGTATGAGTGTGTGATTACCTCTATGGTGTCCACACCGATCTGTAACCCGGCAGAACGCTCAAAGTTTCCTTCCCTCCTCAGATATTCATATCTGTGTCCAAAAAAAATAATTCAGAATTCAATATAACATTACATTTAAATCATGTATATTAGTGTTTAAAATAATATGCAAATATATTAGATATGCTAATGTAAATTAATGTAACATATTAAAATATTAATATATAGGGAAGGTTTACGCATAATGTGTCAATTATGCTTTTTTATATTTATAAAAATAATTATGTAAAAATGTACATACATTTTTAATGTAAAGATTAGGGATGCACAAGAATGAGTCCGATACGATACTTACATTTTTGGTACTCGCCGATACCAGCATTTTCATTGCATTTGTAATTTTGTAATTTAAAGATAATATTTTAATATAATAATTTAAATAAATAATTATTATATTATTTAAATAATTTAAATATTGCGTAATCATTTTTTTTAAATATTAAATAATCGGCACAATAATCACACAACGTTTTCCTGTACGAAACCACGTTATACAAAAATCACGTAACAGTTCATGTTTTTACTTAGAATATAAACTTCTCCTTTACCCCTCAAGTAACATTAGAAATTGGTGCATCGTTTTACTGTCTTTGCTATTTAAATATCCAACCGAACTACAAACTTTTTAGCGATGTATATTCCTCTGCACGCGTGGTATCGGTTTTTGGTTTCGGAGCATTTTAATACGAGTGCAGTATTGGTGCATCCCTAAAGAGAATATATCGGGTTCAGAACATGTTAAAGCACTAGTCTTAAATAGTAGTCCAGTGTGTCAAAAATATGTTAAAAGTAGACTAAATTAATGTGCTCATAATACATCATTTCTGTTTAAAATAGTTTTAGATGGAGTTAATGACGTCAATTGCCTACATATGCAAACTTCTATATAATGAATATTGTATATAAGCGTGTGTTTGTGTACCTTGGGACGGAGCTTTCTCTGAGGGCCTGTTCCACATCCATGTCTTCACTTTGGAAGTCCACAATGATGATGTTAAAATTCTTGTCCTTCGTCTCACGGTGCAGGAGCTCCATGTCTGAAATGAACTGCTGAACCCAACGAGCTTGATTCTTCACTGCAGGAAACATCAACAAATACATTATTATAAAATTACATAATATGTATACATCAGTCATCTATCTAAACATCAAAGATCTAAACAAAAATTTGCTTTTTTATTTGCGTCATAAAACAAGTCACTGGGCTTGCATTGCAAACAAATCTGTATTTATATGACATAGCTGTCACTAATGTTTACACTTCAGGCAAAGCTCAAATATGATCCTGCTGTTATATAAATTTAATTTATTTAAGGCTCTTGAGGTATCGAGCGCTTCATTTTGTACATTATGAACCTGTGGACATTTAAAAATGTAGTCCCAGTTGGCCTGTCAAGCCAAGACCCACATGGGTACTAGTGTTAAATTCTTATTAATACAGTTCTATTAAACCAACATTTTTTAGCTATGAGTGAGTGTTATACGGCACCATGCACATGACATGCGCTTCGGGTGCGTGCGGCTGTGCGTACAGATAATGCACGAGTCCCAGTTTGCGTCTCTTCTTCTTCGTTTAAAATTATTTTTGAATGTGTAATTGGCAAGACAAAACACGTCCAAATTATAAACTTTCACTCTATGATGGTTGTTAATCCGCGAATCACATGCGTGCCAAACCGTGGGGCCTGATCCTTACGGATCACGCATCAACTGCGATCCGTTCCACCCCTTGCTTTTAAATATATTCTATATACGCCTGATGGTTTATGAACAGTTATGAGCCATTTCATACTTTTGACCGCTGTAGCGCCCCCGTCAGGCCGATCGGGGCGAGCCTTGGTGACGTTGTAGACGGTGTGAGTCAGGGATGGAAATTAACTTTTTTGTCCACCGGCCACTGTGGCTGGTGGATTTCAAAATCTACCAGCCACTCAATGTTTTTACCAGCCACTTTCTTGTTTTTAACCGACAATGTGTAACTGCATGTGAAAATTAATACTACAAGATCTACAGTTTATTTAATCTCAAGTCTCAATGAAATACTGACATTTTCTCTTTCTCTCTTATATATATTTCTCTTTTTTACCTGGATGTGGCATTTGAATGATTCGTGGTCTTTTATGGCTTCCAGTTTTAGGTTTTTAGTCCCAACAATGAAACTATGGCTGGGCAATATGGACCAAAAGTCATATCCCGATTATTTAGACTGAATATCGGTATACGATATCCCAATATTTTTTCCGCAAAGTGAGAGCAAATGTTCAGTCAAAGTCAAAGCCAAATTTGACATGTCACAAGTAGTTTTATTGAAACCTGCTATTTCCACACACACAAGTACTGTCCCCCTTTACTTAACATGAATTGTAAGAATATGACTAATGGTAAAGACTAGTACTAATAAATAAACATTAGGCCTATGCTAAAGCTATTAAATAGCAGTCCCAAACTAGTTTTTGTTAATACAATGTTGGTATGAGCCACTAGAGTCATTTAAAAATATAAAAAATAACACAAAGAAAAAAAAAGTGGCATTTTGGGGTTAATATGGAAACGACAGTTACCATGGTGAATACACAATATTAACAATAACTGTTAATGAACCATGGAAACTGCTCCTGATGAATAGTATGAAAATCATCCCTGCATTACTTTTATTTTGTGTAATTTACAACGTAACGGCGTTGCATGCTCGTAGTTTATTTTGCACTTTATATACAGTGAGGGGATACACAGCGCGCGCCGCCGGATGCGCGTGCAATTGAAGAGTGTTCGCTACGAGAACAGGATAACGGCTGACGTGACAGGACAAGAAAGTCAGTTTTTCTGAGGTGAAAGACTTTATTTCAGCGTACACTTATGTCCTCTAAAAGTGTCCGCCGTCTGTGTGAAACAGTATATTTTTATTTACCCGCCACAGTGGCCGGTAGGTAAAGCGAGTTTACCCGCCACAACACAAAATCACCCGCATTTGGCTGGTGGCGGGTGCTAATTTCCATCCCTGGTGTGAGTACTACCAGCCCTCAAAGTTTCAAGTCTCTATGAGTTACGGTTTGGTCTGCCCGATCACTTTTAGGGGGGAATGCTGATCCTTGGGAAATTGAACAATTACAATAGGGTTTCAGCGTTTTGCGCTTGAACCCTTATAAAATCAAAAGCAAGAATGAAAAACAAACCAGGTCCCCATCTTGATTTATGTTTAGTTTTTTTGCCGATATGTTTAGTTACCGTGACAAAAGATACTCATTAGGTACACATTTTCAGAAAAATAGATATCCATTACTTACCTGGCACCACAAAATGCACCATGACATCCTTCTTCCACTGCAGCATCACTGGCTGGCACAGCAGGGGTTTGGCATACACTGTGCCCCACTGTGGGGTGGTGTGGGCCCCACGGGTAGGTACGCGAGATGCCGGAGCCGGTGGACTGGCGGCAGGGGAAGAGGGGGATGATGCTGTGACCCCTTCCACATTCTCCAGACTGTCTTCTACCCGGCCACGGTGCAACAGCATGTAGATGTACTCCGAAAGACGGACCACTTTACGGCCTCTTTCCATTAGCTCCAGTTCTATCAGGTAACGGTTCCCGCGAGCAGAGTCACGCCGCTTTTCTACGTTTATGATTCGGAGGAGAGTGTAAATCCTGGAAAAGATGGAGAAAAAGATCAACCAATGGTTGTACAATTACTCGAAATGTGTGACCAATGGTGCATCTGGTTTTGGTTGGAAAATACAAATATTAAATATGAATAAATAAGATGCCCATTTTTAAGAGTAATTACAGCAATTATCTGTATTACTGAGAGCGGAAAAAGAAACTGAAAATAAATGTAAGAATAAAATAACAAAAATGCACCAACAAATATAAAATGTGGAAACAAAAATATTCCAAATATTTTTCCAGATAAGATCCCAGCACACATTCACACTTGGTGTGATTATCGATATTTTACCGATATATTGTGAATTAAATTTGTAAGGGGGTTTATTTTCAAGAGTAAAGAGTCCGAAATTCTCATCCGAAATTTTCGTACGTAAAAATAATAAATACGACTTCACTTTGTGTCAATCACGTTTGCACGCTGCCTCCGAAACTTTCGTACGTCATAAAAAAAATTCGGATCGGGTTAAATTTTCTGCGTTTATCGCATCTGTAGCAAGCATTTTGAGAGGTGTTTTGACAACTCAGAGCCACCGTACAAGCGAACGCCAAAATCCAGAATGGCGTCTGACAAGTTGATCCACTTCGTCTTCGCACAAAGCACTGTATGACAAACAAAGTGCGGAATATAAAGACAAAAGCATAATAAAAATATAAAGCATCAAACTGAGCCACTAGCATCCTGAAGTAAACTTTGAATCGCTCGGGATAATCCCGCAGCTCCTTGATAAGGAACTCTCATTCCTCTCCACGCAATCTCAGGATTGGATGGACCCAATATTTCCTCTTTCTTTTAATATTTTTAAGAAGAGAGAGGACAACTAAATCATCCTCACTGCTTGAAGACTCCATTTCGTATTAATTGTATTGTATTTTGTATTAACGGATTATTGAATACGCATCGAACTCAGAACTCAAATTTTTAGGATGACAAATACGAAAAAAACGCATTCGCAAATTTCGGACTCAGAATGTAAGGATCTTAATCACAGAAATTCTCCATGTCGCCAAATAGTTGTAAAGTTAAACAGCAGAAAAATAGAAACCGGAAACAATAAACAAAGACGTGAATACAAACATATAATGTCTGAATACCGATGCTTTACCAGTTTATCTGAAACTAAAATACTGCTATGAGCCTCACCCTCCATTGCGTTCGTTGAGTTTCTCCATGTACTGCGAAAGCACATCCACCACTTCGCTCTCGGACAGCTGCAAGTTTCCAGATACGTTACACCGAAGATCGTTCCAGTCAGAGCGCAACGTCTCGAAGTCCATGCTGTTGACGGAAAACGTCCTCTGCCAATTAATGGCCTCCTCTGCCCACCCAGGCCGAGGCTCCACATCCTCATAACTATATTCCGACAGGCCTCCGTCCTCCTCCGGTTCAGGGTCCGTGTCCGGCCGCTGCTGTTGGGACTCGGTAATCTCGGAAGTGTGCAAGTAGGAAGTGACGTGGAGAGGTTTGGTCGGAAGCACGTTCTCGGAGGAGTTATTGGATGGAGGGGTTGGAGCAGGAGGAGGTCGAGCAGTTGTGATGGGCCTCAAAGAATGATGGTGTTTTTCCCAGACGCCTCGTATCCTCCGCTCAAACCGGCTCGGGATTGCTGCTCTGTTTGGGACCACGGGATTGTCCGCTGGCTTGCTGAAGTTGGGGCTAGCTGGAAAGACCTTGTTCTCCTGCAGAGGAGAGCGTGCAAATAACTGGGATGCACGTAGAGGTCCTTTGCTGAGCTTTGGTTTGGCACTGAGGTTCACCACCTTTGTGGTTTTGCCGTTCTGATACAGGAAAACGCCAGGGAAGACCTCTCTAGGATGGCGTGAAACAGGACTTTGCTTCTCCTTAGCTGGTCGAGGTCTTGTGACGTAAATTTTGTTGTCCTCCTTCTTGTGTTCCTTGTTGGTGTGGCTGTTTCCAGGATTGTGGCTGTTGTCATGAGCGTGGTTGTTAACTAGGGAAGGGACGGTGTGGGCAGGACTGCCGAGGATTTGCTTGGCTCGACTGTTGAGAGCTACCAATGAGGATTTCGGCGGGAATAACAAAGCTGATCGGCTTATTTTGGGAGAACGATCTTCTGACCAACCCTCTTTGAAGTCCTGGCGGTCTTTTTGAACCCAAGTGAGAGAACGACCTCGCACCACACTCTCACTTTTTGGTAACCCTACCTTAGCCTGATGGTCTGGAGTGTCTTGTTGTTCTACTGCGTCTTGATGTTGAGCCCCAACCACTTGCCTTGCACTTGTGAAAAAGTGCCTGTGCTCTCTCCTCAAAGCGGGGTTGTCTGACTCTACCTCGTTTCTCTTCAGCATTGTGGGAACAGGCTTATCAGAAGTGGTTACGGTGTGACTTGATTGGCTAGGTTGGACAGTCTTCTTTGCTGACTGGGTGCCAACAAGTTGTGCTTCATCATCAGGATCTGCCCCCTCTTCTTCTTCAAGAAAATCTAAAGCAAAACACCAAAAACACTAATCAGATTCAGAACGACGATCAAAAAATAGATGGAGTAGATTGAGTCCATCAACACCCCTAAAGCGTCACAGTTACAGTACCTCGTCCTGGGTCGACACTTCATTCTGTAACATTAGGCAGTTTTGATTTATATGCTGTTTAATGGTTGATGATCACGTCCATAAGTAATGATTCTATCACTTGTTTCTGCTTCTTCTTCACCTGTGTTTTGATCAGGAGATTCTGTACTCTTTCAGAAGATGCGTAATAGCGCCCCCTATCATATAACAGTGAAAAAATGGATTGCTGGAAAATTCCGTCAATGGCGGAGAAAGAGTTCATAATATTTTTTATTTTTATATAATATTTTATTGAAGAATGCACAGAGCAATAATGCATACTCTTTTATTATCTTCATAGTATATAATTTAATTATATAAAAAATATTAAAAATGGTACGTTGTACCCCTCTAGCACCAATTCACTATCTAGTACTATGAGTCTATCTCTCTTATTATCACTATATGATGAATAATTCCTATATCATGATATCACTGCTGAGTTCCAGTATTATTATAGTGTATTGCATTGTGTTTGTGTTTTAGTGTCATTAGAGTCTATTGCATTACTCCTGTATTGTGTGATATTTTCTTTAAATCGAGGTAAGTCTGTTATTTTGCATTAAAGTGTGTGATATTTGTATTATCAGAGGGGATATTTCCCATTAAACCATGAATCTAAGGCCTGGTTTCACAGACAAGGCTTAGATTAAGCCAGGATTAGACCAATAGGACGTTTAAGTAGATTTTTATAAAAGTGCCTTAGATAAAAACATTACTGGTGTGCATTTTGAGAGAAAACAATGGCACTGACAGATTTTAAGATATGTCAGCGTAAGTTGCTCAACAGCATTTTAGTCCAGGACTTGTCTGTCAAACCGGGGGGGAAGTGTTTATTGTTTTGGTCTTAGTATGAATACATTTAGTCAGAAAGTTATTTAGCATTTTAATTTCGCTGATGGAGTGACCAGGCCTTAACCCTTTGAAAATAAACACAACTCCAGCCATTCATTTCATTTCTGGCTCCAACCCAAGGCCATTATCTCCTGATGAATATATTTGCCATGTTGTAATAAAGCAGCTTGTGACGGAACGATGCACTAATGAAGTGTTATTCCTCTTCTGGATCACTGATCACACACACATACAAACTCACCATCAGGATTAGGGAAGAAGAATGGCCTGTCATCTTCCTCCTCATCCATCTTCATGTATTTATAGAAGCCAAACCTGTTAGAGAAAGAGATGGAGAGAGAAAGATCAAGTCCATGAGAGAAATACAGTTTTTAGTTTTAGAGAACTATATTTATTCATTTATTTTATGTTCAGTGCTCATCTGCGAGTTTCATTTCAAGAAATCCAAATTAAAGTCAACAAAAACTCCAACTTGCTATCTTGATAAATATCCCTGCTGGTCTTACTGTGCACATTATTATAATTTATTAAATAAAAAAATAGTTTTCTTTATATTTCATTATAAAGTTTGTATTTCAGTATGAATTTTTAGCAAAATATGATACATTTCTTCATAACTGAAATTATTTCTGCTGATTTAACTGAGACCTCATGGCCCGGGAAAAATATTAACCATTAATATCACAGCCTAATATCCAATCAAATCCTGATCAAGTTATTTCCAGCTGAATATTTTGTTCCACTTGGAAATAAGTTCCACAACCACAAGCTAAATGGGTTGAGAATGTCTATATATATACATATACATATACTCTATATAATTACAGCTGATCAGTCTTTGAATAGAATTAGCATTAATGTCATTACAATCTATACACAAGCTTACTTCTCCAGATAGATGGGCGACTCTCTGTAGAAGCACTTGTTTTCTCTTTCCATGTGTGTGAGGCGGGTGAAGTCATTGGGATAGACAAAAGAAAGATAAACCTGCGGACAAAACACCAGGCATTATACCCTGATAATTAACTTGAAATGTCACTAGCTCACCGGTGATCAGTGGAGTATGTCTGTGTTTGGAAGAGAACAGCATAATGTGTACGCTGCCTACCTTTTCTTCTTCTTAAAACTCATGTGAAAGTATATGCAACAATAAACAACACTTTAATTATTCTGTATTTCTTGCTTAATTAAGCAAGAGTTTTCATCTCAGGAATCAAAAACAGTTATTTTGGACTAATTTTGTGTGAAATGTCTTAACTCTTGGCATTCAAATCACAAAATGAGTCAAGAAACAGACCTTTGATACTTCCTCCAGGTTCACTTATCGCAAATGGAAGGTCAAGTCAAGCACACTGCATTGTAAGATATAGTTCAGTTCACACAGTGTGCTTTGATTGAACATATCACTTTTTTGTTGTTGTTTTTTGCAGATGCAAATGGTCAACCATGTCATTCCATGCAAGCGTTGCAGAGTACTAATTAAAAGTAAAAAATGTAATATAAAAATGTCTACTCTCTCATATGAAGCATTGTGAAGTCTATGAACTCTTTTCATTAATTTAAATTAACTTATCCGAAACAAAACAAAACACACACACACAAAAAATTAAATACAGTATAATCTGCATGTTGGGTATGCCATTCCAAACATCCCAAACACTGTGATCGGCTTCTCTTGTATGTCTGCAATTACATTTCTCAGCCAAAAGAGGTCAGTAATCCCACATGAAGTTTTAGTACACTGCAGCATCAAGTCAATAAGGCAACAGGTCCAAGTAAATTGTTAGGCCTTTTCTGCTATAATAGTTGGAATGTGTGCATTAATGTGTGTGTTATACTCACAAACTGTAGGCCTTGATAGCGGGCAATAGGGAAGTCTTTGACCACGTATGTTGGCGAGTAGAGACAGGAGGGCAATATATTTTCAAGATGAGCAGGGTCAATCAAGGGGACTATGAAGAGTATTGTGAGAGAGGCAGTTAAATATTACCAGAGGGACATTATCAAATGAATTATTTATCATGCAGAATGCAAATACAAAACACAAAGAGTAGAAAGACAATTTCAGTGGACATAAACTCAAGAGCAACAGAGATAGAGAGACAGAAGAATCAGATAAACTGAGTAGAAAGTGGATCTGAAGAGAAAGAGAAAGGCTCACTGTTGTAGAAGGTGTCGCGGGGGTCCGGTTGCAGCATATCGGCGCCGTGTTGGCTGTGGGTGCGGGTCTCTGCTGGGACGGGCCCGTGGCTGGCCAGAGTCTGAGGAATGTGATCCACATGGTTCATCTTCAAACTGCTCTCATCTTTCACAAAGAGAAAAAAGGAGAATGATAAATGGAGATGAAAAGCTATTGTTTATGAATAGGCACTATACAGAAAGACTGTTAAAGGCAGCATGGAACAAGAGTTTCTATTGACATAAAAGGAGGAGACCAGGACATGTCTATAAACCAGAATATCAGAGAGAATCAGGGTTGGGCTTTTTGACTTGGGCCAGTAAACAATTACCAAGAGCCCTGGCAACTGTTTAGCAACCCCCAGAAAACCCTATTGACTGTCTAATAATGCTTTAACAACCACCCAGAACACCTTAGAAAGCACCAATAATGTCCTAACAACCACCTAACATCGTAACAACCACATAGAACACCTAAAAACCTAGCAACACCCTACTGCTTAGCAACCCCTAAAACAGTGCAAATGCCTAACAATGCCCTAGCAACAACCAAGAACACCCTAGCAACCATCTAACAACACCCTTACTGCATAGCCACCCCAGAAAACAATAGCAAGTGCATAACAATTCTATAGAAACCACACAGAACACACTAACAACAACTGCACTGCAACACCCTAGAAACCATCCAGATCACCCTGGCAAGTGCTTAGCAACACTATAATGTTTAGCAGCTCCCAGAAAACTCCCAACCACTAAGAACACCCAAGCAACTTTCTAACAACATAATTATAACTACTTTTCTACCTCCAAAAAACAAAGCAAGTGCCTAAAAATGACCTGGAAACCACACAGAACACACCGACAATCACCTAACACCCAAGCAACTCCATAACACCCTGGCAAATGCGTACACCGTTTGCTTAGCAATTCCCTGAAAAACAAAAGCAAGCAAAAAAACTAAGTCTGACATGCCATAGCAACTACCCAGAACACCCTAGCAACATTTTAACACCACACTAGCAGCCACCCAGAACACCTTAACAATCACTTAGCAATGTCATTACAACCATCCAAAACACTGTAGTAACTACCAAACAACACCCTGGAAACCACCTAAACAATGCCCTAGCAACCACCCAGAACACCTAGAAAGCACCCATAATAACCTAGCAACCGCCTAACACCCATCTAAAACACCCTACTAAGTGTCTAGCAACACCCTACTGCTTAGCAACCCCTAAAAAAAAAAACGCAAATGCCTAACAATGCCCTAGCAACCACCAATAACACTCTAGCAGCCATCTAACAACACCCTTACTGCATAGCCACCCCAGAAAACAATAGCAAGTGCATAACAATGCCTTAGAAACCACACAGAACACACTAACAACCATCTAACAGCAACTGCACTGCAACACCCTAGAAACCATCCAGATCGCCCTGACAAGTGCTTAGCAACACTGTAATGTCTAGCAACTCTAAAAAAACTCCCACCATTGCCCAGAAAACCACCATAACACCATAGCAACTATCAAAACACAATAATAACTACTTATCCCCCCCCCCCAAGCAGCCACCCACAACACTTTAAGAATCACTTAGCAATGTCCAGACAACCACCCAGAACACTATAGGAACTGCCTAACTACACCCTAGCAACTGCCTAACAATGCCTTAGCAACCACCAAGAAGTCACAAGAACCCACCAAACAACCACACAGAACCCCCTGGCAACAGTTTATTAACACATTATTGACCATGCAGGACACCTTAACAATTTGACAGCTGCCTACCAATGCCCTAGCAACCACCCAGAACTCTCAAGAACACACCTAACAACCCCCTGGCAACTGCTTATCACCATCCAGAACACCCTAACAATCGTGTAGTAAACACCTTGGCAATCATTCAGGATACCTTTGACAAATTTACCTATGCCAATATGCAGTCTGTTAAGCTCAATGATAATGCCTGGCTAATATGTGGGTCACTCCACATCAGAGACAACACAGCGTCCAGGTGACAAATGATGGAGCCACCCTTCAAAACATGAAGACACAAATGAGACAGGCTTTGATGTGCGCTTGAAACGCAAGAGAGAGCAGAGGTGGCTGTTGTCACACACTCCGCTCTTTAATGTGTGTGAGATGAACACTGTGAAGTGCTTAAGCTCTGTGTTTCGTTCAAAGGGAGTTCGCATAAAGGTCAGAGAAACCAGCAGCTGAATCCAAACAGGAACCAAAGCGAAGAGGAACATACTCAAGTATTTAATATTACTAAACCACTAATGTAGTGAAACTTAAGGAACAAGAACTTTCCATTCCATTCAGGCCCTGGGCTATTTTAGAGCACCACAGCAGAACTAGGTGTTCAAAATATATATTTCTCACACATGCAAATGAGGCATATAGCCAGCGGTGGCATGCTCTATTTTGCTGAATATTTTAGTTACTCTTTTTCATACATCAAAAGGTCTCCTGGGTCTTACACCCTTTGGTTTGTCAATCCAAATCCACCCCCATCAGACAAACTATGAATGAGTTTCTTCATTATGTTGCATAAAATAAGCCTTGTACAATGAACAATACAATCACAATTCTAAAGGGAACTCATTTCATAGTATTTGACACTTGATGCAAGAAAGCCCTTGTCAGGACTCGATGTTTCACACAAGGCATTCAAGCATAACTCTGACTCTTTTAGGAGAACTGATGGCTTTCACCAGCCCTGTTGCCTAGAGACACATTTACCACAACCCTCGGCTTCCAACAGCGGTGTCTCTGAAGAACGAAATGTGCAAAAAGAAAAGAAACTGTTACATTAACAGTTTACATGAAGTTTTAACAACCAAGAGGCACGTTTTAGTGCTCACAATCTTTCTTTTAAGTATCCTTCCTTTCTCCTCAAATTCCTTAGGATAAATAAAAATGGACACAAATGAAAATTGTATTTAGGGCCAGATTTATTAAACAGGGCACACTAGCATGAGAATACACTCAAAGCACAGATGGGAGAGGAAAGTCTTGCTGGTGATCTACTGAGAGTGCGCAGCCGGATCATTTCCATTATGACCAACGCAAATTAGCATAGCAGAGCCGATAATCAAGTGCAGCTAATCTACTAACAACACAGGCACACGTTAAAATAACTTTTTCCTTTGCGTTTTCGCGTACAGACGACAAAACGATCCTCGTTCACACGCATCCACGAAAACGACAAAAAACCCCCCAAAAAACGCTGTATTATTCATGCCAGGCCAGTACTGCTGTGCAAAGGCAAAAGACCGTAACTTCGTTTTTGGTCGAAAATGAGTTATTTACATTTTTGGCACATTCAGGACCTCCTTTATAATGTGGATGAGTATCTTGAATCAATTCCGTTGTTTTTTCGAGAAAATAATGAGTTGTCTTAAAGGGATAGTTCACCCAAAAATGAAAATGCTGTCCTCATTTACTCACCCTCATGTTGTTCCAAACCTGTATGATTTCCTTTCTTCTGCTGAACACAAAAGAAGATATTTTAAAGAAGGTTGGTAATTAAACAGTTGCTGGTCCCCATTGACTTCCATAGTATTTTTTTTTTCCTACTATGGAAGTCAATGGGGTCCATCAGTCGTTTGGTTACCGACTTTCTTCAAAATATCTTCTTTTGTGTTCAGCAGAAGAAAGAAAGTCATACAGGTTTGGAACAACATGAGGGTGAGTAAATGAGGACAGCATTTTCATTTTTGGGTGAACTATCCCTTTAACAGTAACTTCCAAAAGCCCATGAGAAACCAAGGCAGAACATCGTAACACCAGTTACCGCTTTTTGGCTTTGTACTCTGCCTTTGTTTAGCCGTGCGTCAATATGAAGTTACTGTGCTGGTGTTCTATCAAATAATGCTACCTACCAGATTGTACGGTTATCTGCCTTTGTATTACTGTCCATTAAAATTAAACGAAAAGCTGAGAACATTTTTGTCAAAGACTACATCCGGATGGGATTCAGAACGATGATCAAAACACAGATGGAGAAAATCGAGTCCATCAACATCCCCAAAGCTTCACAGTTGTTTCCTCTTCCTGTGTCGACATTTTTTATTCAGTAACGTTAGACAGTTTTGAACTTATATGCTGTTTGATATTTGATGATCGGGTTAATTTACATATGCGTAAACAATCTTCTATCACTTGTTTCTGCTTCTTCTTAACCTCCGTTTTGATCTGGAGAGCAGATGTGTAATAGCGCCCCCTACCGTATAACAGTGAAAACACGGAAAGCCGGAAAATCGGTCAATGGCGGGGAAAGAGTAAAGAAGATTTGAAGTAAATTCCTATGTACTCTACCAGTGAACTAGCCTACACAAAAATTCACATACTCAGAATTAGGAACAATTAGAACACAGGATTTTCTTCATAAATCAATATTTTCAAACAGTGTAAGTTTATAAGACAGTATGTAAAACTATGTGAAAAAAAGTTTTTAATAGGCAACTCAATCAAAAGAGTAAACACAACTACAAACCAATTATACTCAAATACTTAATTATACTTTTAAGTATAACTCGATCAAAAGATTGAGTTCAAGTATAGACCAAATATACTTAGACTTTTCTGTCAGTACAAGTCAAGTATACTTAAGTGCAATTTTAAGTAGATTTCTGAGAAGTACATAAAGCATATTTCGAGAAGTACATAAAAAGTAGACTGAAAATATACTTTCCTATTTTTAAGTTTAAAAGAAGTATACTAATAGCACACTTGAATAAACGTATTTTTCATAAGGGTAGCTCAGATAACCTAGTCAAAGAATAATATTATGAATAATTAGTCCTACTGAACTGGCCATTCGTTCCCTGCCTTCGGCCCGAGGCACTAGGATAGGCACATGCGTTTAGATGCGTTCCTGGGTCAACATATTTTGTTGATCCTGGAACAACATTCCTGTCCAAAAAAATACCATATAAAATACCCCTAAACCTAACCATACTTATAATGTATCCCTAAAATCAGAAGCAAATGACAGGTGAACAACACTGATGTAGAAGCACCCAACCCTGGCTGAGAGCCTAAACTTGATATAAACTGTAAACTTGTCCCTCAAATCTGATTGGTTGATTGGAATGTTGTTCCAGGATCAACATTCAGGAACATGTTCACTTGGTGAAAATGTGCTAGGATAGGCTCCAGCATCCATGAAATCCCACGTAGAACAGAATAGATGGACAGTTCATATGGAGTTCTCTGACTTTTGATAGTGGACCTTGGTAAATCGGAGCAAAGTTTGAGAAAATGCTGAGATGTCTTCTGGAATTCAAAAGTAGACGTGAGATTATTTAGGATTGTTTTTTTGTTTCGTTTTTTGTAAGGAGAACCACCTAAAAAGCAGGATACTTCTGCAAAAGTCTCACTTTGCTGTCCAGTTAATCTTTATAGCTTTCTAGGAGAGACAATTGAAATATTAAGGAGATCTCATTTGTTAATCTTTTTTCCAACTTGAATGTAAAATCAGAGTGTGTGTTTGGTGAACTGCATGAAAACATATAAGCTCTGAAGACACTTCCAAAAGGCTATCCTTGAAGGTCAGCATGATCACCATGGCAACGGTACGGATGTTAGCGCTACATGCCTGATCTCCCTTTGTGAGCAGGATCCGACCGAGTCTTCATAACCTTGCTCTTTTTCCTGTGCCCTTTCTCTCTTTGTCACAACAGCTCTAAGCACATTTTCAATTTTGCTTCACCTCAGGGCACTGCAACCAAAAAAGTGTTAAAAGCAAATTACATCTACTAAAGTCATCAATTTTGTAGTGAACTCAGTAGGACACTATTAAAAGTCCTTCCACTTACAACTTTAGGGCACAGAAAACAACTTTAAAGTGTAATGCGGCTAATACATCTAGTCGTTTTAAGCCCGATGGGACACACTTTACCTTCCCCTACACAAAGACCAGCGACTGGAAACAGCCTCGGGCAGAAGAAGTCACTGTCATCAATCTCACTGATACTGAAAAAGCCACTTTCTTCCTTCTCGACAACTCTCGGAGACACCGTATGTTTCATAAACAGTGAAACCTCTCGTGCACCTCAAAGAAAACCATCAAAGACTAAAGTTCAAACTGTCACACCATCAAACTACTCAAAGCATGACGGTGTGGCGGGAGTTCGGTGGCTAGTCAATGCTGGTTAGTTTTGAAATTGGTGGAGTTTGCAAGAGAGGGAGGGTTACCTGTGTACAAGGAGATGTAGGCGGAATCGATGACCTCATACTTGAGTCCTGGCAGGAAAGGGCGCCACTGTAATAAAGACAAAGAGGAACAGTTAAGAGAGAAAGTACGTAGACTCAAGCCTAATATGGTACGGCCAACAGACCAGTCTTAGACTGCATGATACATATTGCACACCAATCTATTAACAAGATCTGACTGAAATCGGCAGTTTTATGGGAATCAAGGACATAGGTTTTCATCAGTCCACTAGGAAATAATGTTTTGTTTAGATACCGACAAGTGCTTTTGTGGAAGAATCAGTTACAAGATTTTTATGAAGCTTATAAAGGTCATGCCTTTAAATCTTTTGAAAGATACTCATGCCCAATTTGCACACTATCCGTTCTAAATAGTATTCGAAATTAGAATTAGTGCGTCCCAAATCGTAGCATGTTGAAATGAGTATTCCAAACATACCCGGATGGTCTACTTTTCCGGTTAGAATCCAAAGTGCAGATCCGTGCAAACTGTAATGGCGTATACTGCCCACATTCGATTAGAACTACAAACGTACGTATGTGCGAGTCCGTCGGTTAAGTAGAGAGGTTTAGCTGAAGGAGTTTGAGTGATTAATAATCAGTATCTAACCTGACGAAAATATATTTATTCAATGTTATCCACATTATATTTAATCTGCAACAGTATTGTGAGCTTTTGTAAAAATACGTCCATCATTATGCAAATTGCCAACACAATGAGGAGAGTCTCCGCATGAAATACCAACGACTGGCAGATCAACGTGCTGCTACATTTCTCTCCGAAACGGTAGGAAATTCAATTAAATGTGAAAGATTTTAATTGTGACAAGATGATTGACAGGGCAGTTTAAACAGTGAAAGGATGCAGGAAACCAAAGCGACTAAGTTGTCTAAGTGGGTGTTTTTTGGCCAGAAGAAGCTGCAAAGTTGACCTGACAGTCAAAAGTCTTTATGTTGGCAGTCAAAAGTCTAGCAACAAAAGACTAAAGAGAATCTGCAATAAGACATAAAGTTTCAAATGAAAGTATTGCACAAAGTGATGAAATCACCTCTAGCCAAAGGACGTCTCTGTAAAATTATAATGTCAAGTTAAGGCCATCAAATCACCAAACCCTTTAGTGTCGGCATGTCAATGGCTAATCAAAGTGTTGAAATGGTGTAGATAGGAAAAGTATTGGGAAATCTGCTGTTTATTCATCTACATTTCAAGCAAGGTCACCCTCACTAAACAGATTCACCTATCCAATCACAACACAACACACAGCAGGAAATGAGACACACACACATCAACAGTAGCTTCTTTAGCAGCACACTTACAAACCATCCGACAAGCTACAATTCTTTTAATGACGTTGTGCAATTACCATGTCACTTCTGCTTATGCTTGCTGTAATTAGGGGAGACAGGCCATTTTCCACAGCCACACACACACACACACACACACACCTACACACACACACACACACACACACACACTCAAAACATTATTGAGGAACGACCAGTAAAGATGAATATATATGGGTACATTTCATGTCATATTTGTTTCCAAAATCTCTTTTTGACAACAAGCACATTTTAAATTCTCATTCTAATTTTCATTATTATTTAATTATTAAAGGGATAGTTCACTTTGAAATAAAATTTTGGTATGTTTTAGCTTACCTCAAGGGCATCCAAGATGTAGGTGTCTTTTTTTCCGCAGTAGTTTCAATTTGGATATTTTTAGGTCAAACCGTTCTTGTCTGTCAGTCATATAATGCAGGTCTATGGTCACTGTCTCAAAACACAAGCACAGAGTCCAAATTAAACAATTCCCCATCGTCCAAATTAAACAATTCCCCATCGTAAGTACACATTGATGGCCTAAGACACGAAACGAGCGGTTTGTGTGAGAAAACGAACAGTATTTATATCGTTGTTATCTCTTGAAAACAGCACACGTCCAAATGATCTGACGGCGCGGGCGGGTATAGATATATATAGATGTCGCCTTGGCTACTGCAGTTCATTGGAACGAAACCGTAGCCAAGCGACATCTAGTGTATATATCTATACCCGCCCGCGCCCGCGCCGTCAGATCATTTGGACGTGTGCTGTTTTCAAGAGATAACAACGATATAAATACTGTTCGTTTTCTCACACAAACCGCTCGTTTCGTGTCTTAGGCCATCAATGTGTACTTACGATGGGGAATTGTTTAATTTGGACGATGGGGAATTGTTTAATTTGGACTCTGTGCTTGTGTTTTGAGACAGTGACCATAGACCTGCATTATATGACAGACAAGAACGGTTTGACCTAAAAATATCAAAATTGAAACTACTGCGGAAACAAAGACACCTAAATCTTGGATGCCCTTGAGGTAAGCTAAAACATATCAAAAATTAATTTCAAAGTGAACTATCCCTTTAACATTTTTATGTCAACATAAATTAAAATACGCTCAATAAATAGTACCATCACATATAAATATATACAAACTAAATTTCAATAATAAGCACATATTAAAGGCACAATATGTAGTCTTTTGCCACTAGAGGTCGCCTGTTCAAGACAAAGGTCGCTTCCGCTTCTTCAGGTCAAGCGTATGTGGGGAAACTCAGCCCTGTTTTATCATTTACATTTCTCTGTGCGTTTGCTCGGTGGCTGCTATGAGACACTTGCTGCACACTGCAGTGAGCTAGATCAATATTAGAATATCATATTAATAAATGCTGGATGGCTTGTGTTGATAAATGGCATGCAATTAATTTGAAAGCATATGGTATGAAGGAGAAAATGAAAATAAAGCTGCATCTGATTATGTTTATTTATACAAAATAGTGTTTTTCTCTGAGGCATGGTAAAAACATGGTACTTGCGCAAAATGAAGAAAACAAGCGATTCAAACAATAAGACTAACAGTGTTGAGCTGTATAACAGTGATTCGTTTTCTGTCTTTAAATGTATTCAAATAGTTGTTCCCTTTTCTAATAAAACACATGACATATGAAAGCGTCTTTGGTGTTTCCATGGTTACATGGTCCGTGTCCTGGTTAAAACTGCTTATTTCTCTTGATTTAAACATTATTGAAAACATCTGGGATAATGTAAGTACACAAGTCAACAAAACATATAACGCTGTCCTAGTGGTTTTTGGATATTTTAATCCAAAAATCGTACATATTGTCCCTTTAAATATTATATTTTATTATCTTAAAGTAATATCATTTCTTTCCTATCATGACCCGGAAAAGACTCTCGACTGGTTTTGTGAAATTCACACAAGCATAAATTTAGAAACTAGTCGAGAATAAAAGTATATAAAATATCAAGTCAAAAAAAAAAAAAAAAGATATTTTATTAACATCAAAAATGATCTATCCAATCATCACGTCATTCTCACCAGCAATCAGAAATCAGTAATCAACATGTCTAACCAATCAGAATGAGTGGAGGCGTATGTATACGCTGTCGACCCACCTGTTCCTCCACAGTTTTCAGCATCCCTCCACCACCCCCGTCTCCTCACACTCGCCCGGTCTCTTTCCTAACCAGAAATACGGGGGGAATACTCTGGGTTCGGGCCAAAACACTGAGCTCAGATTCCTCTCCTCGGAAAGCACGCCAAATACACATACTACTTTACTCTATCAGATTATTTGTAAGTGTGAACTTGTGACATAAAGATTAGAAGCACTCCAAGAGAGATTGAAACGGCACCCACTAATATCACTTGAAAGTATAATAAAACCCATGGGCAGTTGTAAGCCTCTTCTTTGTGATAAATGTAGGTGTCTGGGTTTGTGGACACTATAATCATTTCAGCTTTTAGAAAAGACAGAAAGACAGAGTGCATGAGAAAAATATGTGTTGTAGCTGAGAAAACAAAAAGGCTTTGTGCTTGTGTGCATGTGTGTGTGTGTGTGTGTCAGGTTTTGACCAAATGCCCTAACAATGATAGTTAAACTTGAAATAACCTACAATTTAAGAACATCCCAGATCCCCGGGAGGATAATACCTAATTAAAGGGACTAAATAATGTGTTCCTGTTTCAGCAGTAGGGCTCTATAGTAATTATGATAAGCTTAAATTAATAACAATAGAAGTCTCTGTGTTATGTCTCCATTGAACTAAAAAAAATGTGTGTGTTTTGAATTAGCTATTCTGTCTTCACGGTCTCATGTGTCTGATGACATTTCTTCTGTGAAACCGAGGTCTGATTCACTGGCCTGAAACCTTCAGTGTGAAAAGACAAAAATCAATACAAGGGGGAAAACAACAAAATGTAACAATAAAGCTGGAAAAGTACAAGTGTGGCTGACAGGCTCAGTGCCTGACAAATGCGCACGGTCACGTAAAATAGTTTCTCTTATCAAGAGTTCTGGCCAAGTTGAATTCCCGGGACTGGCAATTTATATTGAAAAAATCGTAATATTAACAGCTCTGTTTGGTTTATTCAATGCATGTTCTCTAGCAACAACTGCTGTATGAGATTATATACAGTGCCATTACAATATATACAGAACATTTTATATTTTTTCCATTTGAAAAACTATTTGACATGTAAATAATATAATATCAAGTATCACCACCATAACCTCAATTGACATTGGGAGACCACCATAGGGGTAACCACGCACTATTTTTTGTCTTGTCAACAAATATGGTTTCAATGGCAGATTATGTGCTAGTCTTGTTATTAAAAATATTTCTATACATTTTAAAGAAACAATTTCAACCCTGTCACAGTATGTTTGGTATTTACAAACATCTAAGTTTTCTAGGCCACATTCACACTGTAAAGTTTCATGAGTGGAAACGCAAAACGAGTCAAAGCTTGTACAACTTCCCCAGAGGTTTTCTTGCACCACACAAGAGAGACACATCCCTGATGTGCTTTTAACACACACTGCACAGAATCTTTGTTAATGCGGTTGTCAACTATACGTGCATTATTCAGGAGTTCGTTCGGTTGCAGAATGCGGTTCTCGCTCCCGTAAAAATGACTGACCTGTGTGTGTGCCTGTCACGATCAATACATTTCCCATCATCCTCCCTGGCCCTTACCTGCATCAGAGCCCGTCTACGGAGAGCCTGCCCACTCCCTATTAAGCCCTATTGTACCGAATTTTGGTTGTAGTACCACCAGAGTTCCACTGGGGGCGATCGCCATGAGTGCAAAATGAATGGGAGTCAATGGGGCTAGACGGCTAAATTTGTCTCTTTCACCCGATTGCCGTTGAGAAATCTCAGATCTGATTGTAGATTTTGCAAATTCAACATGGGTTTTAGGTCGAAAGTTGAATGAACGAGTACTTATGTCCTTTCGATTTCTTACAGGTTGAGTTGTTGTTGCCCATAACACGCTAGCATTCTGCTAATGACGTCAGCATTCTGACGTCATTGACATTTTGAAAGACTTTTAAAAAAAAAATAAGTGACTCTAAAAAATCTAACACCCAGCAATGTGTAATTTCTTTGCATCTCCTTTCAAATTACTAGACAAAAAATTATATCCTGAGAAAAGTGGATTTTGAGGGGTATACCGCCATTGACCTCCATTCATTCTGCACTCGTCCTGTGAGCGCCCTCATATGGAATCAGAGTGGAACTGCAACCAGTTCAGAAGCCGGAAGTGTAGTGGGAGTGAAACTTCTCGCCATATTAGACATTCTCTGCCTGCATGCTCGTCCTCTGTTCATTGTCAACTGTATCTTGTTAGTTTCCATGGTCACTGTCATTGAGTTAATTCGCCCCAGCTGTGTCTTTTTCCCTGATCTGTTCTCTGTGTATTTAAGCCCTCTGTTTCTCCCTGTTCCTTGTCTTGTATCATTTACATTTACTTTAAGTTATTGTTGATGTGTGGTTATGTTTACTGGTCTAATTTCTGAATTAAAGTCTCCTGTTGAATCTCCTTCGTCGTGCGCTATATCTTAACCACCTCAGCTGTAACAGTACCGAAGAGGATTTAGCATTAAAATATGAGCTGACAACTGAATTTAACTGCATGTGTACATGGCCATATAAAAACTGAGTAGCCTACTGTAATTCTACAGGTATCTCTCTGATTTGGTTTGCCGTGTAACAAATCACACAATGCAATTACAAAAGTATTAGTAATCAATGATATTTCTCTTTCAAGAGCTGTTTTGTGTCAACCTTGTTTCATACAATGTTGTTTTTGTGTTGAATATCAATCCAAAATGGCTAATGACAGTTTTAGCTTACAAATATCACTGCATTGCACCACATTATTTATAGCGAATGGGCTCGTGCTGCGGAGAACAATCTTTTTTATTAAAGTCCCCCTGTGGTGAAAATCACGTTTTTAATGTTGTTTATATGTCTATGTGGTAATTTCAACATGCTTTGAGAATTTTCTCTATAAAACGACAGTGAAACAAGTTTTAAGGGATACAATTATTGACTACAGGGGGACCTTAAAATATTTTTTAAATATTTTCATTATTGTAAAACAAATTGTATCATTGTTATTTTTCCCATTCCTCACAAGCTCACGGAGAGGCTCAACTCAAGATATTGTCGTAATATCTTTTCTTGGAAGCTCCACCACCATCATCTCAAGTCTAGAGCAGACGGTCAAAGACAGGAAATACATTCTGAAAATTTAATTTGGAGGCCCTTTTTGTATTTGCTCAATGCTTTTAGTGAAATGAGGAGCAGCCAGCTGCAGCTAAATCAAACATAAAGTAGTTTCGAGCGCTCTCTCCATTTCTCTCTCTCCCACAGAGCGTGTGCTACGGACTGATGCTTGCTGATGGCTTCACACAGGGGGGCCGTAATTGTTATTTTTGGCATTTGGTATAATAATGTGATGACGTTAATTTATTGTACCATGTTTTTTTTCCGCTCTTTTCTAAAACGACAGAAGGCTTTGCACATCTTTTTATGGATTGTTTATGTTTCCCCCACATACTTACAGCACTGTGTATATAATTAACATGGATAGATAGCTTTTTTTTAATTTTTGTACTCAGTGATACCAGTATTTGTAACATTGTAGTGTGGGAAACAGTACACAGTGCAGCTGTATACATTTGAACAAATACAGAAGACCAAGTATTCAATTCATAATTCTTGATTCCCAAAATGTAAAGTCAGTTATATTGTTTAATGTATAAAAACCTAATATTTCTGTGGTTGAAAAATATTAAGTGTGATATTATAGAGACAAGTTTTTTTTTTTTTTTTTTTTAAATAGGCCTCCCAAACTTTGTACATAAAACATAATATATTGTTGTTGTTTCATAGGTATAGGTTCCTGCTGTATCAGTAGCCAATGAGCATGCTGCTCAACATTCAAATACTTGCCTATCGTTTGCTGTAGCAATTTGCTATGCTTTCAGAAACCCTCCAGCTTCCCCAGCTCCACCTGTATAGATCTGCTATGGGTCTGATTCATGTATGCTTGTACAGCAGCAGCATGTCTTATTTGCTCACAGCAGCATATTGCCTCCGTTGTATGGTTGAATTTAACACGAAATAGTCAGGAATTCACTCAAAAAGACTTTACATAATAGACATAACAGAATTACATAGGAGAATCTCAGGAGAATAAACACATTTACCACACTAACGCAATGACAATAACCGACAAGGAACAGAACAAAACAGGGAGTACTTATACACTGAGGGTACGCTTACACGACACGACAACGATATGCTTAAAACTGAGAAGTTATTCCTTTGAGTTTTCCGCGTACAGACGACACCATTGTCAAAACGATCCCCATTCACACGGATCCGCAAAAGCGACTAAAAACGCTGTAATCTGCTGCCAGGTCTTTAGATGGCGATGAAACACTGTAGACTGAACACGTAATACGCATGTGCATGATGCCATCGTTTTTAGAGATTTGCCTTTTGGTGTTTACACGGAGACCGTATTAAAAAACGTGCACTTTGAAACCTGTTTTCAAAAGTTTTCAGGCATGCAAAGCGCCGTTGTTGTGTAAACGAACGGCCAAATCGCATAAAAAGTTTTACGGTTTTAGTTGAAAACGGTGTTGTGTAAACAGCCCCTAAGATTAACAAGGGAAACACAATGGTCGACAGCTGAACGTAATCAGTAACTAAGAAGACTGTAAGGAAACAATCAAGGCTAAGCTGAGCTGAACAAGAAACAAACATATAGAAACGAAAAGGCTAACTTTTTATGCGATATGATGAATTCTCTTAAAGCATGGCTAGCCCAAAATTTCCTCTTCCTAAATGAAGACAAGACTGAGATCATTGTTTTCGGCCCAAAGTCCAGAGTTAGAGAGTCTATCGGCTTTTAAATCCCCAGGGGTGCAGAACTTAGGTGTTCTTGTTGACCAGCCTTTAAAATTTGACAAAAAGATCTCATTCGTAATCATGAGATTACTGCAATTCCTTATATTGCGGTATATCAAGTTTTCAAATTGCTCGTCTTCAGTTAGTCCAAAATGCTGCAGCTAGACTTCTACATAAGTGTCACAAATATGACCACATCTCTCTCAGATTCTCAAATCTCTACACTGGCTGCCAGTTTGACAGAGAATAGATTTCAAAATTCTACTCTTTGTGTTTAAATCTCTTCATAATTTAGTTCCTGCCTATCTCTCTGAACTTGTTCATCCCTACACTCCTTCCAGAAGCCTAAGATCCAACGACCAGGCTCTGCTGGTAGTCCCTCGCGTTAGACTCAAGCGTAGAGGGGAGCGTGCATTTGCGGTGGCAGGGCCGTGACTCTGGAACACCCTGCCTCTAGAGATTAGAACGACCCCTACTCTGTCTGTTTTCAAGTCTCTGTTAAAAACCTACCTATTTTCTTTAGTATATTGATCTCTTCTCTAATGGTTGGTTCTACTATTTTATATTTGAGTTTGATACTGTTTTGCCACTCCTGTTTAACTACTTTATATTTGAGTCTTATACTGTTTTATCACTCCGGTTTTAAGGTTTCGCATAGCTTTGCTGCTCTTATTTGTGTTTTATGTGTTGTTATGCAGGTCTTACTATATTTTAATCTGGTTGTTCTGTAAAGCACTTTGGTCAGCCTAGTGGCTGTTGTAAATGCGCTATACAAACTTGAAAAGAGAACTAAACAAAACATAAGCCTGACACATATTACACGTAATGGCAGTGGAAAAGTTCCATATTTGCTCTGCAGCCGCAGCAACTATAATCAACAGCAGCAGATCTATTCCGCCAAGACCAAACACATTAACATCATATTCATATTCATTACCATGCCAAACTCTCAGAGTTGTCACGACAGAAATGTACTGTATGTATATATACACTTTACTGCTAAAGTTCTGCCTTTACAGGCACATAAACTTTAATGACATCCCATTCTTAATCCGTAGGATTAAACTCTTCTGGGAAGGCTGTCCACAAGGTTTAGGAGTGTGTTTATGGGAATTTTTGACCATTCTTCAAGAAGCGCATTTGTGAGGTCAGGCACTGATGTTGGATGAGAAGGACTGGCTCGCAGTCTCCGCTCTAATTCATCCCAAAGCTGTTCTATCGGGTTGAGGTCAGGACTCTGTGCAGGCCAGTCAAGTTCCTCCACACCAAACTCGCTCATCCATGTCTTTATGGACCTTGCTTTGTGCACTGGTGCGCAGTCATGTTAGCTACAGACATCCAAACATGAGGGATGTAAGGGATGTACAGGAACATCCTCAAACTGTTCCCACAAAGTTGGGAGCATGAAATTGTCCAAAATGTCTTGGTATGCCGAAGCATTAAGAGTTCCTTTCACTGGAACTAAGGGGCCAAGACCCACCCCTCAAAAACAACCCACACCATAATCCCCCCTCCACCTAACTTTACACTTGGCACAATGCAGTCAGGCAAGTCCCATTCTCCTGGCAACCGTCAAACCCAGACTCGACCATCAGACTTCCAGACAGAAAAGAGTGATTCGTCACCAGAGAACACGTCTCCACTGCTGTAGAGTCCAGTGGCAGTGACTTTACACCACAGCATCCGACGCTTTGCATTGCACTTGTAAGCTGCTCGGCCATGGAAACCCATTCCATGAAGCTCTACGCACTGTTCATGAGGTAATTTGAAGGCCACACGAAGTTTGGAGGTCTGTAGCTGTTGACTCTGCAGAAAGTTGGCGATTTCTGCGCACTGTGTGCCTCATCATGCGCTGACCCTGCACTGTGAATGTGGCCTACCACTTCGTGACTGAGTTGTTGTTGTTCCCAATTGCTTCCACTTTGTTGTAATACCACTAACAGTTGACCGTGGAATATTTAGTAGTGAGAAAATTTCACGAATGGACTTATTGCACAGGTGGCAACCTATCATATAATAACTGTTTTATACAACTGTGACCATGGAAGTGATTGGAACACCTGAATTCAATGATATGGAGGGGTGTCCCAATACTTTTGCCAATATAGTGTATTTTTTTCCACTAACCAAATACACACTATATTGACAAGAGCATTGGGACACACCTCTTAAATATTGAATCCAGGTGTTTCAATCAGACCAATTGTTTCAATCAGACCAAATGTTTATAAAATCAAGTCACCTCTATTCATCTATTGCGTTGCAAGCTGTAGAGCTTCCGGCTGAGGTTGCTGGTCCTTCTCATGGGGGACCTAGCATAATATCACACTTAATATTTTTCTCACACAGCATAAATAGGTTTTGTCCTACATACACACACTTATTTTAAATTTGCGGTGGAGGACGGATGGGTGATGCTGCTTTCTTCTGGGGTGGCTGGATAACAAGCAAGTGAAGTGATGTGATTTAGGAGAAGATGAAACGGTTGATAAAAGAGGTAGGAGGAGACGGTCGGTCAGAAAGAGTGATAAGAGACAGACAGTAGTAACTATGTCACAGTTGTGTTTCTGTCTGAGTCTTGTTTTCCTTAGTCACGTCTTCCTTTGTTCTGTTTTCGCACCACTCCTTTGTTCCCATGGTAACCCTCATTAGTTCATCTGTCACACCTGTTACCTTGTTAGTCTTGTCAGCTGTGTCTCGATTCCCTGATCTGTTTCCCCATGTATTTAAGCCCTGTGTGTAACCTTGTTGATGGTCTGATTGTATTAAGTGTGTGCAAACCTTCTGCTCGTCTTCTATGTACCTGTATGAATTATATTGTGAGTAAAAGTTTGCATTGGAACTTTTGATTCTCCTTCGTCTTCTGCACCACACCGTGACAACCTACACTTGTCCATGCACAATAAATAGGGATGCACCGATACCAGTATCAAGCCCAATATTCCACTTGTGTACTCATACTCATTAAAATGCTCCGATACTGAAACCTTGCAGCGTGATGTGTACAGTACCGTGTTTGTGTCCAGACAAAAAGAGATTTAGAGATATCAGAGATGAAAGATTTCTATGATTTATTTCTATATATTGTAATCATTATGTTCACAACTTGTAATACTGTAATTACTTTAATGAGCTCAGTTTCTGCCTAAAATTAAAACATGCTAGCTAACTGCATGTTCCCTTTCAGTCAGTCACATTCGACTCAGAACTGAACTGACGAATTGGCATCTCTCCTGAGAGTGAGTGTATAGTATTGACTCCACCCTAGGCAGGATCTACCACAGAGACCTTCCATATGCAGCGCTGTCCTAATGGTCAGTCCATATGACAACTCCACGTGTTCCCTCCCTATGGGCAGGATCTGGTCTCTGTGGCGTCCCTTTCCGTTTGGAACAGGCACTCTTCCCCAGTGTTATCCAGTAGTCTCACTGTGTAGGGTAAGAGGAACGGCAGTGATCAACGCTCTCCGCATAACGCCTGTTTCACACATACTCCGTTTGCAGTACGTATGTGGCGCGCTATATTGCTTTCACATATGCCGAGTTTGCAGTGTGGAACTGATCCGTGGCTGTAAATACCAAACACAACATATATTTGTTTTTATATCAAATCCAAAAGTTGTTACTGAACATGGCTTGTCAGCATTGCAATTTTCTTTAAAGCTCCTTTGATAGATATGTATTGTGAAAAGCGCTATACAAATAAATGTTAACTGAATTTAATTTAATTGTATTGAAAGTAAATGTTTCTAAATAATAGAATATTAAGCATAAATGTCATATTTAAGCCTGTATAGCCGCTCTGCGTGAGCTGATAAGTGAAGCAAGCTAAGTGGACGAGATGAGTGCACATTCCTTTTCTCACAAACATTGCTGAAATGTTTCTAGTTTGGTCGTCTATGTCAATAGCAAAGAAAGTAAAACGATGCACCTATTGCTAACGTTACTTGAGGGTAAAGAGAGAGGGAGAGAGAGCGTCAAATTAAATCGTATATGTGGCCTAAGTAAACAAATGCATGTGATTTATGTATAACATTTGGATCCCTACATTATTACAGGAAATGTCATGTGATTATTGTGCAGCTGCACTGAAGCGACTGAAAAATGTGCGCTGAAGATGAAATAATGATAGAGCAATATAATGATCACTGAACAGAAGCTTGTACTACATTTTAATGTCCCCCTGTAGTAGTCAATCATTTTATCCCTTAAGAGTCATCTTTGATCACCAAAATCTTTCCTTGCATTTTTTTTCCCATCATGCCCTAAAATAGTTTGAATGTAACTCTACACCCTTGCCTCATTTAATATACGCAGCTTTATGAATATGCAAATGAGCCCCGCCTCCACTCACTCACACCAGCTCAGAGATCCACTCGTTGACGATCACACGTTGATCTGATTGGTTACAAGGTAGTTTGTGACGTCAGAAACACCAGCGATTTCAAACCGTGTTTTTGAGACTGTCTTTGGTTCACTGCAGTTTTAAGGAGAAAAAACTCAGCAATGGTGTTGAATTATGAATTTACACATGGTTTGTCTTAAAGCATATTAAAAACATTAAAAGCTTGATTTTCACCACAGAAGGATTTTAACAGGTATTATTAAGCATGAAAATAACTGAAGGAATCTATTTGCTAAATGAATTAAGTCAACAACAATAGTCAACAATAACATTTGAAGTGGATCAAAACTTTTCATCAAAGTTCTACATGAATTTTGAACAATACCCGCTCTTGTATTAGGACAACTTTGATGAACTTTTTGATCCACTTCAAATGTTGACTACTGTAATATGATTAATATACTTTCGGTTTCTCGACCCAATATTTAAAATAATATTATATTTAAAGGGACAATATGTATCTTTTTAGGTATTTTATTATCTAAAATCATTATTTTTATTCATAAATATGTCCTCAATGGTGTACAGATACCTCGGCCAATTATCTGACTTATCCTTATAAATGAAGAATTTATTATCTTTATATACATGGGACGGGTAGGTCCACGGAGGCTTCCATGTAGTTCCGCCATCTTGCAAAACTATAATAGCAGATAGGGACAAAAAGTACTAAGCCAACGCGTTTCCACAACGCGTTTTCGTTCAGAGCCAGCCAGTCACGTGACGTGACTGAAACCAGCAGAAACGCAGGTGCAGAGCAGTGAGTGGCGCTTGAAACTGCACCGGAAGGTTTAAAAGTCTGGATTGCATTGTTATTATGGACCAAAACAAATGATTTACTTTTAGCTTCTGACCAAGGCTGTATCTCAATACTAGTTTTACTTGATCTTAGTGCTGCGTTCGATACTATAGATCCCACAATACTCTTAGATCGACTAAAAAATTATACTGGTGTTCAAGGACAAGCATTAAGCTGGTTCAGATCATACTTATCTGACCGCTACCATTTTGTCTATTTAAATGGAGAAAAATCGATCATAACTCCAGTAAACTATGGAGTGCCGCAGGGATCTGTGTAAGGCCCTCTATTATTCTCAGTATATATGATGCCACTTGGAAATATTATAAGGAAACATGGAATTAGTTTCCATTGTTATGCTGATGACACTCAAATATATATTTCATCACGGCCAGATGAAAACGCTAAATTATCCAAATTGACAGAGTGTGTTAAAGATATAAAAGATTGGATGACGTGTAATTTTCTTTTATTAAATCCAGACAAAACAGAGGTACTACTTATCGGTTCAAAAAACCGCCCACAAAACCTCTCGCAATACAACTTTAACATAGTAGGATGTCCTGTTACTTTATCCTCTACAGTAAAAGACCTGGGTGTTATACTCGACTGGAACCTGTCTTTCGAAAATCATATTTCATATGTTACAAAAACTGCCTTTTACGTAATATGCTATCAGTTTCTGATGCAGAAAAGTTAGTTCATGCATTCATGACCTCGAGACTAGATTACTGTAATGCTTTATTAGCCGGTTGTCCTGCATCCTCAATAAACAAGCTACAGTTAGTCCAAAATGCCGCCGCTAGAGTTCTTACTAGATCAAGAAAATATGATCATATAACACCGATTTTATCATCACTGCATTGGTTACCTATAAAGTTCCGTATTAATTACAAGGTATTGCTACTGACTTATAAAGCCCTAAACGGCTTAGCTCCAGTCTATTTAACGGATCTTCTATCGCCCTATAATCCATCGCGCTCTTTAAGATCACTAAATTCAAGGCTTTTGGTCATACCTAGGATATCCAGAACCACCAAAGGAGGGAGAGCATTTTCACATTTAGCTCCAAAACTCTGGAATAGCCTTCCTGATAGTGTCCTACTCAGACTCGCTCTCCCAGTTTAAAACTAGATTAAAGTCACATCTCTTCAGCCAGGCATTCATATAATATTTTTAATCTTACAGTTCAAATTACAATCCGGCCTCTAGTTAATAAACGCCAGAGGAGAACTGGCCCCCGACTGAGCCTGGGTTCTCCCAAGGTTTTTTTTCTCCATTGCCACTGTTGCCTTTGGCTTGCTCAGTTGGGGATATTCTGGGGATATTTAATTTGATTTTATCAATCAATAAATTCCACTAGAAACAAACCTTGTTGTTTTATTTTTATTTAATACTGTGAAGCTTTAATACAATCTGTATTGTGAAAAGCGCTATACAAATATACTTGACTTGACTTGACCATACATATGCCGCGCCACAGGAGAAGAAAACATCGTCGCCAAAAAAGTCAAAAATAGAACGTAAAAGGAAACGTGACCGTAGATTACAGAAAACAAGAGTTAATGTCGGGGTAGCTTTTTCCAGGTGGAAAGAGCTAAAGAGACGCTGAAGTGGCCTGTTTTCTTCTCGACAGGTAAGTCAGTGTTACAATCTTAATTACAATCTTTTTCCTTTGCTTGGTTGTTATTATATACATAGACGAACATTTATAGTTAAAAGTTAAACAGGCTATTAGATGAATAGCAGCTATTGAGTAAAGTAGCGAAGGTGCTAAAAACAAGGTTTGTAAGTTCTACTTTTTGTAACCTAGAAATTCTATAGAAATATTTGAATAGAGCATATGATTTTTCTTGCATTGTTTGCACACCTAAGGCTACCAAGTTAATGTTATCTGACATTTTCTGTTATTTAACACTTATACTGTGTCCTCGCATTGAATAATACAGACGCATACAGTAATTCAGTATGTATGTATCTTACGCGTATATAGTGTTATTTGTGAAGATGTTGAAGATGTTGAAGAGGGTCAACAACTTCCTTTTTTTGTAAGATTAACAATCCATTAGCTCAAGTTGTGAATATTTTGCTACGTGCATAGAACTGTACAGACAATGAAAATTCATTGCTATTGCTAGACATAAATTGTACAAATCTCAGTCGCTTCTCTTCTCTGCCTTTGTAAACTTTCAATTCTATCAAGATCGTCTCTCGTAGCTGCCGGGCATCTTTGTCGTCGTGGTATTGACTCTCGCTCTCCTCCTCTTCCTCGTCATCCACCCCCTCGCCTAGATCCCACTGATCCACTGCCTCTCTGTCCTCTCCCTCTACCTCTTCCTCTCCCTATTGTTGAATCATCTGATGATGATATCTAACAATGCACATAATTCAGAAAATATAACGAATAAAGAAGGCATAACTACTAATTACAATATTTCATGTTTTTCACAGTCAGTAATTCATACTGTAACATTCGTTTGTTTGTTGTCATGTTGCAGTTTGTTTGAAATAACACACCTGTTCACCTGAAGGAAAACTCGACGAAGTGCTATTAGAAGACATGCTGTCAAAGCTTTTTGGTACATATCGCCTACCGTAGATGCAACGCGCATTTGAAAAAGTGAGGCGCTGGAGAGCAAAATTAGTTTGAATGCAAAATACAAATTCACCACTAGATGGGAGTAATTCCTACATATTGTCCCTTTAAATTATTTAAATAATATAATATCTAATTTAATTACATTTTTATATGTAAATATTCTTTTAAAATAATTTAAAAAAATTACAAATGCAATGAAAATACCAGTCTTAGAGTACCAAAAATGAAAGTATCAGTATCGGACTCATTCTGGAAAAAGTGAAGCACAGTCTGGGCGAATATATCGCCTCTATCACATCCCGCCGCTGCCTAAAGGCAAGTGCAATGCTTAATGTAATAAACTGAAAAGTTTTTGGAGCAAATACACTTGCTAAATGATAACAGAATCTGTTTGCAGGGTCAAACAAAACATGGACTGGAGCTTGCATGGATGGATTGGACATTGGATATTTTTTCCCCTTTTCAAATCAAAGGTGTTTTAATGACTTAATGGCACTGTCAGTTCAGGCTTTTACATTTCAAAACACGCTTCCACAAACCAAAACATCTACTTTAGAATATTTCAAACTTCATTTGCATGGGCTGATTCGTTCCAAAACTAAAATGTGGTTCTTTTGTTCCGACAACATGAATGAAATAAATAAAGTTTCAATGTCTTTCTGCATTTGTTAAAACAAACAAACAAAAAACCACTAAAACACTGCAGATATGAAATCACAGAGCCAGGATGTGTTGCAATAAATGTAACAAAACGGTAACAAAGACTATGAGGCGTACTCTGAGGTCTCCCAAATCACAGAATGTTGCAAATAATGTCAAAGGTACCTGGAGAGTACACTATATGCCTATTATAGAAACTAATCTAGCCTAGAAATCAATTCCAGGGGCAAAATATTGCTCCTTATTAAAAAAAGGTCAATTTATGGTTGCAATTGAACAGGAAAAGACTGTCTGCTTGACAGATTTGTAAAGTGGCCAAACACAGATTGTTTTGTTTATATGCGATGTTTAGAGGTAGGTTATCTGAAATATATTTTGCCACAATAAAATATCTTGTGGATTTTTTAATTATTATTTATTATGCTTTATTTCTTTGTAAATTTATTTACTATTTATTAGTTTATTTATTATATATTCAGTTTTTCATTTAGATTTAAATTTATATATATATATATATATATTTTTTTTTTTGTAATTGGATGTATTAAGTTATTTACAAAATCAGTATTCAAATCACAGAACATGTTCAATAAAGTCTAGCATAATTAAATAAAAAAAAGTCTTTCCATGACATTGATTGAAGTGGAAGTAATTAATTTGACAATTAATAATAAATAAAAAAATTCGTCCAATGTATTCCAATTGTTACATTAAAGTGTTATTTCTACCTCATTTAACCAATAAAAGTAAGTTTCTTGGTATAAATGTTAAATAATATTTTTAACTTAGTTCATTGAGGTGTTAACATTAACATAGGTTACTATTTTGTCAGTGCATGCTTTTGTTTATACAATTTTAAATAATTAATTTCTATATTCATATTTTTATTTCATGAATTGTTTTAATTGATTTAACACATCAGTATTCAAACCACAGGACTTTCAGTAATGGCTACAGTTAAAAAAAAACTTTCCATGACATTGATTCATTGATTCATTGATTCATTGATTGATTCATTCATTCATTCATTCATTCATTCATTCATTCATTCATTCATTCATTCATTCATTCATTCATTCATTCAAATAAATAAATACTAGCAGACAAACCAAAGAACAGGCTCATATAAAGAACTAAACTCAATGCTGGTCAGGTTGAGAACAAAATAAGAAGTCACCCGCTCTTAAAACTCGGTATTTGGCTATCTCAAGCCGACTGAAAAGAGTGTTTTCAAAAACAGATGTGACCAAAACATTCAGTATCTTTAGCCTCTTTTATCAATCCTCAGAATAGCCTGTGAACTGAAAAGACTCGTATAATAAGATTTAGCAAAAGTGGACAATAACAGCTGTTTTGGAAGTTCAGATAATGGATAGTGAAGGATGCATGGTTGCGCATGTTCAGATTGAATAAACAGAACATGAATTGAAAAGCACTATGTGGTCTGAAATGCATTAAGAATCGTTTCTGAAGCTCTGAGTGTTACAAAACCTGTTTTGTGTTGTTTCTCCTGTTTTGTGTTCAAGGACTTTGATTTTGATATGTATTTTCTGTTCCAATTGTTCCATTGTTTCACCAGTTTTGAATTCCTGTTTGCTTTTGCTGTGCCCCCTTTATTTGTGGTCAGTTACCCTTGTTTGTTTCCATAGTGATTAATTTCCCTCACCTGTCCCTTGTTAGCCCATTGATATCTTGAGTATACAAATCCCAGTGTTTCCTGTGTTCATTGTCAGGTCTTATCCTTTGTATGACAGTAATGCTGGTGGCTTTATTCAGTTCTTGTGTCCAGCTGTGTATATTTTTGTTATTTTAATTTTAAAAGGCTACTATCAGCATTTGGATCCATCTCTCCTTTGTCTCAGAGTTCCCCCCATGTTACAATGAGCCAATTCAAAACTCACCCCGACTTCAACGTGATCCGAGCCTTTGTCGTCCTGCTTGTGGAGAATCTCAAAGTAGTATCGTCTGGAGGCCATGAGACTAAAGGGGAAAGAACGAACATGGAATCTTAATGTCTTTCATTTGTAAGTCCTGTATTTTTATTACTGCATTACCATATCAAATTTGATCTTATCATATTCTATATTGTAACATCGTACCATATCTTATTAAAGCAATAAAGTGAATTATTACTTTTACAAAATGGCAACCACAGCCATTTACATGACAAAAAACAGCAGTGTTCAATAAAGTTACTTTTATTCTTTGGAAACTTTGGAAACTCAAAAAGTACTAAATATTAATATAAAATCTAAAACCACGTTTGCATGCATTTCACAATGCCTTCATCCTTACACTCAGAATTTATAGTCTGAGCTATTTGTTTTATAAATTGTAATCAAGTCACCTTTATTTATATAGCGCTTATTTTTTCAAAGCAGCTTTATAGTAATAAACAGGAAAGTAATGATCAATGATGCAAACAGAATTAAATTCTGCTGTAAAGCAGCTCTAAAGGCCCTGATATACTCACAGCGAAGTTCTTTTTCGTTCTTCGCTTTGGGGTTAAAAGAAGTTTGAAATACGTGAGCAGTGATATACTGTTAGCAAACATCCCAACGCCACCCACGCTGCTGAGACCGACGTTTAGATGAATATGTAAATATGTGCTGTGCGCTTTCCTTTCAGTAACATAATAAACATGCAACAAAAATGGCAGTAGTAAGAAAACAGCAGTTAAGAAAGCATCAGATCATAGCGATGTGGATATGTTTGCATGAGCTCTGCAATTTGCCACTTCAGTAAAGTCACGTTTCGTTTATATATATATATATATATATATATATATATATATATATACCGCTTTATACAATAGATTGATTAAAAGCAGCAGCTTTATTAAACATGAAAAAACAGTGTCAGTGTCTCTTTCAATTACAATTATAACTTAAAGGGGTCATATAATGGTACATGCACTTTTACAAGTTGATTGTACTGAAATGTGTGTTGGCAGTGCCTGTACACAACCATCATAAAATGATAAAAATCCATCCAGTGTTTTTTTTTTTAATCTCCTTATATGTTTTCCCCCCTCTCAAATCAAGCCGTTCGACCTAGTGACTAGAGATGCGCGGATGGGCTATTATTTCATCCGCAACCGCATCACAAAAATCATCATCCGTCCGCCATCCAGCCGCACCAACGTTTTTGACCAATTTTCAAAACCGCACCCGCCCGCCATCCATTGATTTGTGTATACATATATTTTTCATTTGATTGGTTCAACCGCCCGCCCGCCACCCGCCCGAATTAAATTAAAATATTCTTTTTCGTCACGTCATCCGCCCAATCCGCGGTTTATCAGCGGAGTCCGCGGCTGTAACCGCCAACCGCGCATCTCTACTAGTGACGTCACACGGTCGGACGCCCCTCCCACGATTGTTAATTGACAGCAGCGTTTCAACACAGACCCGCCCCCACTCGTGAGCGAGCTGTCTGTCAACATAGTCCGCGCGTCATTGTTGATACGCTGGAGCACTGTCTATGAGCAGAATGCCGTCTAAGAGATTGTGGTGTTCTGTTCTTGGGTGCAATAAGGAACACAGAAGTCATTTTGATGTTCCTAAATCCGAACCGCTGACGACGCAGTGGCTGAGTTTTGTTTTCGAAGGGAATATTCCCCACGATCAACAGCAATGCTTTCATGTTTGCGCGAATCATTTCACACACCAGACTGCTCGAGGGTCAGTATAAAGCTGGTTTTGCAAAGAAGCTGCTCCTGAAAAAAGGATCGGTACCAACTATTCGTGTTCCTGCTGCACCTCCAGAAGAAGAAGTGAGTGTAACGTTTTATTAACCTTTATATTAATCTTTATATTAATCTTGGCAAATCGCTTGCTGCACGCTTCACGATGAATGCGGCTGTTTACACTCAGGGTACATTACAGCATGTTTTCTATGTACGACGTTCTCGATATAATTCATAATCCCACGTTTATAATGAACAACGCATTATGGTTATTGTGTTATTATTTCCAACGGTGTACGCACAGAACAGAGGGGCGGGGTGATCAAAGCTCATTATCATTTAAAGACACATGCACTTAAACGGCGTGCTGAAAACAGAGCTGTTTTTGACCAGGTAAAATGAGTGTTTTCTTACAATACTAATGAGAATTTTTAATTAAAGTATATTACAAACTTGTAATTTAGACCCTAAAGAATCATATTAGCTTGTACAAAAATGCCATTATATGACCCCTTTAATTTTCTACTATAAAGTGACTCTCCAGTGTGTTCATGTTTTTACTCGCAGACGTCTGACCTTGAGGGACTGAACAGAAGAATTGAACCAGAGAAGATTTCCACGTCAATGGTGACGGAGCCTTAGACCCACACCTACCTATTACGTTATCACCGCAGTTCGGTAGTTCGAAGGGGTTTACCAGACGGAGCAAACTTTTCCGGAAAGATCGCTTTGGCAAGTTTTTTCGAACTTTTCAAACAAACTTTGTTTGGGCCTGATTTTGTTCAAAATGACGTCACATTAGTTTGTTTTCCTCGAGCCAAACAAACCAGATTCCAGTCTGCATCACAAGTCAGATTTATATCTGATTTATATAATTCAGAATATTTCATCCAGTTTTCTGGTTCCCATGGTCTTTGCTGAGGATATGTGCCGATGGCTGTCTGGTCGATTAATATACTGCATTGTTTTGTATAATATATATCGAAACGGAACATACATTGTAGCATATTTTATTGTCATGTGCCACATCATATATAATAATGTATCACATCATAGATCATAATATTGTATCATACTGTATATTGTAGTTCCCTTTCAGTCATTCACATTTGACGTTACGACCAGCACAGATTGCTCCACGAGTGTCTGCGAGCGCTCTTCAGGAAGAGGCCTCTGCTATACGTGTTGGTGTGACGGCGCTGCAGAGGTGGTCGTGATCTCCAAAATAGCATTTCCTAACAGCCCTAAAAGAGCTTTTTGCACACTGCAGGCTGCACTATTCCCTTCTAGCTGTGCTGTTGCCACTTCCCCTGTGCGCTTCAGCACTATAAGAGAGCTACATTTCTCTGAAAGAGCAAACACGGGTGTGACACTGCATCTTTTTAAAGATGTCATTCCACCCGTGTGTTTCTGGATGCAGTCGTTACCTGGCGTCGGCTGACAGTCACGGTCGTTGCCTCGCGTGTCTGGGCGTCAATCACGCTGAGGTAGCTTTTGTAGAGGAGTCATGTACCATGCGGGAAGATGGCCATCTCGTGTTGCGGTCAAGACTCAACTACCTCAGACGAGGTTGAGTCCCCTGGCCTATACCCCCAGTTTAGTTCCTGTTCTGATAATCAGAAGAGGGCTACTTCGGTGAATAGCCAGGGTGACCTGAGGATCACAGTGGGGCATTACCTGCCGAGCCAATCTCCGTGGGTCCCCCACACCGCAAGCTGTGGAGCTTCTGAGTGAGAATGCTGGTCCTTCTCATGAGGGACCAAGTGTTTCATTCAGGGCTCCGCTGGAAGACCGGATGTCAATCGTTTCATCGGAGGGTGAGCCTCCGGGGATGAACTTGCCACCTTCAGGGAGAGTAGCGTTGCCCGAGTCTGACCGCCATGCTTTCTCAAGCTGCCGGAAGCGTTAGGGCTCGAGTGGAGGCCTCCACCGTGTCCTGAACGCTCTAGATTGGACGATTGGTATCACAGGTACCCCTTTTCCACCAAGGCAGAGCTGGTGCTGGTTCGGAGCCAGAGCCTAGTTTCAAATCGGTTCTTTGTTTTTCCACCGCCAAAGCACCAGCTCCGAACCAGTAAAACTGGTTCTTAAGTAGCACCAAATCATTGCAGGGTCTAGAACGGAGCCAAGAAAGAACCGCTTGCGTCAGAGGCTGGGGGCGGGGTTACCGTGACCAACAAGACTGAAGAGAAACTTGTGACTGCCATTTTCAAATAGCAGCTAATCGAGCTAACAGCAGCTAAACACGATGGACGCGATCTAAAATATAAATCTAAGGCTAAAGTCGGCATCTTATTGTTAAAAATAAATGTTATGTATATGCCGTTACTCTCGCTTGTAATCTCCGTCTGTACAAATAATGGCGAGCCGCGCGAACACGTTGGATCCGCCGTGTTTGGATGCCGATGTAGGTCCGCAAAGCCATGAACATCAATAGCAAAGCAACGTGCGCCATTGTTGATGATGTGTTTGTGTTTGGCGCCGTCGCGCAAACGTTGCTGAGAAAGATGAGACGTAGATGTGACGTAAGACCTGGCTCTGCGTTGGCTCTTTTAGCCTGTGGAAAAGCAAACCGGTTCTTTGGAGGCTCGTCAGTAGAACCAACTCCGAACCGGCACTAGCTCTAGCTCCGAACCAGCACCTGGTTCTTGTTGGTGGAAAAGGGGTAAGGGAGGCCCATGCTGGTTCTTAGTGTTTTGGAGGTGCATGAGGAGGTTACCAGATCATGGATGGCACCTTTTTCTACCCCAAACTGATCTGATGCCTCCTCACTACCCTCGCCCCCAATGGAGCGCGAGGCTGTGATGCAGCTGTGTTCAAAGTGCCTGCCGCCTGGACAGTAACCCACGTCTCCTATCCATGGCCTGTAAGTTCTTGTCCGTTGTCATGGCAAAGGATTAGAGAGCTGCTGGACAGGCTGCCTTCGCCCTGCACGCCATGGCTCTTCTGCAAGTGTACCAAGCCAAGGCACTTAAGGAGTTGCTCAAGGGTAGTTCTGTAGCTCTGATGCAGGAGCAGCGTATGAAAGTCACTGCGCGCTCCCTCGGTCAGAAGTTGTCCACTTTGGTGGTCCAGGAATGCCATCACTGGCAGAACTTGGTGGATATGAGAGAGACTGACAAGAATCGATTCCTCGACTCCCCAATCTCCCAGGCATGAGGAGATTGGGGAGATCTTCAGCCAGCAGTTCTCAACTCATCTTCAACTCTTCGGCCAGCAGTTCTCGGCTGCACAAAAGCAGAAGGAGGCGATGGAGCCAGGTAAGTGTTGCACCTCACACTCAAACCCCACTTCGGGATGCTATGGCGATATTAGAGTGTTGGTTATATATGTGTTGCTCTCTGTGAATCTTATGTGCTCTGCTATGGCACTCATCTCATCAAAATCACATCTCCTCAAATGGGCCACATCTGCTGTTAGACCAGCACAATTAGAGGCCTGCTTGATTTCACACCTTATTACACCACCAAATGTGACACGTTAAAAACCTCACACACGGGTGCGACTCGATCTGTCAATCTCCTATCAATACAGCACTATTATAATTTACAGAGAACATGACAGTATTTAAACACAGCCAAAATCTTTGGGGTGAGGCTCCTTATTATATTTACATGCACTAATTATTTTATATTTGTTTTTTTGGTGCCCTGGCAATTTGAGAGATGATATTTGCAACATGAGGCCCCTGATGAGTAAATTTGCTCATGAATATCCATGAGCGTGGCTAATGCATGAGACATAATTCTGCTCAGATGCTCACGCAAATGTCTTGTTTGCTCCAGTGGGCCTATGAAATACTGAGAGCAAATAGAAAGAGGGAGAACAGATGTGGGGAAAGGATAAAAATTGATGAATTGAAAAGCAAGAGAAATGAAGAAACCAACTACCTATAGCGGCTCTATAATGCAGGGTTTAAATTATAATTAATAATAAAGACCAATATAATATATAATTTCCAGGGTTGGGGAGTAACGGAATACATGTAACGTGTTATGTAATCAGGATACAAAAATCCAGTAACTGTAATCCGTTACAGTTACGTCAAAAAACGTAGTAATCAGATTATAGTTACATTTTGAAAAAAGGGGGAATACTTTCAGGATTACAATGGTTTCATTTAAAACTAAATAAATAAGTATTTTGGCATAATAATACTATATTAAGCGCTGCTTGATTATACAGTAGTTCCTGGTTCTGTTGCCAGTAATGACTCACGTGTGCCACGCGCTGGTGCATGTGCAAATAACAGCTTTCTACAATCTCCTCAGACGCAGATTGAATCACTGCTGCTAGTAGAAACGATGCTGCCTGCGGGTAAAATCGCTTTACGTTCATGGAAATTCCGCTGCTATTTTGTAGAAATTAGGAGAGTAGCTTTTTTTAGTACCCAAAATGTCCTTTCTTAATCTTTTCTCGCGTGACGGGATGTTCGCTGTCTAGGTAACGTAGGGGAACTCCCACTGCCAACGCCCCAAGTTCAGTCAGGCAAATTAAGAAAGATCACGGCTTTAGTCAACATGTAGGCCTATTTTAAAATAAACTAATATGTAGATTGTGTAAAAAATTTAAATGTTGTGTTTTTATTTTTTAGTTAAAAATTAGTTAAAAATAAAACAAAATAATCTGTAATACCATACATTAGCCACTAGATGTCTGTATAGCCCTTTACATAAATATATATTCAGGCCTGTGTGTATATTTAGCAAATATTGTACACTGGACCAAATTCTTAATATATATATATATATATATATATATATATAATTTTTTTTTTTTTTTTTTTAAATAATATTTCTTCTTGCTTGACTCTTTATTTATATACGTGACCTTGAAGTAATCCAAAAGTAATCAGTTACATTACTTTCATATTATAGTACTTGGATTACGTTACTGAATACTTTTTTTATCAAGTAATTTGTAACTGTAACGTCAAGTCAAGTCAAGTCAAGTATATTTGTATAGCGCTTTTCACAATACAGATTGTATCAAAGCAGCTTCACAGTATTAAATTAAAATAATACAACAAGGTTTGTTTCTAGTGGAATTTATTGATAAAATCAAATTAGATATCCCCAGAATATCCCCAACTGAGCAAGCCAAAGGCAACAGTGGCAAGGAACCGAAAAACTCCATCAAGTGACCTAATAGTGTCCTAAAACTCCATCAGGTGACCCAATGGAGAAAAAAAAACCTTGGGAGAACCCAGGCTCAGTCGGGGGCCAGTTCTCCTCTGGCGTTTATTAACTAGAGGCCGGATTGTAATTTGAACTGTAAGATTAAAAATATTATATGAATGCCTGGCTGAAGAGATGCGACTTTAATCTAGTTTTAAACTGGGAGAGCGAGTCTGAGCAACGAACAGTATCAGGAAGACTATTCCAGAGTTTTGGAGCTAAATGTGAAAATGCTCTCCCTCCTTTGGTGGTTCTGGATATCCTAGGTATGACCAAAAGCCTTGAATTTAGTGATCTTAAAGAGCGCGATGGATTATAGGGCGATAGAAGATCCGTTAAATATACTGGAGCTAAGCCGTTTAGGGCTTTATAAGTCAGTAGCAATACCTTGTAATTAATACGGAACTTTATAGGTAACCAACGCAGTGATGATAAAATCGGTGTTATATGATCATATTTTCTTGATCTAGTAAGAACTCTAGCGGCGGCATTTTGGACTAACTGTAGCTTGTTAATTGAGGATGCAGGACAACCGGCTAATAAAGCATTACAGTAATCTAGTCTTGAGGTCATGAATGCATGAACTAACTTTTCTGCATCAGAAACTGATAGCATATTACGTAGCTTAGCAATGTTTCTAAGGTGGAAAAAGGCGGTTTTTGTAACATATGAAATATGATTTTTGAAAGACAGGTTGCAATCGAGTATAACACCCAGGTCTTTTACTGTAGAGGATAAAGTAACAGGACATCCTACTATATTAAAGTTGTATTGCGAGAGGTTTTGTGGGCGGTTTTTTGAACCGATAAGTATTACCTCTGTTTTGTCTGGATTTAATAAAAGAAAATTACGCGTCATCCAATCTTTTATATCTTTAACACACTCTGTCAATTTGGATAATTTAGCGTTTTCATCTGGCCGTGATGAAATATATATTTGAGTGTCATCAGCATAACAATGGAAACTAATTCCATGTTTCCTTATAATATTTCCAAGTGGCATCATATATACTGAGAATAATAGAGGGCCTAACACAGATCCCTGCGGCACTCCATAGTTTACTGGAGTTATGATCGATTTTTCTCTATTTAAATAGACAAAATGGTAGCGGTCAGATAAGTATGATCTAAACCAGCTTAATGCTTGTCCTTGAACACCAGTATAATTTTGTAGTCGATCTAAGAGTATTGTGTGATCTATAGTATCGAACGCAGCACTAAGATCAAGTAAAACTAGTATTGAGATACAGCCTTGGTCAGAAGCTAAAAGTAAATCATTTGTGATTTTAACGAGCGCAGTTTCAGTGCTATGATGCGGCCTGAATCCTGACTGAAACTTCTCATAGATATCATTTTCTTGCAAGAAAGAACACAATTGAGCGGACACCACTTTTTCTAATATTTTAGACATAAATGGAAGATTTGAAATGGGTCTATAATTTGCTAGGTTATTATGATCTAATTGTGGTTTCTTAATGAGAGGTTTTATAACTGCCAGTTTAAATGTTCTTGGAACATGACCTAAAGATAAAGACGAGTTAATAATATTAAGGAGAGGCTCTTCCACTACAGGTAACACTTCTTTCAGTAGTTTAGTTGGTATCGGATCTAATAAACATGTTGTTGTTTTAGAGGAAGTGATAAGTTTATTTAACTCTATTTGTTCTATAGTTGTAAAGCACTGTAATTGTTCTTGCGGGGTGATAATTAAGGCTGAATTATAAGGCGCAACTGAAGATTGAACGTTTACAATTGTGGTTCTGATGCTTTCTATTTTCTCAGTGAAGAACTTCATAAAATCATTACTACTAAACTGTAACGGGATATTTTGTTCGGGTGATGTCTGTTTATTTGTTAGTCTAGCCACGGTGTTAAATAAAAACCTTGGATTATTTTGGTTATTTTCTATTAGTTTGCGGAGGTGCTCAGCCCTGGCTGCTTTTAGGGCCTTTTTATAACGTGACATACTGTCTTTCCACGCGATTCTAAAGACCTCTAAATTAGTTTGTTTCCATTTACGCTCTAAAATACGGGTTTCTCTCTTTAGAACATGCGTAGCACTGTTGTACCATGGTGCTTTAATTTTCTCTCTGACCTTTTTTAATCTAATAGGTGCAACAACATCCAATGTTCTAGAGAGAATGGTGCTCATAGTGCTAGTTAGTTCTTCTAGTTCATCTGTTTGTTTGGGTTCAGGCAGCAGCTGAGACAGATCAGATAAGCAATTTGAGAAATTATCTATGGTGGATGGAAGGATTGTTCTGCCTGGTTGATAACGCGGCGCCGCATGACATATTACAGCAGTACGTAATATGCAAGTTACCATGTAATGGTCAGTGACTTCATCACTTTGCGGTATAATATCTATATCGGTTGGATCGGTTCCATGTGATATAATTAAATCGAGTGTATGATTAAGACGATGAGTTGGTCCGGTGACGTTTTGCTTGACCCCAAATGAATTTAATAAATCTGTAAACGCAGCCCCTAACGCATCATTTGGATTATCTACGTGTATGTTAAAATCTCCAACAATTAATGCTTTATCGACATTGACTAATAGGTCTGAGAGAAAATCTGCAAACTCTTTTAGGAAATCAGTGTAAGGCCCAGGCGGTCTATATACGGTAGCCAAGGCTAGAGATAATAGGGATGTTTTTCTAACATCTAAGAGCGTAACATTTAGTACAAGTACTTCAAACGAAATAAACTTATAACCCGCTTTCTGAGTAACATTGAGAATATCTCTATAAATTGTCGCAACACCACCGCCACGACCAATCAGACGGGGCTCATGCTTATAGGAGTATCCAGGAGGAGCAGACTCATTTAGACCGAAATAATCATTTGGTTTAAGCCAGGTTTCAGTAAGGCAAAGTACATCGAAGCTATTATCTGTGACTATTTCATTTACAATAACTGCCTTAGGTGTGAGTGATCTAATGTTTAGAAGACCTAGCTTTAGAAATTGTTTTTGTTTACTAATAGCAACATTTTCTGTTTTAATAACAATTAGATTTTTCCTAGATCCTGCAGTAGATTTGTTATTTGATCTCACTAAACGAGGAATAGACACGGTTTCTATGCAATATTCTACACTAGTATTTATATCAGTTAAATTGGTGCAGCAGAGACTATGATTTGGACTTTTGGTTACTAGTCAAAAGGTATTTAACATTTTGGAGATGTTATCCGACAGAAGATCTGCTCCGAATCTGCTTGGGTGTAAGCCATCGGCACGGAAAAGCCTAGGACGCTCCCAAAACAGATTCCAATTATTTACAAAGAGCAGTTTCTGCTCATTGCACCATGACATTAACCATTCATTTAGCGCAAATAATCTGCTAAACTTTTCATGTCCTAGTCGGTACGTGGGAAGCGGTCCTGACACTATGATCGTTGTTTCAGGCGATGTGCTGCGTACCGTATCGATCAGATTCCTGAAGTCTTTCTTCAGAATCTCTGTCTGGCGCATCCTGATGTCGTTCACTCCCGCGTGCAGGACCACAGTTCCGACGCGCTCGTCACCGTTCAGAATCTCGGGAACGTGAGTAGCGATTTCAGAAACACGAGCACCAGGAAAGCAGTGACTGTGCACCTTACTTTTACCTAACGTTGCGCGTACGTGCCGAATGATGGAATCGCCGATGATCACAGCATCGCGTTCTGTTTCGCGAAGAGGGGAGAAGCGGTTTTGTGTGGATAACTCGAAAACCGGGAGGGTCGGAGAGAGTCTTGGTCTAGACCTGACTCGCGTCTTCCGCTGCGGAACCACCCAGGCTTCGTGGTGGCGTGTTGGAGCCGGAGTGAACGAGACCATGGCTGATCGCGACCTCGGCGCTCGGGACCTATGTTGAGAAACGCACGGAGTAGACGAAGTCGGAGTCAGCGGGTTAGTAACGTTAATCTCTGATTTGTGTGCATCGGCGCGTGATGTTTCAAGAGCTAACCGCCGGTCTATCAGCTCGGCTTGTCTCAATAAAAGGTCGTGGATCTGTTTCTCAACAGCTTCCAGCTCAGACTGCAGTGCGTGCAGCTCAAATGTGTCCTCACCTGCACCAAAAGGTAGACTACTTACATCTGATATATTCGCCATTTTAACAGATGGACAGTAAGTTAGCAACGAAGCTACCAGTGATGCTATCAATATTAATACTAATTTATGACTGAAGTTTTAGATATAATCCGTCTTTTTAGTGGTACGGGTGTAGAGTAGACGCACGATAGGCGAAAAATGTTTGTAAGTGAGTGTTGAGAAGACGCGTTCAGCCGTGATCCACGGGAGTAACCTATAGGAGTATCCAGCGTTGGATCACTAATAGGCTTGAGACGCGTCTGCTCAACAGTCCGCGTTGTAACTATGAGGGTTGAGCAGTAGTGCTTCTCAGTGAGGTAAAGTAGAAAATGTTTGTTGTAAGTTTAAAGAATAAAATCAAGATTTATAAATCAAATCGATGGAGCTCCAAAGACAACAACGCGTTCAGACGCGACGCATGCGCATTCGACGGAATACGGAATACATAACGGCGCATAACGGAATACATTTTTAAAGTAACCCTCCCAAGCCTGATAATTTCATATAATATCATACTAAATAAATCCTTAATCATATATTATCAATGTTTTTATATATATATATATATATATATATATATATATATATATTATTTATTTATATTTATAATACACTGATGTTCATTAAATACATATTTATCTAATGAATATGTATCAGACAATGGCTGATAAACCGATATACGGTTTGGTATGTTAAGACTGGTATTAGGGGGTCTCGTCTCTTCATAATTCAAACACTGCAGTAATGTACTGTAAAATTAGCGAAAGAAAGGAAACCATTTAAAACGAGAAGGAATTTAAGAGACGAACAGAAGAAAGTCTGAGAGTGATCAAGAAAAATAGGAAGTGTGATAAAGTCTGCGTTAAAAGTAGAAAATAGACCCTCTCAGCGGGAATGGGTGAAATCCTCAAGAGTGTGAGTGGGCCGAAAGCTCTCAGATTGAGAATTACGGTGAGAGGAGGGTGTCGGTGACAGTGCAATTTCCTCAACTTCACACCGACTGATTCGCTCTGCCCGTCTTATATTCCACACTACAATCAATCACAGCAGGTGTGCCGGCTTCCACCCAAAGCAAAGAGGACCTTCATAATGTGGAGTGGGATGCAGGAAATAGGGAGACCGTTCACTGTTCAGAAACCTGTAGTGAGCTTCCCAGCCAGGCAACATGTTTAGGCCTCACTGAAAAAAGGTTGCTTTAAACACCAAGGTTATTATGTTTCATCCAAGACTACAGAGTAAACTGAACTAGGATGTATTCAGTACTTCGGAAACTTGTTGCACACTATGTATTTTTTATGCTTAGTAGCATACTGAACTGTTAGCTTAGCAACATGCTAAAATCATGCTGACTAAACACACCATAACACCTTTAAAATCTCCATTAATGTATTTTAAAGGAGAACTCCGGTCAATTTTAACATTGAGCTCATTTTTTTGTACATTTGGAGTGCTGTCAGTACAGAGAACAGCGACAAAAATCGATGTTGCCTACAACGTGTTATCCTCTTTTTAAAATTTGCACCCTGTTGACTTCAATGGGGCAATGTTTTAAACCTGCTTTTAGCCTCTTAACATCCTTGATGTGTCATTACAAGTGCACAGGTCATGTGAGTGATTCCTTCTAAGTGAACGCGGGTGAATCTGACTGCAGTAGATGTGAAAGAAATATATAAAAAATGATGTTTATTCAGCCAGCGCTCATACCTGTATTTACATCCTGTTTTCGGTCGAAGTCCACAGTAGTCGATTGTCGAGTTCACGCGCGTGATCATAGGTACTAAACCTATGCGCGTGAACTCGACAATCGATTACTGTGGAGTCTGTGGAATCCATTGAAGTCAACAGGGTGCAAATTTTAAAACGAGGATAACACGGTGTAGGCAATTACGGCGTAATGATATGACGCAGCGCCTGAAAATAGTCCCCAGCTCGGTAACTTCTTCCAACGTGACCGGGACTAAGTTTGTCTAACCTATTAGACCTATTTTCAGGCGCTGCGTCATATCATTACGCCTGCTGGACTCATGGTACAGCCGCACAGTTCCTTGATTATTACGCCGGAATGAGAGTAGTTCCTAGCCATATAGGCTTAGAAAATCGCAACTTTTCATTTTCCGTCGATCTTAGTACACGGTTTAACTACAGAAGAGTCAAGTTTTAAATAGGAAAAATATTGAAACTCTTTGGTCATTTTGAAAGAAATGCTACTGGACTCGTCTGAATCAATGATCTATGCTAAGCTATGCTAAAAGTGGTACCGTCAGACCCGGAGTTCGGCTGAATGGATTCGAAAACGGTAAAACTCATCTGTTTAACTCTGGGGGAGATGTAAAATGAGCATATTTCCGAAAAAAGTGGAGTATCCCTTTAAGTCTCAGATATTATCAATTCTGACCTCTTCTCGAACGCAGCATAGCATTAGGTTGTTTTGTGATGAAACTGAAGTAGTGGCAGATCTTTTATTCTGTATTGTGACGTACATCCAAGTAAATGAATTTTTTTTTTTTTTTAAATGACTGATGGTTTTATCAGTCATTGTTGATTGGATGAAGGCAAATCTGAATGTGAGCTTGCAGTTAATTTTAAGAAAATGTTAGAGTTTAAGCAGAACAGATGATTGGCGTAAGACATCAGAGAGAAGTCTGTTATTTTATTGGAAGAAAAAATGTAAGTTACGACATTTTGATTTGAAAAAATGGTCAAAAAAATCGTAAAAATGTAAATTTAATCATGCATGGACAAATTGTTCACAATAAGATCATTGAGATGCATGTCTAAAATCGATTTTCATATTTTATACCGACTTTAATATGTGCTAAGAGCTTTAGAAGCTAAAAAACAGTAGTGGATGTTTTCAAATTAAAATGGTAAATTTTTACAATTTATACACACTACCAGTCAAAAGTTTTGGATCGGTAAGATCTTTTATGTTTTTAAAAGAAGTCTCTCCTGCTCACCAAGGCTGCATTTATTTGATCAAAAAAGAAAGGAAAACCGCAATATTGTGAAATATTATTTCAATTTAAAACCGCTGTTTTCTATGTGATTATATAGTTAAATGTAATTTATTCCTGTGATCAAAGCTGAATTTTCAGCATCATTACTCCAGTCTTCAGTGTCACATGATCCTTCAGAAATCAGTCTAATATGATGATTTGATGCTCAAGAAACATTTATTATCAATGTTGAAAACAGTTATTTTTATTTCAGGATTCTTTGATAGAAAGTTCAAAATAACAGCATTTATCTGAAATCTAAAGCTTTTGTAACATTAAACACTACCGTTCTAAAGTTTGGGGTCAGTAAGATTTTTTATTTATTTTTTGGGGGAAAGAAATAAAAGAAATCAATACTTTTATTCATCAATGATGAGTTAAACTGATCAAAAGTGACAGTAAAGACATTTATAATGTTACAAAAGATTCTATTTAAAATAAATGCTGTTCTTTTGAACTTTCAACTGTTTTCAACATTGATAATAATAATGAATGTTTTTTGAGCATCAAATCAGCATATTATACTGATTTCTGAAGGATCATGTGACACTGAAGACTGGAGTAATGATGAAAATTCAGCTTTCACCACAAGAATAAATGACATTTTAAAATAGAAAACAGTTATTTTAAATTGTCATTATATTTAACAATATTATTATTTTATATATTATTTTTTATTTTTTTATTTTTTTTTATCAAATAAATGCAGCCTTGGTGAGCAGAAGAGACTTCTTTTTAAAACTTAAAAAATCTTACCGATCTAAAACTTTTGAACGGCAGTGTACATTATTCTCAATTCTTTGTAGGATCGCAGTTAATTTGCTTATGAAAGAAAACGCTTTGAGTTTACTCTGAATCAGTGTGTAGGACTGTCTCAGAGGTGTGTGCGTGTGCGTGTGTGTGTGTGAGAGAGATGATGAATAAAGCCACAGTCAGACTGAGAGAGAGAGAGAGAGATAGAGGACAAGCTCCTAATTGTCTGACTAATTGCAAACTCTGACTCAGTCTCTCAGTAACTGTGTCGAGTCGAGCCCAGACATGAAGATGAATGCGAGGAAGAATCTAACAACCTCATTACCGTCACACTCTGTGCCAAGAAGATCTGTCACAAGTCATTTTACTTTACTTTGTCGAACAGAACAACATTTCACCACAGAAACAAACAGCAAAATGCTTATCTGGTTACACAATGAGGATTTAACATCAGAAGCAAACAACAAGAGAGAAAATGCTCAAACTTCAGATTCTTCTCAAACAGAGTTGGGCTAGTGCCTTTGTCAATAATTTAGATGGTCTGATGGGTGCATCGCCTCTCTTTTGCAGGATATGAAAAATAGCCAGGAAAACACAGAGTCTGTACTGACAGCAAAGGCAGATGGGACCATATTGCTACTTAAGTCTGACTTCACCAGAGTAGATAGTATTTTTAGTCAACATGAAATCCATTTTACATTCTATAATGTGACATATTTCTGAAAATAAGTAGGATTTGATTTTATCAATTGCGAGTAAATTGGTTGGTGAAAAGTAGCCTCTGGATCAATGAAAAAAAAAAGTATATTTTTTATTTATTAATAATTATATATATATATGTATATATATGTGTATATATATATATATATGTGTATATATATGTGTGTATGTGTATGTGTGTGTAAAATGCATGTTCCAAGTTTTCAGAAATGTAATATTTGCATTTATGTTGGTTTCCAAAACATTTTATAATATTTTTAAAGAACCATAGAGAGATTTTTGGCTCTAAAAATATGATGAAATGTGATGAAACCATCAAAAGTAATTACATATTTTCTTCTATCTTGATCATCATAAAAAATAAAAAAAAGATTAAAAAAAATTCCCAGAAAATTTTCAAATATCATGAAAAATTAAACCATAATTTTAATTAGGTTTTTGAAGAGTCACACCACTTGACATTTTCAAATGTTTAACTTTACTTAGAAAAATCTTAAATGATCTGCTAATTTAAGAAATTATATTTTTCTGCATGTTGGTTGTATGACTTCAATTTGTCAGACAAATTATTTAAGGTTTTCTTTGCAATAATTTAATTAATTTATTGAGGTTTTTCACTGTAATATCAGGACAACTGTATTATCCTGACATTTCTGACTTCATGGCCACTGAAAAAAAAAACTAAAAACATTCTCTTTATAGAAAAAGGTATATTAAAGTTAATTTATGTGAAATTTATTTAAAATATATTTTTCAAATAAATTCATATAAAGGGACTGGGGTGACATCAGTCCAATAAAGAAAGTCTTGCTTGAGATCAGAAAAGTTCCATTGTTCCATTGTTTTTGGAACAATGTTTGATGATAACTGAATCTTACAAACATGTATGAAGACATTAAATATGGTCCATTTTTATTTCACACTGACTTGAAACAAACTGAAAGCGAGGCTATTGAGCGACAGCTTAATTTAAGCCAAATTTGCAGCCCGGTTTGCAAAGCTTTTGATTCGTAAAGTGATCTGGCAGACCTATACGACAACACTGTAGGCCTACAGTATGTACGTTTCATCTGAAGATGAAGGAAAATTGAGTTTGACTTCGATCCAGGCGATTTTATAGACTTGACTTGCTTAAGACTTTTAAACACGAGTCGTAGCTGCAGTGTGTACACCCTTGACTTTGACTTCATCGTACTAATGAACTCCACAAAGTCCCGGGCAGCGGCAGTATCATTAAGATTCACACAGTTTCTGCTCTGTGTATTTGTGGCATGCCGTATTAGTGTGAAGTGCACGGTTTCTGGGATCTCAGCCACTTCACAGCAGACGTCAGGCGGATGTCTCGAGAGGGAGTAGGAGTTCAGAATCCAAGGAGCATCAGCTATCATCAATTAACTGCACTACTGTTTAAACTTAAAGGGTTAGTTCACCCAAAAATTGTAATTGTCATTAATTACTCGCCCTCATGTCATTCCAAACCTGTAAGACGTTCGTTCATCTTCAGAACACAAATGAAGATCTTTTTGATTAAATCTGAGAGATTTTTGTCCCTCCATTGACAGTCTACGCAACTACCACTTTGACGCTTCAAAAAGTTCATAAAGAGATTGTAAAACTAATCCATATGTATCGAGCGGTTTAGTCTAAATATTATGAATATATGATGAACAGATTGAATTTGGTCTTTTATTCACATATAAACATTGATGAAAGAACATGAACAGAGGCTCAACTGAACATGCTTGATGCGCAAGAACAAACTTCTTGCTGAAGCTCAAACGTGCTGCGTAACACGAGAATGAACCTCATTAGTTCTTGCTGAAGCTCAAACGTGCTGCGTAACACAAGAATGAACCTCATTGGTTCTTGCAGAAGCTCAAACGCGCTGCGTAACACGAGAATGAACCTCATTGGTTCTTGCTGAAGCTCAAACGTGCTGCGTAACACGAGAATGAACCTCATTGGTTCTTACAGAAGCTCAAACGCGCTGCGTAACACGAGAATGAACCTCATTGGTTCTTGCTGAAGCTCAAACGTGCTGCGTAACACGAGAATGAACCTCATTGGTTCTTGCTGAAGCTCAAACGTGCTGCGTAACACGAGAATGAACCTCATTGGTTCTTGCTGAAGCTCAAACGTGCTGCGTAACACGAGAATGAACCTCATTGGTTCTTGCTGAAGCTCAAACGTGCTGCGTAACACGAGAATGAACCTCATTGGTTCTTGCTGAAGCTCAAACGTGCTGCGTAACACGAGAATGAACCTCATTGGTTCTTACAGAAGCTCAAACGCGCTGCGTAACACGAGAATGAACCTCATTGGTTCTTGCTGAAGCTCAAACGTGCTGCGTAACACAAGAATGAACCTCATTGGTTCTTGCTGAAGCTCAAACGTGCTGCGTAACACGAGAATGAACCTCATTGGTTCTTGCTGAAGCTCAAACGTGCTGCGTAACACGAGAATGAACCTCATTGGTTCTTGCTGAAGCTCAAACGTGCTGCGTAACACGAGAATGAACCTCATTGGTTCTTGCTGAAGCTCAAACGTGCTGCGTAACACGAGAATGAACCTCATTGGTTCTTGCTGAAGCTCAAACGTGCTGCGTAACACAAGAATGAACCTCATTGGTTCTTGCTGAAGCTCAAACGTGCTGCGTAACACAAGAATGAACCTCATTGGTTCTTGCTGAAGCTCAAACGTGCTGCGTAACACGAGAATGAACCTCATTGGTTCTTACAGAAGCTCATACGTGCTGCGTAACACGAGAATGAACCTCATTGGTTCTTGCAGAAGCTCAAACGTGCTGCGTAACTCGAGAATGAACCTCATTGGTTCTTACAGAAGCTCATACGTGCTGCGTAACACGAGAATGAACCTCATTGGTTCTTGCAGAAGCTCAAACGTGCTGCGTAACTCGAGAATGAACCTCATTGGTTCTTGCTGAAGCTCAAACGTGCAGCGTAACACGAGAATGAACCTCATTGGTTCTTACAGAAGCTCATACGTGCTGCGTAACACGAGAATGAACCTCATTGGTTCTTGCAGAAGCTCAAACGTGCTGCGTAACACGAGAATGAACCTCATTGGTTCTTACAGAAGCTCATACGTGCTGCGTAACACGAGAATGAACCTCATTGGTTCTTGCAGAAGCTCAAACGTGCTGCGTAACTCGAGAATGAACCTCATTGGTTCTTGCTGAAGCTCAAACGTGCAGCGTAACACGAGAGTGAACCTCATTGGTTCTTACAGAAGCTCAAACGTGCTGCGTAACTCGAGAATGAACCTCATTGGTTCTTGCTGAAGCTCAAACGTGCTGCGTAACACGAGAATGAACCTCATTGGTTCTTACAGAAGCTCAAACGTGCTGCGTAACATGAGAATGAACTTCATTGGTTCTTGCAGAAGCTCAAACGTGCTGCGTAACTCGAGAATGAACTTCATTGGTTCTTGCAGAAGCTCAAACGTGCTGCGTAACTCGAGAATGAACCTCATTGGTTCTTGCTGAAGCTCAAACGTGCAGCGTAACACGAGAGTGAACCTCATTGGTTCTTACAGAAGCTCAAACGTGCTGCGTAACTCGAGAATGAACTTCATTGGTTCTTGCAGAAGCTCAAACGTGCTGCGTAACTCGAGAATGAACCTCATTGGTTCTTGCAGAAGCTCAAACGTGCTGCGTAACTCGAGAATGAACCTCATTGGTTCTTACAGAAGCTCAAACGTGCTGCGTAACTCGAGAATGAACCTCATTGGTTCTTGCAGAAGCTCAAACGTGCTGCGTAACTCGAGAATGAACCTCATTGGTTCTTGCAGAAGCTCAAACGCGCTGCGTAACATGAGAATGAACTTCATTGGTTCTTGCAGAAGCTCAAACGTGCTGCGTAACTCGAGAATGAACTTCATTGGTTCTTGCAGAAGCTCAAACGTGCTGCGTAACTCGAGAATGAACCTCATTGGTTCTTGCTGAAGCTCAAACGTGCAGCGTAACACGAGAGTGAACCTCATTGGTTCTTACAGAAGCTCAAACGTGCTGCGTAACTCGAGAATGAACTTCATTGGTTCTTGCAGAAGCTCAAACGTGCTGCGTAACTCGAGAATGAACCTCATTGGTTCTTGCAGAAGCTCAAACGTGCTGCGTAACTCGAGAATGAACCTCATTGGTTCTTACAGAAGCTCAAACGTGCTGCGTAACTCGAGAATGAACCTCATTGGTTCTTGCAGAAGCTCAAACGTGCTGCGTAACTCGAGAATGAACCTCATTGGCTCTTGCAGAAGCTCAAACGCGCTGCGTAACATGAGAATGAACCTCATTGGCTCATCTGTAACTTTCCCAGTTGTTATGCTCACTGAAGATATAACTGAATGCGTTTAAGTTAAGTCCCCAAGACAGACATTTTGAAAAAAAAAAATTCGTGTATTTTTTCGGTTTAAGCACACACCCGAAACTCAAAGTAGCCTGTACTTGTCCGTGCTTCTCTCTATCTCGGATCGTGCAGGCAGAAAGCCGTCTGTTCAACACGCTTGTGCACATGACATTACATGATTCGACTGATTTGGATGTTACGTATGGGTGACAGCGCACCGCTTTAAAGGAAAAGAATGGAAAGTGGCATTGTGTCTTCATAATGGTTGGAAGCCAAAATCAAAAACGAAACTAAAACACAGCCCTAAATCCTTCTTGAGAGCAAGGGGGCCCCCTGGTGGTTTTGGGGCACTATGCAACTTGCCTACTTTGCGTACACTGAGCACAACTGATGTTTGAGTTGATGAATGTTTATTTGTTAAGTTGATAATAGTGCAGTAGAACGATAACATTGGAATCTCGCCCAATTTTTTTTTTCAGCTGATAAACTATAAAAACATTGACAGCCAATCCGAATCCACTTGAGTTTAAAGAGCTTGCGCATTTTAAAAAGTTTATGAGCACATTTGCTCATAAACAAAACCTTATCATCAGCCGGTGTGGATGTTAATATAGTTATCTTTATAGTCACTGATCCTGTTGTGAACAGGCCTTTACGGTATGAATCAGTCTGAAACATTTCACTATGTAATTTACAACATCAGCAGGGAGAGAATGTCTTTAATATTACACCAAAATGGACACTATAACTAAAATATAGTACCTAAATAAATCACAGTTAAATCACCTGAATCGAATCGAGAGCTTATGAATCAAATGCGAACTGAATCTTGAAATCTGTATCGCTTTCCATCCCTTCAAGTCATACACTGACGTGGCAGGATTTCCAGGCAAAAATGAGACAGCACTTTTGTGGAAATGCCAGATGCCTTATTAATTCTTGAATATGCCAGCCTCTCTATCTCTCTGTGGTTAAAGGGCAGAAACAGATCGGTTGGGGTGAGTCACATCCAGTGGAATCCATCTCTGTATCCTCCCTCCGGTCTTTGGCTTTCCACAAGCATCAAGGCCACCTGGTCTTCCCACACACCATTTGTCCTCCAATCACATCATTATCCAATCACATAAGCAGGACTAATCTGATGGAAGGCCCATCAGAGCCTCATCCTCGGCTCTAACGCTCCAAGCAGTGTTGTTTTTGGCAGCCCTTTTAGTTTTAGTCTTGGTCTTAGTCTTGTGGACGAAAATGCTTTTTAGTTTTAGTCACATTTTAGTCACTTATAAACTTGATAGTTTTAGTCAAGTTTTAGTCGACGAAAACACAAAAAGGTTTTAGTCAAGTTTTAGTCGACGAAAACGCAAAAAGGTTTTAGTCAATTTTAGTAAAAAAGAAAAGATAAAAGTAGTCTTTAAAAAATTTATTTAGGTTAAAAAGTATTGGAAATGGGCTTAGGTTTGACAGGTTGTAGCAAGTGTTGCAATTCATAACAATTTATTTTTTGAAAAATAACCTCTGAAATGATGACTTCTGGTGAATATTGTGGAAACTAATTGATACATTTAGATAAATATATTTCATACCTTATAGCATATTATCATACAAATTATTAGGCCTATATATTTATAGAATAGCAAAGTAGGCCTAATCAATATACAAGACTGAACCACATGAAATATAAAGGCTATCTATCATGATAATTTTGCCAACAATGAACCATGGATTTGTTTAGTTTATAATACGTTTTATTTTTAACTTACACAAATACAACATATAACATTCAAAACTCACCGGCTTAGACTGCATTTGAAGAAAAATAAACACAACAGTTTTCTGTAGCCTTATGTGCGAACTTATTCAATAGAATTATTAGATTATCTCCTGATGCGTGCTGCTTAATATCGCACACTCCGCCGTGACAAACAGAAAAAACGCGACGGCATATGTACAATTGGCCTTGTATTCATTGTCCCTCACGCATTCCAGCCACGGATAGTCATTTTCCCATTAAATTTTACATTTCTGTGCTCTTTTCTTTTTCGCCGGCTGCTCGGAAGTAGTCATTTTTACATTTCCCGCTGTTGTCACTTGTCGTCATCGTTGCTACGATACGTGACTCACAATGACTGAAACGACCAATTAAAAGGGCATTCTCTGATGATGTTCCAAGATGTTAAAAACGCTACGCCGATCATAGACAAACAGGGGGAGAAATTAGTAGGCCTATCTACCGCACCGTCGTTTTTTTTTTCTCATAGCCTACAAATGTCTTCGTTCATAGTCTGACATATTAGAAGCTATGTGTCTGTCATGGATTTGCACTGAATTGATTCTCAAAAATACGGAACAAAGTGCGTTCTGTATCAGTTCAACACGGAACAAGACTTTATTGTGTCAAATACGGGACGATTCCGTATTAAGGCCCTTGCACACTGAGTCCGAAATTCGCGTCCGAAATTTTCGCACGTTAAAAAATAAATACGACCTCACGTTATGTCAATCATGCTTGTACACTGCCTCCGAAACTTTCGTCAGTCAAAAAAATAATTTAATCAGGTTCGATTTTCTGCGTTTTTCGCATTCCGTAGCAAGCATTTTGAATGGTGTTTTGACAGTTCAGAGCCACCGAATCACGAAAGCGAAAAAACGCATGCGATAATTTCGGACTCAGTGTGCAAGGGCCTTTATACGGAACGGTTGGCAACCCTAATTGAACGTCAGACTTATAATAATTTTCGTTCCGTCTCGTCTCGTCAACGAAAACTCGAATACGTCTCTTCATGTTTTAGTCACCTTAGAGCCATTTTTAGCTAGTCATCGTCGCGTTATCGTCATAAAAAAAGGTGCGTCAACGAAATAATTTCGGTATCGTCATCGTTGACGAAAACAACACTGGCTCCAACACTCTAAACTTTAAGAATGCAAAGACAAATTCAACAGAGTCAACATGCACTGATATCAAATCTACCAATTTTAAATAAACCAATTTTTTTGTTGTTTACATTAGTTTTATAAAATTATGGATCAAAAACAAATAACAATTCATGAGCACATTACTCTTAATAACTAGTTCTTTTTAGTGAATCAAACAAAGCGTGACCAGTGTAGACTGATTCACAAACAAAATGATTCTTATGAGTCTGTTCTTTTAGTGAATCAAAAACCTACAGCACAACCAGTGAACAGTTGTAACATGTTAATCTCCATGTTGTAATAACAACAGTTGTGGTGTGAACACATAGAAAGTAAATAGACTTTTCTCAGACACGAAAAATGTTTCAATAAACAGTTCTTGATTTAAAAGCAGGTTGGAGTTCCTTAAGATAAAAGCAGGCACTCAGCTCAACTCGATATAACCAGGCGAGAGTACTCTGAATGGATGTCAGCGGAGAAGTCTGTCTTTTCTTGCACTGGCTAGATGTGCTGTTAGATAAGATGCTTTGTCTAATCAATGCTTTGTAAGGGTGGAAAAGACTCCTGCCTGCTTCTACAGGATGAACTATCCTGCTTAAAAAGCAAAGTGCCTAACCTCCGATCAATACACATCATTCCCCTTCTCTTTCTCTATTCCTCAAACTCAATAATAGCATTGATTTATGATCACGGTAATCATGATAAACGGCGTTACGAAAAGTCTTAACAATTCCTACACATTTGTCTTTTTTCCCCTCTCGCTGGTTCACTTACTGTCTGTGTTATTGAAATAATAGCTCTTACAAAAACTAGATAGGACATGAAGGTTTGTCTAAAAAGTATGCAGAAATTATGTCCTCTAAGATACCTTGTAAATTTTAAGGCATTGCAGGCATCTGTTGATTATAAATAGTTCATTCAAGTATTGCAACTGGAATCGATTGTGGTTCGAGTTTACCATAAACTTCACAAGCAAAAACATTGTTAGCTTGTTAGTCAAGTTGTAAGTAAAATATCTGCTTGTTAGATTAGCAACATTCTTAAGCCAAACTGTAGGATGAGGTTACCATGCAAACTCTATCGTGCATGTGAGTCTCTGGATGTTAGCTTAGCAAAATGCTAATGTAAGACTTTTGGAATCAATTATGGGCTTCACATAGAAAACTAGTGTCCTTAAAATATCAAGTGTTATCTTAGCAACATGCTAACGGAAAACCCTATTGAAATTCACCGTATAGGTCTAGTCTAGTGTGAGGAGCACTCTTTGTGTGGCTACAATTTCATTTGTTCCCATGTCAAAGATTTTAACTCTTATAATATCTTCCTGGCTGGACTGATCAGACACACAATTGACCCTTCGCAAAGACCCGCTCCTCTTAGTTACTGTTGCTATGTCCCTCTCACGCCACACAACACGTTCTCACGCAGTGAAGAGGACAGTAGGGCTGCACAATTAATCGAATTTCTAATCGAGAAATACGATTACAGATGTCACGATTACATAATCATTCAAAGCAGCGATTACAAAAAAAAGTTCACTTACATAATTCTGCGTGCTTAAGAGGTGTATTTAGACGAGCATGTTACGTTGTGAGAGGCGAATCACAACTACTTCAGAGAACCCAGCACTATAGGAACTACCAGTGACGTAAGTGTACGCTGATTGGTCGAATACAGGCGAAACACCAGTTCCCGCCGTTTTTTAAAAGCTGTGTACACAGCCTATATATTTACTCCAGAAACTAACTCAATGACAGATGGACCTCTCAACCTTCACACTAAGGAGAAAAGTAAAGGTTTATGTAACCTTTACGCTAAGGAGATCTCGCAGTGTGAGCAGCACTGGGGAAACCCAGTGTAAACTAAAACTTTTGTGCACATTCACGTGAGCCCCTTTAACGATGCGATCACAGCTATGTACATGCTCTGAGTAGGACAGTACCCACTAAGGCCCAGATCACACATAACGTGTTTTTCAGGTTCGAAAACGCGAGGCGCACAGCACTGCCCCGATCACACAGAACGAGCAGTGCGCTGTGTTTTTTATGTTGCTAGGCAACCACCGAAACAGCTGTCCTGTCAGTCAAGTAAACGTCCAATCAGCCTTTTATTAACTTTATTTACTTTCTGTTAACATTGTGGTAGTTACAATTCGTGAAGTCGTTAAGCTTCTGGTAACCTACGAGAGCACCACATGTTTATCCTCCATCATCGCACTCTCCGGGCGTTCAAAGCAACTGTAGCTTTCATCACTACAACGGAAGGCCCGCCTCTCCATTCATTTGATTGGACAGTGGAAAAAAACTCGATGAGGTCGGGCGCCTTTTCCGCTCGGAGTTGCTTTTTTTTCAACTGCAATAAACAGCGCACAGAATGCTCACTGCCATAGGAAAACAATTGAAAAAAAGCACCTCTCACTGCAAAAAAAACACGCCAGGTGTGATCGGGCCTAAGAAAGGTAGACAATTAATAGACAATTAATACAGAATGTTTGCTGGACGAACAGGTTAAAGGTACAATATGCAAGAATTTTTTGCCGCTAGAGGGCGCTACATTCCAAACAACAACAACGGCGTAGCTTGATGACGATGTGAAGGAGCGTGGAATGATGGGAACTGTTGTTTTCAACTCCACCGTGGATGTAAATCAGTCAGATGGGAATCGAAAAATCATGTTCATGGATGAGGCTAAGTTCTTTTTTTATAAATGTTGCGTTTAATGACATGCTTTTTGTGGCGAGGAGGGCGTGGTTCAGCGCGGTCTGTAATGGGAGAGAGAAGAGACGAGCAAGTAGGCCAAGTGCAAATGACGAACACCTGTGTCTTATTGCAGTGATCGGCGTGGAGAGACCGCTTGTAAGCCGCGTGCTGGAACGAGAGAGAGAGACTGAAGAGAAAATTGGACGCAGAGAAAGCGAACCGGTGGATCCAAGCTCTCATTTTTGAACTGTTTTGAGCCGTCGCGGTTGCCACGGTGAATGCGCGTTGTGCACGACTTTTGTTTGTTTTGCTTTATTTTAATAAAGTACGAGTCCCAGTCACGCCGACCCCTGTCTTCTTCCTTCCTGACTCTTGGACCTCATCACACTTGTATTTCATTAAAATGAATTAACCGCAAGAAAAGTCAGGTTTAATACTACATTGGTTATCATAGATGTTACTGTATGTCGAATTCATTGTTGTGATAACGCGGCGCAGTTTTACGTGTTCTAAACAAATGTTGTAAAAGTACATTCGAACATACCCACATCATTTGACAAAATACTGATTAATCTTTATGTATAACACATGCTATTTACATGGCCATAAACACAGACGTGATAAACAATGTCAATAAACTATACACAAATCTAAAGCAATAATACTTTCCTTACATAAACATAACTATTACCGAATGCTACATTTGAATATAAAATTAAGCATGCTTTGTCGACGGAAACAGCTAAAATCGGTAAAGAATGACTGTGTTCCATAACGACTGCACGAAACAAGCTAACGTTTGATGCTTCATAGACGCTACAACTACAACTTCCGCATTTGTCCAGGACTCCACGCAGTACGAGCGGAAACCGAGGGTAACGCGGATATGACGCAATTGACTGGCGACTCCCAGCTCCCCCCTGCTCTAACGCCCCGTTTCCTTGGTTAAAATCGCAATTTTCTCACGATTTAAAAATAGTTGGAAAAATTTGAGATATTGTAAGTAATCAACTTAACAAAATATATAACACTGGCCTTGAGATTTTGGGATGTTTTTATGCAAAAATCTTACATATTGTACCTTTAATTGATTGAAATATCAATTATGCCTCTATTAACTAATCCAAATATTTATAATTAATCATAACGAGTTATAATTGATTACTCCTATTTCACTTGAGCTAATTTGCTAAACGGGTTCCATTTCAGTTAGGATGCTGCCTTACAAGTTAGCTGCCTATGTAGGCAGTAGACAGCATGGCCGCTCACTATGTTTTGCAATAGGGCTTTTGAACTTCAGATTTCAAGGACACAAATATAAATGCTTCCTTCTCTTTTATCTTCTTACTACTTGTTCTGCTTCATTAAGAGCCATCTTCGCTTTAGTCATTGCCAGAAGTTGGATACAGTTTTGAATATCTTCTCTTTTTATATCAGTCTTTTTATATCAAGTGATGGTAATATGCACAACAGCATTGAAGACGTAGTTCATCGGGAAGTTCTGAACACAGAGATGAGACAGAGAAGCGTCAATGTGTTTCTCTGATGTTGTTGTGAACCTTATAGGATGGCTGTGAAAATGATATGGACAAAACAATTCAGCTGATTTTATTATACTGGCTGATATTCATCATATGAACTGGGTTGTTCTGTGATATCTAATCTGAGGCTAATTATGGATCTCCTTGATTAAAACAAAAGTAATTAAGACATTATTAGTGAGCACCAGTCATGGATAAGCCTTGTAATTTATAGCACACATCACAAGAGATGAACAAAGAATCCCTGGTCTTATGGCAAACATTAGCAGCGGGTTTATTATAATAAAAGCTTCATGTTAGCAAATTTACTTTTAATCATCTCAAAATTTGTTTAGTGTTTTGGTCTGCTTTCTTGCCCCCTCTGATGACTTTCTTAAACATCTCCATTCAGTCTTCATAAAAATAAAATAAAACTATCAGATGGTGCAGAATGAGGGTTAAATGCTGTGTTTCTATTCAGGTCTGGGATCATAGCATCATTCCCAAGGGAGCACTTCCTCCATCCTGGCCCACGCCAAGGGCAGGAATAGGTGAAAGACTTACACGCAAGAACACTTGATGAATAATGCAGAAAAATCAAATGCTCTTTAGTGACTCACAGCCAACGGTCAGGAGCAGGTGAGGTGTGCCACGTTCCAGAGGTACTGTTGTGCACTTGTGTTTTCTGTGGTAAAATAAACTATTCTAGATCTGTTTGTTTTAATTTTTATGTATATATATATAATTGACAGACTTTCAGCTGTTTGCAATGAACAAATCAAACAAAAGTAATTGAAATAGCTCAGCACAACAAATGTTTCAAGAGGTTTCACCAAATTCAACTTAAAATGCACCATTTAATGACTTCTGCTTTCTCAAAATTATTCAACCCCTTCATGGCAAGCAACATTAGTACTTAGTAGAACATCCTTTTGCTGTTATGGCCTGCTGCAAACAAGGTGTATTACCAGACACCAGCTTCTGGCAGCATTTCTGAGGTATCTTAACCTATTCCTCATGAGCAATGGCCTCCAGTTCAGTAATATTCTTGGGTTTGTGTGCTGCTACCACCTTCTTCAAATCCCACCAGACATTTTCTTTTTTCAAGTCAGGTGACTGTGATGGCCACTGTAGAGTATTCCAGGACTTATTCTGCAACCAAGCCTTGGTGGAATTTGAGGTATGCTTGGGATCATTGTCTTGTTGGAAGGTCCAATGATGCCCAAGCTTCAGCTTCCTCACTGATGGCATGATGTTTTCTTCTAGGATTTCCTGATACTTCAATGAATCCATATTGCCCTCCACACGCTGCAGGTTTCCAATGCCAGAGGATGTAAAGCAGCCCCAGAGCATCACCAAGCCACAACATGCTCAACTGTAGACAGTGTTATTTTCAGCATATGCTTCATTCTTCTTCATCCAGACATACCACTGATCCATAGGGCTGAAAAGGTTTGGTTCATCGCTCCACAGAATAGAATCGCCAAACTTCTGTGGCTTATTTATATGATTTTGCGCAAATTGGAGCCAAGTTTTCTTGTGCTTTTGGGTCAGTAGTGGTGTAGTCTTGGAGTTCTGGCACGCGTATAGTACGCACCTTACAGTGCAAACTGAAACCTCAGTGCTTGTTGCCACCAAGTCTTGCTGCAGGTCTTTTGTCTTTCACTTGAGGGTTTTTCTGAACCGGCCTTCTCAGAAATCTGGTTGCAGCCATTGATATCTTCCTTTTTCTGCCTCGTCCTCGTAACTGCTGTTCCTTTAACTTTGAACTTGTGAACTATGCTTCCAACAGTGTCTCTAGGAACAGTTAGTGCCTTCACTATCTTTTTGTATCCTGTTCCTTGTTTGTGAAGGGCGATGATATCTTCTCTTAACTTTTTGGACCATTCTTTTGACTTCAACATATTTCTAACATGCAGTCAAACGTGATACTCAACAAACCGAACCAGTTCAGATATTTCATGTGTTCTAGCTCAAGCACACCTGGTGCAACTAATGAAGCCCTTGATTAGTTCAAAGAATAGCCCCTGAATAGCATCAGGTGTGCTTAAGACGACACCTGTTTTGCAGATTTGTGCTTTTGTGAGGGATTCTATTCAGGGTGTTGAATAATTTGGAGACTGCAGAAGTCAAGTTTCAGGGTACGTTTACACGACAACAATCTGCTTAAAACAGAAGTTTTTCCTTTGAGTTTTCCGAGTTCAGACGACACCATTGTCAAAACGATCCCCATTCACACGGATTCGCAAAAACGACTAAAAACGCAGTATTCTGCTGCCAGGCCATTAGATGGCGATGAAACACTATAGACTGAACACATAATACGCATGTGCATGACGTCATCGTCTTCAAAAATTCATAGTTTTGCTGTTTACACTGAGACCGTTTTCAAAAACTTGCACTTTGAAACCCGTTTTCACAAGTTTGCGTTTGCAGGCACCCAAAACGCTGTTGTCGTGTAAACGAATAAAAATTAAGCTTTTAGTTGAAAACGGTGTCGTGTAAACAGCCCCTCAGTTGAATTTTGGGAAACTACTTGAAACATTTGTTGTGTTGAGCTATTTCAATTACTTTTGTTTGATTTGTTCATTGCAAACAGCTGAAAGTCTGTAAGTTTTGCCAATAAACCTGATTTGCAATTGGGGTTTAATAATTTAGATTACAACTGTATATGGGTCATTGACAAATAAAGCTTCAACAAAGTTTTTTTTTTTTTTTATCTTTTCAAAACTGATGTAATTAATCTCATTGAGTCATTAACAATGTGTTTAAACAAGTTTCAGTTCTTAAATAACATTTCTCAAAGTGTTTAAAATCATTTTT
>NC_140233.1:19515804-19833304 GCF_951802725.1 Rutilus rutilus | reverse complement strand
AATGGGCCAGGGCTGGGCGGGGCGGCAGGGCGCCGGGTGTGTTCGGTTCGCCATGAGAGTTTTTCGGTTCGGTTTGAATATCGTTACACCCCTAATAAACACTATAGTGGAGAGACCATTAAAAAAGACAAAGGGAGGCGATTTGGGATTGGTAAAAGTTCCAAACTCGATTCAAACCCATATTTCCCACATGAGCATTGTACTAGCCACAAAATAAACGGACACTCTGACTCCTCCCTTAGATCATGTTCAAGACCATAAACAACAACCCAAGAAACCTGGCAAAGGAACCTCAGACGGCAATGGAAAGTCTGCAGAAATGAGCAGGATTTGTCCACAGGTCGATAAGGAGGGGATTCCATTGTGTCATTAGGCCGAACGTCTGCGAGGGTGAAAAAGGCACGTGGTCTAAGATTATTAGAAGGACGGCCGGAGCACGAGGACTAACTGTAGGGTCTCGTAAATCATCTTCCACATCCTGAAAACATCAGACGGGCCCCCATACTCCACACATCTCCAAAACACACAGGATATTGGAAGTCACGTTCACAGAGCTTTATTTGGCAAAATCGGGGGAGAAAATAATGAAAATTTACAGACATCTGCCTTATTCTCCACTTTTCATCCTAAATTCATGCAGCACATGACAGTTACAGAACGTTTGGAAACTTTGATGTAATATTGTCACAGGGCTGAATTATGGACCGGGCCATTGGGGCCAATGCCCCAGTGGGACCTGTGACCTCCAAGCCTCAACACGTGCAGCCCGAGACTGCCAAATATGGGAAGACCACTAGGGGGGCAGTCATGTAATGCATGTCCAGTTATCCTGAACTCCAATCCTATCCTAAAATATATGAAGAGTTCAGATGCAAAAGCCTCTAAGCGCCATCTGAAATTTTCTTCTAAAATGATAAATTTTATAAAGCTTGTATATTTAAGTTAAGTAATTTCACTTAAATGACAATTAATAGGTCATTTGCATTGCCATTTAAGTGAAATTATTTAACTTAAATATACAAGCTTGATAAAAATGATCATTCTAGAAGAAAATTTCAGATGGCACTTAGAGGCTTTTGCATCTGAACTCTTCATATATATATATTTACACACACAAAAATATACATGCACAGATATAATGTATAAATGTTTATCAGAGTAGTATCTGAAGTTTCTCCACATATGGTTTGAGCTTTCTCAACTCAATAACTCAACTTGAATTTTATCGCTCCCTAGCTGGGGAGAAACAACTGAGAATGCTAATATAATAATCTACATATTTGAACTACTGATTCAAATGTCTAACAACAACATCCAAGACTCTGTTTTTCCTTGCCTTGAAAAATGTTCTGAAAATTAAGTGAAATAATTACTTTGGCTTTGGCTCTTGATAGCTTCATGAAATGTTACGTCTGGCACAGAGTTTGGCACTGACTTATGGACACTGGAAAAAGAGTAAAAAACTGCTAAAAACCGTATTTATGTCTAGAAAGACAAAGATGGAAAACTGACAAGAGTAGAGTGAAGACGATGCAGTGCTATATCAAGGCGAGACACGGCAGGCAAAAACATTGAGATTTTGGGCTAGTTTACTCCTTCAATATGTGTTCTTTCAAGCTGCTATAAAGAAAACGTTCAAAATATACATTAAGATGTTTATTTTATTACATTTTGTTTACTTGCGGCAGTAAGTTTCTCCCGAATTTACCAGGAAGTTAGCATTCCAACGCAACATGCCGAGATCCGTCTGTTCACTGAAGTCTGTCATGACCGGTATCGTTGTAAAGCTCTGAGTCTCCTGCACAACGCTATGTAACCCAAATATGGGCATTTCCTTTCTGTCAGTAACCAATCGTGAATGTCCAAAGGGGGATTTAAAGCTAACGACGAAATCTCATTTAGAGCTATTTAAATCTTTAACTGCCGTTTTCTCAAAATGAGTTTTTTGTCATTCTCCAGTACAAACATCTCAGCCTGTGTAGCACCTGTGCACACCAAACTCTCCAGTTATACACTTAGTAGTATTCTGAAGATATTTTCAGAGGGATTTGTTAATAAATCATTCCTGGCCTGATTTATGTGACATTTTAATCAAAAAAATATGGCGAAACAATTTTGTATGGCTATGGACAGTATATTTTGATTTCCTTCAATATTTTGATTTCCTTTGATCTTGTGTGTAAACAAAATGAAAAAAGAATTTTGCACCTGGCTTTATCATATGTTCAGATCTATCTACCGAAAATATATGCAAAATCGTGCATATTTAATGAGAAAATGCCTAATTTGCATAATTAAACAAATTTCTAAAGCTTGTAATAATTTTGTTTTATATACTTGTTTAAGTAATCAACTGAGGAAGTTTCATGATGATATCTTTTTTTTTTTTTTTTGACCCTATTCACCTGTAGTGTCTCGCCTTAAGAGAACCTTTGGGTGTTTGCAGTTGACTACATTGGTGTTTCCCAAACTTTCAGGTCTTGTGTAACAACAAAGCCCCATCTGTAGGACTCAAAATACACCTTTACTAACAACAAATCAGACATGGGTTCCAATTTAAGAAAGACTAGAGTGAAATTTACTGTCTGTTAGGCTTAAAATATGAAACCAAACAAAACAAAAAACAGGGAAAATGGTGCAAAAGTTGACATCCTGGACTTTGCAGATTTTTATCCAATCAAATACTTGATTGAGAATGAGAATGAGAATAAGAATGAGAATGTCCCTCCCCCTAATACCACATGTACACTGCATAAATAAATGTAAAAAACAATAAAATTACAGTCTGGTGAAAACAGAGCAAGCTGTTGACTCATCCTGCACTATGAAGATTTTTGTCCAATCAAATGCTGTCTAGAATGATCATGTCCAACCTCCTAATGCCACATGAACACTGATAAAAAAATAAAATAAAAAAAATGTTTTTCATTTATTACAATTATTTTTAGATTCATAAATTAAATTCTCATTTAGAATATTTAAAAAGAAAAATATTAACTGAAAAATTTGATTAATCACGATTATTTATCATGTTAAAAAATGGGGAAATAAACAAAACAATAAAATCCTGATTAGTCATTTATATATTATAATTACAATCTATATACAATTATTTACATAATATAATAACTGTTATACATTTTCAAAAATATTTAAACAAATGTAAATTATTTTATTTATTATGTGCTTTTGTTTTAACCCTATAATGCAGGAACCAAAAAAACTACATGAATAGGGGGTCAAAATGATGGTTTTAATGGTTTTCTTCATAAAAATCTAGATCTTCTACATGTTAGCATTTTCATGTGACCTACAGTATCTGGGTGCTTTATGCCTACTGAACACTGTGAATTCAGATAGAAATTAGGGGTGGAATGGTACTCCGTAAAAAGAAAAGAAAAACATTGAACATTCTCCACACACGGTTCGGCAGGCACTTGCACCGCGGTTCAACTCAAATCTGACGACGCATACGTATCTATAATATGGTTTGTTGAAAATAACATAAAACAGACAGACAGAGTTAGGCTAATGTATGTTTCTGTCAATGGATACGCATTCTGGCTTCCTCTAAACTTTGATCGATAGGAGTGCCGTATGCTCTAATATGACCAGTAGTTCACCCAGGTGTTGATAGCACACAAGCGCAGGCGATACCATAGACTGTAAAAAAATATGGACGTAGTGTCCGTGACGTCACTCGTAGGTTTCTGAAGACCGTTTTTGAAGCCTAAAGTGGGCGTGGCCGACCGTCGCCATCTTGGCAGCGCGTCACTCCCGGATTGATTTATTTTTACAGTCAGGCAATGAGCTGAGGTAACATGACGGCTAACAGACAGCAGACAAACGGCTAATGATGACTAATGACCACAGCAGCGGGAATCCACCTGTCACTCAAAAGTGGACACACTTAATTATGCAGAAATTTTAAGGCTTAATATAATTTAAACGGATGAGTTATAAAAAAATTCACCCCCCTCACAGTTGTCATGAAGGGCACAATTAGCTGTATCGACCAAAGCCACATACAGACACCAGGCTGTAAACATGTTTTTTTCTGCTGTAAAATTTGCCATTTTAACATGGGGGAGATACAGATTTGACTCACTTTTGACACCAGCCTCAAGCGGCCAGTCAACGAATTGCAGTTTAACTCGCTTCCGTGTTGGTTTCAAGAGAGAGACGGAGAGGTTGCCGCTTGGGCGATACCTTAACAGCACACGTTACTATCTGTGTTTAAACTGAAGTAATTTAAGCCTTGCCAATTTAAATATTCAAGCACAAGATGACGCGAAAGAAAACTCTGGTGCGCTGTAAGAAGGTATGTGTGAACTTATCCGAAGTGTGCACACGGAGAGCCACGTCTCAGACAGCGCGCAAATATTGAGTTCTCTTTCAAGACTTGCGCTTGAACGGACAAACTCACACAAAAATGTCAACAAATCCGTCTTGGACCGTATCCTAGCAAACACAGTTTTAAGTGAATGCAAACAGTTGAGAAAAACAACGCATGTGTACTAGAGATGTGACGGTGATAATATTCTCCCACCGGTTAATCGACTTGTGACAACACCGGTAATATCGTTTGTTATATTTAATATAATATCGGTTATATTTCATCCTTCGCAGGGAGTTTGATTGACATGTGATCTGAGTCTGACCAATCAAAATCCACCATTTTTGCCCGACAAAGCAGTCAGGAGAGTTAGTAGATTAACGTCGGTGGATTTGAACTTGGCTTTAACTGAGGCAATCTGTCACGACACATTAAACAAGCCTATTAATTGTTTAATTTTCTTTGACTGACCAAATTTGAAAGTTGAGACTTTGTTTCATATTAAATATTACCTGCTCGGTCCTGTCTGTCAGCGTGTTGTCAGTGTCCTCTATTTTTCACTGATTGAGAACATGGGTTGAATCTGAAATCGCCCCCTAAACCCTCATTCACTAAGTTAGGCCTATTCCCTACATTAGTCCACTAATACTGTTCACTTGAAGGAGTGAATGAAAACGAGTGAGCGAATTCGGACAGCCGTTGAGCGTACATAAGCTGTACACTCATTTTATGGTTTGTTCAAGCCCGAAAGAGAACTCGATACTGGCGCGCGTCTTTTCTGTGTGTGTGTGTGTAATAGGCAGAACTTTACAGCGCGGTCTCTTTAGTCCCGTCGCGCTTGAATGGTTTAAAAGCATTCACATTAATAAGAGTGTGATCATACAACGCTAGTCAAAACTGAAGAAGAAAAAAACGGATAATGCGTAATTGCGTTAAATATTTTTTAACGCTTTAAACTTTTTTTTTTTCTTCTTTTTTTTTTCGGTGCTGCAAGTGATGAAACCGGTGTTGCGACTGAACACCGTGTAACACCGACTATCGTAGCAAGCCTAATGTGTCTAGTGCTGCACGATTAATCGTATCGCAATCGCAATGTCAAGCCTACGCGGTTATAAATTACGCAAATGCTGCGATTAAATAAACAAATTAGCGCTGTTAACGCAATTAACGCAGCATCTGTTAATTTTTGGCATCCTTTGGCTATAGTGTTACATGATCCCGCTCTTATTCATGCAAATGCTTTTAAACCATTCATGCGCGATAAGACAAAAAAGAACGCTCTGTCAGTGAATGTCCTCCTGACACACACACACACACACACACACACACACACGACCCACAGATAGACGCGCGCCAGTATCGTACAGACAGCGCGCCAGTATCAAGTTCGCTTTCGCGGTAGAACGAACCTGTGAATGTCCTGACTGTGACACACAGAAAGACTCGCGCTAATATCGTGCGTGCGCACAAAACAGCATGCAAGAATACAGTTCTCTTTCGAGCTTGAACGACCAATAACACACACAATTATGCCAAAATGTCTTTTTGTCGAGTATCTTCATAACATAAGAGTAGTCTTATGATGAACGTGAAGAGTTGTGACTCGTGAGAGAATGACGGTACGTTCACATGGGGCGTCAGCGTCAACGCTTGACGGAAGGCGTGGCTGAAGTTTGGCACTGACGCCATGGTCATAGCAGCGTCAGCCAATGAAATTAGACAGGAACTCAACAACAAGCTTCATTGCCGTGATTGGCTGCCGCCTGGCTACTGTATTTGCATAGAGCGATCCTGATTGGCTGACGCTTCCGTCTGCGGCGCTTCACTGGCGTTGCTCGCGGCAGAAGTTGAAAAATTCTCAACTTCTGCCTCGAGCAACGCCAGTGAAGCGCCGCCGACGGATCCACAATTCTTTTCGGCAACGCTTGACGTCACCCATTCAAAGTCAATGGGAAGCGTTGACGCTGACGCCCCGTGTGAACGTACCGTGAGGCGCGTGAGATCCGCGTCTCTGACAGCAGCGACTGGTCTTAAAGGGACAGTACACAGTAGCCACTAATTATATCTGTCGCTAAAGTTAATCAAAGAACAAAGGGAACAGAGAAAAACACTCACTGCTCTTGACTAAAGAACTTTTTTCTTTAGGCAGATTATCACTAATCTGTGTGTGCATTTATTTTCCTTGAGAACCAAGCAAGTTGACTCATGAAACCATTTGTTTATTATATCGCAATCGCAATATTGACCTCTATTATCGCAATATGACATTTTCCCCAAATCGTGCAGCCCTGATGTGTACCAGTATCAGCGTACTGGATCTGTGCATTGTGTCTTAAAGTGACAGCAGCCTAATATTCCTGCTGTCTGTTTTTAATGTTAATCAAACAACAAAAGACAAGAAAACCACTCACTGCTCTTGACAGAATAGCCTTTATAACTTTAATAATGATTACTCTTTATTTAATTTACAGTGTTGATTATATGCAATGTTTTACATTTGATTAGTTCTCAGGTACAGAAAGTACTGTTAGACACATGAAAAACCTGAAAAACACTTTTTTTATTTGTATCTTTGCTCTATTGTATTTATTTGTGGTGTTGCTTGTAGTTTGAGTATTTGTTCTTATGTTCTTTATTTTTATTTGACCGTCTCAAGACGGGAAGTAGGCATATTAGGACATGTGGGTGGTGTCTGAGGCAATTCTTTTTTATTGTAACCAAAAAATATAAAACAAAACAGTGATGGGGGTCAGAAACAAGATTGAGGAATTCATTGAATATCAAATAATTTTTTTTTGTTGATAAATCACACCCTGTCGGGTCAATTTGACCCCCTTTATGCATTCTAGGGTTAAATAACCCTGCTGTACACATACCCACGGTTGGGAATCACAAGCTCAGATGATTTATGACAAAAACAAGGCCATGTATTTAAATCACAGAGATGAAAGGCGCACATAAACATCTCTCTTATAAGCTGACTGCTCGCTCTCATGGATTTGACAGCAGTGTTCATCAGCGTTTCATCTCTGTAATGTCTGTGATGTCATCTTCAATCGCAGCAGGAACGGTTATTTTTTAAGCCCCTATCTGTGGCGCCAAAAAAATTATCATTTCTTTAGCCTATTTATTATTTCCAGCTTTCAGGTCATATTTCTGTCATATCTGATATCACTTGATACTACATAATGAGACGCCTTGATCAGAAGTGAGCAAGAATTCTCCAAGAAACTCCACAAACATTAAACGCTGCCTGCTCCTTTCCAGTGTGTAAATAACCTAGTTCAAGCTCCAGAAACTGCATCCATCCAGCAAGATGCCCTTTCAGTCGCTCCAACCGTGCTTATGGCCTCCCCCCTAGTGGCAGGAAGCAGTATTGGTTGAAGGAAAAAGGGATAAATACAGTTCCCATGGCTGGCGATTCTATAAATACACACACAAACAGCATAAAGATCAAACCGATCGGTAGTAAACACATAAACACACGACCCAGTAAATGTCAACCATTTGAAAGTCTCGCATCGGGCCACCTTACAAACTTCTGTCAGGGTGAAATACTTTCCTTCAGGAGATAAATCAGCTCAGATTTAGGTGTTGGAGCATGTTCAAGGTTCAGAAGATGCGTTATTATCAGACGGCTCATCTTGGAACATGTTTTTGCACTGGAAGAGCGGAGAAAGACGGGGGAAAGGAGGTCGTAGTGGAAACTAAACTGACGCTAAACTGTAATTTTCCTGTCGGTTGATGTGAAGACTTTGTCATTGAGCAGATTCAATGCTTTGAAGCAGGTGTTGAAACGGTTTCCATCACAGACTGTCTGAAGATGCGGAAATATGGATTCAGACTCCATCAAGCTCATGAATCATTCATAAATTGTACACAAACTAATCTTCCTCCAAGCTGCCACTCATTTCATGATGCTCATCTACTGGTGTTTATTATTGTAACGCAATAATGGAAAACCTTCACTGGCATTTTAACCCGGGAAAACATTCATTTAGGCGTCACAGTGTGCTATTCTCTGAACAAAATAACTATTTGTCATTTAAACAGCCTTGTTTTTCTGATGGGGGTTCACAGGGGTAGAATTTAGGATTAGACAGGCCGACAAGCCAACGCAAGAAGGACGTGAAAATACATCAATAATAGATGTTTTGACCATCATCAACGTAATAATAAGGATCATTCTGTCTACCTCAACGACATATATTTAAGACAGGGGGTGGATGGGGGACAGCAGCGCTCTGTTTTTACATTCACTGCCTGAAAACTCAATTGAAGACTGTTAAGCACAGTCTGATTTACAAGTAGGGTTGGGTATCGATTGAATTTTAATGATTCTGATTCCAATTCTGCTTATCGATTACGGTTCTTATCGATTCCGGTTCTTATCGATTCATAATTTCGATTCCAATAAGGTAAAAAAAAAAAAAAAACGTAGATATTCACATTTATTGTGTACAAGTCTTATTGCAAAACATTTCATTGTAGCCGAATACCATGAACAAAAATCAAAAGGATAAAGAACACTTACACAAGGAACTTTTGCCTATGGTTTAAAAATAACATAGCAAAAACAACAAGCCTAACTAATCTAAATGTATTTATAATCAAGCATTATTAAAAGACAACACTCAGTAATTAAAAAAGAACAAATAAATTTTTTTCCAATCGCACAAATAAATACAACTGAACAAAGATGCAATTGATAAATAGAGTTTTAAGATTTTCAGGTATTCAGGTACAGACACTAATTAAATGTAAAATAACACTGCACTTAAAAAAAAAAAAAAAGTACATTACAAAAATAGTTACAAAAGTTCACTGAATTTTCTCTTTGTCTTCTGTTTTTTTTTTTTATTACCGTATTTTCCGGACTATAAGTCGCATTTATTTAGAAATTTATTTCACAAAAAAACAATGTTACGGACGGGACAGTTCTCCGTTACGGACGTGAGCGCTCTGAAAGCGGCACTAAAAGACTGCTTTAAAACTTTCACAGAGACCTCAAACAGAAAGCACAAAGCCTTTCTTTAAATTTAATTTCGTTTTGTATTAATTGTATCTTAATTTTAATCAATGTTTCAACCAATTGCCTGGATTTAATAAATAAGAAGTAAATATAGTAGAAAATAGATAATCACGACACAGAGGCGCCAGCGCGTGAACCTGGAGCTCGTCTCATAAATGAACCGAAACTCAGCGTATAAGGTAGCCTACTTGCCTCACAGACCTGAGAAATATATCTATAGGAAGCTTGAAATGTCCACTTTTAAACAACAATTCAAAATGAAAGAAAACGTCTCAGGTTACGACTGTAACCTATGTTCCCTGAGAACAGGGAACGAGACACTACGTCAGAATGACGCTATGGGGAACGCCTCAGGCGTGACAGGTGTCTGAAATAAATATCAACTCACGTCAATTATGTTGACCGGCGACAGCCCGTGAATCATCAGCTTGATTGATTAACGCGCAACCTGGATGTATAAAGGGAAGCCTTGCATACATGACAACATCCTATCGTCTGAAGGGACTGTTGCAGGCAGGCCCCGAGGCATGGCAGGAAGACGTAGTGTCTCGTTCCCTGTTCTCAGGGAACATAGGTTACAGTCGTAACCTGAGACGTTCCCTTTCGAAAGGGAACTCTACACTACGTCAGAATGACGCTATGGGGAACGATATACCAACGCCACCATGCTGAGGGGAGTGCATGCCCAAAGGCAGTGACAACTGTCCGAACCAGTAATTCAGAAAACACTGGAACCACTCACCCTTAGGTCACATCGGGCTGTCAGTGACAGCACTCCCTACCGGTCATCACCCAAGCTAATGAACCAAGAAACCGCCAGAACATAGTTAATGGGGGGTATATCTGGGCCAGCTCAAAGGCTTAGGACCACAGCTTCCAAAAGAAGGGGTCCCTTCTAGGGAGTGTGGCTAGGGGGCCCAAGGGACTCCCAGCCAGTCACTATTCAGGGGAGCGTGCCACCTGAAATACCACCAGGCAGGCCTGACCTGGTGTCACTACATAAGACACTAGAGTCTGGCCACTTCCTGTCTGTCTGAAGACAGAGCCTCTGGACACTTGCCTTAAGAAGGCATCCAACCCGAGGGACTGCAAAACAGGCAGTGAACCACTCAGCCCGGATCTCAGAGACGGGAAACCCTGGAGAGTATGACTCAGCACAGTGCTTTACAACCCTTGCCAGCGAGGGGAGTCACTCTACTCGATCCATGGATCTACCCAGTGTTTGTGTTTCAAAACACTGAGGAGGCCTGTGAGGGCCTAAAGGGAGCTACCTCCAGGAAGGCCTGGTAGGACCTCTAACCTGGCGACCACAACATGGGGGAGCTTGTATTCAACCACAATATGTGGGAGCTTACCTTCAGGAAGGCCGGTGAGGCCTCTGACCTGGCAACCACAACATGTGGGAGCTCATATTAGGAAGGCCGGTGAGGCCTCTAACCTGGTGACCACAGCATGTGGGAGCTCCTATCAGGAAGGCCGGTGAGGCCTCTAACCTGGCGACCACAACATGTGGGAGCTCATATCAGGAAGGCCGGTGAGGCCTCTAACCTGGTGACCACAGCATGTGGGAGCTCCTATCAGGAAGGCCGGTGAGGCCTCTAACCTGGCGACCACGTCATGTGGGAGCTCATATCAGGAAGGCCGGTGAGGCCTCTAACCTGGCGACCACAGGATGTGGGAGCTCACTTTCAGAAAGGGAATAAAGCGTACAGCGCACAACCCTTACCATAAAAAATGGAAATAGAAAGTACATGAAAGAAAGTGCATGTACTTAGCCATTCTGAACCCAAGAAGGCCTGATGAGGCCTCTAACCTGGCGACCACAGCATGTGGGAGCTCATACTCGGGAAGGCCGGTGAGGCCTGTAACACGGTGACCACAGTGTGTGGGAGCTCATCAGAATGTGGAAGTTAGCTAGAGAAAAACATCTGTCGTAATAAAGTGACGACAGGAAGTATCTAGAATGGGACCCGAAGAGAAAGACCAGGGTCTGAGCCACATAGGAAGGGACAGAAGCGATACACGCATGACCCTTACCATAGAAAATGGATTTTAGAAAATACACAAGACATAAGTCGTGTGACTTACCATAAGCATGGTATAAAAAAGGTACGGAACGTATGTACCAAAAAGGAATGAAGTAAAGGTTTGCTCGTACTTCATCACTCTAAAAACACAGTATGTGTGAGCCCACATTCGGGAAGGCCGGATGAGGCCTGTAACCTGACATGTAAAAACTCAAAACCAGGAAGGCCTGGTGAGGCCTGTAACCAGGGAACCACCTTACGTGGGAACCTATAATCAGGAAAGCCAGAAGAAGCCTGCAACCTGATAGACACAATACGTGGGAGTTCTCATTCAGTAAGGCCTGGTGAGGCCTGCCACCTGACATGAAAGAACTCATAACCAGGAAGGCCGCAGAGGCCTAAAGCCTGGTGACCACTAATTGTGGAAGGTTAAAACTCAGGAAGGCCGGTGAGGCCTGTGACCCAACGACCACCGCACGTGGGAGCTCAAATTCAAGAAGGCCTGGTGAGGCCTATAACTTGATAATCACAGTAAGTGGAAGCTCACAGCATGTAGAAGCTCACATTCAGGAAGGCCGGCGAGGCCTGTAACCTGACATGTGAAGACTCCTAACCAAGAAGGCCTGGTGAGGCCTATAACCTGGCGACTACAGTATGTGGGAGCTCATATACAACCACAGTATGTGGGAGCTCATACTCAGAAAGGCCTGGTGAGGCCTCTGACCTGATAACCACAGAATGTGGGAGCTCATAACCAGGAAGGCCAGATGAGGCCTGTAACCTGATGACCACAGTATGTCGGAGCTCACATTCAGGAAGGCCGGTGAGGCCTGTAACCTGACATGTGGAGGCTCTTAACCAAGAAGGCCTGGTAAGGCCTATAACCTGGCGACTATAGTATGTGGGAGCTCATATACAACCACAGCATGGGGGGAACTCATACTCAGGAAGGCCGGTGAGGCCTCTAACCTGGCGACCACAGCATGTGGGAGCTCAAATCAGGAAGGCCTAGTGAGGCCTCTGACCTGATAACCATATAACATGGGAGCTCATATTCACCACAGTATGTGGGAGCTCACATTCAGGAAGGCCAATGAGGCCTGTAACCTAACATGTGGAGGCTCGTAACCAGGAAGGCCTGGTGAGGCCTCTGACCTGATAACCATAGAATGTGGAGGCTCATATTCAAGAAGGCCTGGTGAGGCCTAAAACTTGATAACCACAGAATGTGGGAGCTCATATTCAACCACAGTATGTGAGAGCTATACTCAGGAAGGCCTAGTGAGGCCTATGACCTGATAACCACAATATGTGGGAGCTCATATTCAAGAAGGCCTGGTGAGGCCTATAACTTGATACCCACAGTAAGTGGGAGCTCATATTCAACCAAAATATGTGGAAGCTCTCATTCAGGAAGGCCTGGTGAGGCCTCTGACCTGATAACCACAGAATGTGGGGGCTCATATTCAAGAAGGCCTGGTGAGGCCTAAAACTTGATAACCACAGAATGTGGGAGCTCATATTCAACCACAGTATGTGAGAGCTATACTCAGGAAGGCCTAGTGAGGCCTATGACCTGATAACCACAGTATGTGGGAGCTCATATTCAAGAAGGCCTGGTGAGGCCTAAAACTTGATAACCACAGAATGTGGGAGCTCATATTAAACCACAGTATGTGGGAGCTCATAATCAAGAAGGCCTGGTAAGGCCTATAACTTGATAACCACAGTAAGTGGAAGCTCACAGTATGTAGGAGCTCACATTCAGGAAGGCCGGTGCGGCCCGAAACCTGACATGTGAAAAACTCCTAACCAAGTAGGCCTGGTGAGGCCTATAACCTGGCGACTACAGTATGTGGGAGCTCATAACCAGGAAGGCCGGATGAGGCCTGTAACCTGATGACCACAGTATGTGGGAGCTCACATTCAGGAAGGCCGGGTGAGGCCTGCAACCTGACATGTAGAAGCCCATCACCAGGAAGGCCGGTGAGGCCTGTAACCTGGCGCCACAGTATGTGGGAGCTCATAACCAGGAAGGCCTGGCGAGGCCTGTAACGTGGCGACCACCGTGTATGGGAGCTCATATTCAGGAAGGCCTAGAAAGGCCTGTAACCTGATATCCCAGTATGTGGGAGCTCATAACCAGGAAGGCCGGATGAGGCCTGTAACCTGGCGACCACAGTATGTGGGAGCTCATAACCAGGAAGGCCTGATGAGGCCTGTAACCTGATTACCACAGTATGTGGGAGCTCACATTCAGGAAGGCCGGTGAGGCCTGTAACCTGACATGTGGAAGCTCATAACCAGGAAGGCCTGGTGAGGCCTATAACCTGGCAACTACAGTATGTGGGAGCTCATTTTCAAGAAGGCCTGGTGAGGCCTCTGACCTGATAACCACAGTATGTGGGAGCTCATATTCAACCACAGTATGTGGGAGCTCATACTCAGGAAGGCCTGGTGAGGCCTATGACCTGATAACCACAGTATGTGGGAGCTCATATTCAAGAAGGCTTGGTGAAGCCGATAACTTGATAACCACAGAATGTGGGAGCTCATATCACAGTATGTGGGAGCTCATATTCAAGAAAGCCTGGTGAGGCCTATAACTTGATAACCACAGAATGTGGGAGCTCATATTCAACCACAGTATGTGGGAGCTCATTTTCAGGAAGGCCTAGTGAGGCCTATGACCGGATAACCACATTATATGGGAGCTATATTCAAGAAGGCCTGGAGCGGCCTATAACTTGATAACCACAGTATGTGGGAGCTCATATTCAGGAAGGCCTAGTGAGGCCTATGACCTGATAACCATAATATGTGGGAGCTCATTTAACCATAGTATGTGGAAGCTCATATTCAGGAAGGCCTAGTGAGGCCTATAACCTGATAACCACATTACTCCTTGACAGTCAATTCCTGGGAGCTCACCTCAGGGAGGCCCAAGCACTGTCCGGTTGCAAAATGGGGACTGTCTGGTCAAGGAGGCCTGTTAAGACCTACTACCTGACCATCGAAAAAATCTTTAGATTTACTCCCATAACATTTTGCCCCAGACTCTAAAACAGGAGATGTGGTCTGAAAAGAAACAGAAATATGTTAATTTCACATTTTACAAAAAGACCAGAATTACACCTGCTCTTTTTGTTCACTGCTCATTTTTCAATTAAAATGCAGCCAAAAACACTGGGTAACGCGATCTGGATGATAGGCTGAATTACTAATCTAACTTCTTAAAAGTCAGATAATATTCCATCATTTTAATTCATAGAATTAAATGCAGCCATACTCACCAGACAATACTGTTTTAACATTTATACGTTCTCGTAATCTACACACTGCCTCGGCAAGCGCGAGAAAAGAGCCGTTAAAAAATATTTGGCTTTCATCCCTCGAGAAGAAAGTCAACAGTTGCGAGGTTGAAACATCCGACAGCGCACGGATTTTTTTCTTTCTCACGCGCGCCGAGATATTTCTTAATGAACACTGCCAGCACCCTCAGGAACTGACTGTGAACGCCTCGTACCCAAACAGTATTGTTTCACAGATCGCACGCACCACAGCTCAGATGCTGAACCCTCCTCCCTCGAGAAAAGGGTCCGCGAAAGCGGAGCATTTTTAAATAAAAAACGCTCACAGTTTGCACAAGAGGCTCTCGAGAGCCTCCCGCGCGCTTCAGCGATATTCTCAATACAGACAAACAGTCCCTGAAGACGAAAAGATGTTGTCATGTATGCAAGGCTTCCCTTTATACATCCAGGTTGCGCGTTAATCAATCAAGCTGATGATTCACGGGCTGTCGCCGGTCAACATAATTGACGTGAGTTGATATTTATTTCAGACACCTGTCACGCCTGAGGCGTTCCCCATAGCGTCATTCTGACGTAGTGTAGAGTTCCCTTTCGAAAGGGAACAGACTGTTCGCTGCTTATGTAATCCGTATGAAATGTGTATTTCTCTCTGGCACGTTCAGTACAACGAAGATCGCGAGTCAGCATCGTCAACTTCATCTTTGCAGCCGACACTGACACAGAAAACACTTGTTTATTAGTAAACAATTAAAATGTGTCCTTGCTATATTTGACATATTCATAATCATTACTTTTGCCGGTTATTTGTGGCAGCTTTTAGGTGCTTTATTGTTAGCGCCACCCTTACACGTTACACCACCGCATCAGCACCGAAAACATGGAGATTTATTTTATTTTTGGGGGCATTTTGTTTGTGTTCAGGCTTTCTCAGTTGTCTTAATGTTGGTTAATGTTTCAGTTATGTTTTCAGTAAATTTTTTCAGGGGTAGGCTACAAGAGCAGCATAGAGTATTCTTGCGGCAGACGGTAATGTTTTCTCTTGGTTCATGTCAGTCAGTATGAATTCATTTTGATATATAAGTCGCACCTGACTATAATTTGCAGGACCAGCCAAACTATGAAAAAAAGTGTGACTTGTAGTCCGGAAAATACGGTAACGCTATTATAGAGCGGCAGCAGGAATTTTAAGCTGCTGTCACTTTAAGAGCTGCAGGGATCCAATATACTGTTATGCCTTCTCTTTGTCACTGGTTACGTTCACTTAAGACATAACCAAATGTGTTTGAGAAAATTGACATTTTTGTGTGTATCTGTCCATTCAAGTGCAAAAAGACACGGAATACAACTACTATCATGCACTGTTCTGTATGAGAGGTGGCTTTGTGTGTTCAAAAAAAGATGAAGCATTCATTTTGAAGCAAAAAAAAAATGCACTTGAATGGTTTAAAGTCATATTAAAATGCACACGAAGGAATCGACAAGAGAATTTTTTTTTTTTTTTTTATAACAAGTATCCGATTCCAGAATTAGAAAAAAAAATTATTTCAAACCCTATTCACAAGTACTGAATCACAAATGATTTCATTTTCTTTTTAGTGAATCAAAAAACAAACAAACGCAGTCAGGTTCAAATTACTTTTACATTACATTATTCACCGAACAAACTCACTTATCAACACCCCCAAAGCTTGCACAGTTATATACCTCTCCGTGGGCTCTACGTTTTTCTCTGTAAAAATAATGAAAACATGGTTTGCCTGAAAAAAACTCGTCAATGGCAGGGAAGCGTTGTCATAAATTAAAGAAAATCTCATCAATGGCAAAGAAAGAATTAAAGACAAGTAAACAGTCATAATAAAATAAGAACAAATAAACAAATGACAATAGCTCAAATAAATACAATAGAACAAAGATCCAAATCAAATAAATAGGAGCGATTAGACAGAAAAATAACTCAATTCAGTAACAACAGTGCACAAGTAACGAAATGAATTCTCCTTCGTGTCTTGCGCTCAAATTATGTAAATTCGCTTAAACGTTTAAATTGCCAAGACCTAAAAACAGGTGCAAACGATGTAACTTTCATGACGACACGGCTCTGGCCTGATCTAATCAGTGACCATTCCGTCAACCGTCCCGAGTCTGTAACGCTGGCCTCGGGCCATCAGACAGTCTATCATTTGTGAAGCCCTGAAAGGAAAGCTTTTTTTGTCCCCTTGACATGTGCAGATGATCACTTCTTAACCTCTCAAGCTGACACTCACCTCATCCAGAAAATGACTGCAATATCAAACTGTCAATCAGACGCCTTTGAGTTCATCCCTGCACTGCTGTCAATTAACATTTATCATCTATCATCAAACACTACGTCTAGACAGAATTGGGTAAAAGAGGCTTCCATGATGTAAAACAATGTGCTATCGCTCTCAAGCAAACCACAAAGGAAAAACACAACTATCATTAAGCGCAATAAATCTTTCATAAGTAGCACGCTAACAAAATTGTTAACAGAGTGCAACGTCGGATATACCTTGAGCTAGTATATTCTCATGTGTGAAGGTTCAACCGTGGGGATTTTCCATCATTTTAATGGCTTTTTCTCTCACCAGCAGTGATGATTGTTGTGTAATCTTGCATACATGTCAAACTGCACTACAGCCTGGAGCCAGTACACAACTATAAATTAGACTAGACAGACAAAAAATGTGAATGCCAAATGTCTCCGGATACCATATGTATGTATACAACATTTAAAGCTACCTTTTTTACCCCCTAGGCAAAAAAAAAAGACTTATTTCACATAACACAATCCAGCCACATATCAGCCATGCTAATTATTCGGCTGATACTTGGCCATTTTCAGATCTAGTAACTGATCACTTGACAAACAGAATCGGTCTGGTTTCAACAACAAAAATCTAATCAAAAAGCTTTATCAATGGATATATATTTTCAATTTTCAGATACACTGACTGAAATTCAAAAATGGTAACATTTAAATTAGTCAAGTAAAAAAAAAAGATTATTTAACATCACTGAACCAACTAGGGGCTGCACGGTATTAAAACAACTGACACTGCGATATTTAGTTTTTCTGCGATATATTGCAATATATATAAATAAAAAAAAATCCCCAGATCACTTTAATAGCTCTATTTGGTAAGAATGAATCATTCTAAAACAATTGGGGTGATTTTGTAGGAGAGTGAATCTGCATAGAAAATAATAAACCAATTACAAGCATAGAAAAACACAATAGAACAAAGATACTAATGAAATAAACAGTGCTTTTTGTTTTACAGTATTCAGATACAGAAATTGAACAATCAAATGAAATATAAAACTGCATAAATTAAATACAAATGTTCATTACAGCTACAAAAGTGATTTTCTCTTTGTATTTTTTGTTTGATTAACATTGACACAGACAGGTTTATTAGGCTACTGTCACTTTAAGACCAAATGCACGGATCCAATGTACAGTTTTCTTTCTCAATTGTTTCTGTTCACGTTAGCCATAGGCGGCTGTTTACATGGATACTCACCGAGACGGGCATTTTGACATCATTTTTGCGTATGTGTGTCCGTTCAAGTGCAAATAGATGAGAAAGAGAACAGAATTCGGTGTTAGCATGCTACCTGCGCGCAGAAAACAGCGCGTGAGTTTCCGAATTGAGTTCTCTTTCGCACTCGTCGTCTTGCACTCAATTGGTTTAAAATCACTTGCATAAACTGACAGGTCCTGAAACACGTGCAAATTATAAAATTTCACTCTATGATAGTTAAACTTTGATATTAATCTGAGCATCTTGTGCGTTTCGAATCGTGGCACCTGGTCAGTACGGATCCAGACTACAGAACGATCCATATACTTGACATCGCACATCCTGCGAAGTGACTATCACAGATGCGCACATCGCGATATCAATGCTAAAACGATACATCGTGCTGCCCTAGAACCAATCTATACATTTATTTACACCACCAACATATACTTTGTATGGGTTAAATCTGGTAGACATAGCTCTTAAAGGAAACAAATGCAGGTTACCACTTTTTACAGTGTATTTTTTGTGCATTTCTTGTAAATATTGTGTTCATGAGTGTTAATTTATATTCAAATTTAATATGTTATCATATTATGTTATAATATTTTATTGTATCTTGTTTGCCATAATTAAAGTATATGCATTAACAGATATTAGTCCAAAGAAAACTTTTATCAGTTGACCACTAATATCTGTTGTTTCCCTTCACTTTGCCAAGTATGACATGTTTCAGGATCAAAGCCCTTATTGGTTTGTGAATAATGATCCTATCAACCAATCAAACTTTAAAAGATATGAAAAAATGAGTACGGTTAAGGGCTTATACAACAACAACCATTAATTTCCCTTCATTTCACTTTAGCATATGGTAAATTAAAATGTATTTTTTGAGAGAAACCAAGAGAAAGTACCTGGCAAAAACGTTTTATTAATGAAGAATTTATCAGTAATAATTAATAAGACAAAAACATTATTTAATTCAATAGATAAAGAAATATTGATAACGATTACTTGATTAACAATTAAATGTTAAAACCAATGAAAAATGGCATGACAATAAGAATGAAGACTGTAAATTGTTAATAAAATATTGTTTTAGTAGGGAAAATTCTAATAATTCTAATATTTATATTTTACTTCATAATTTAGAAGTAAAATATGAAACCAATAATTCAAATAATCCAATATTCAAAAGATTTGTCTCTTCTTTTATTCAGATTTATTGATCAAAAGACAATTATAAATGTTACAAAAGTTTTCTATTTCAAATAAATGCTGTTCTTTTGAACTTTCTATCAAAGAATCAAAGAAAAATAAATTGCCAACGTTTCCACCAAAATAGTAGCCTAACTGCTCTCAACACTGATGATAAGAATGTTTGTTGACCAACTTGATGCATTTAAACAAATTTAAAAGACATTTCCAACGACAATATCTGAACACTGTCCAGGAACACGTCTTGTACTACTTGGCAAAGTCACTGTAAGCGATATCCATAATAAGCTCTAGATAGGCAGAAAACGATGTATACATTTAGAGCATTAACACTGTATCAAACATTGTTATAATGACAGTTTAGAGCCAGATTAGTGTGTTTAGGTTACACGAGCGTGGAGGAAGTTTTGACATTTAGGCTTGACTAGTTGTTTCCTAAACAGAGGGGGCTGTTTCTCTGACATGGACCGAGTTGACTGATCCAGTCTGTCCTGCCGATTCCCTCAGACGTAACCGTAGCGTTATCAGAGATAGGAAGTGGAAGTGTTATTGTTAAGAACCGGCGTCTGGGTGGTCGGCCGACACATGAATACATTGAGCTCGTTCAAACAAAAGAGACTTGTAGAGATACAGTACACAGCAGACGAACACTAACAAAGCTACAGAGGGTTTATATATCGTGTTGTTGAACATAAAGACGACATTCAAAGCTTCGCATGGCCGTTTTTACGCAAAAGAGGCCAAAACAAACAATGCATGCCTGCGCAATATTGCCACAAGCGCAAACACAAATAAGCCTATAGATCTTCACGATTTGCTATAGTATGCACACTTTAGACGCACCCAACAGAACGAGAACATGTGCGTTGAGACATATGTACATGCTTCAGGCCTGATCAGACCTGTCCAAACTGCAGGAATGCTTCACTCCACCCAAGATAAGCAGGTAGCGGCTAAAAATGACCTGAAAACAGAGCGCTAGCCAGAAAGGATGAGCCCAGTCTGTAGGGTTGTTTTTTGGAGTCTGGAGTCCAGAACGTCTCTGCCCAGACCCACTTGTTGATCCTTCTCTGCATTTCTGAAATTATTCGGCTAGCCATTTGTTTTAGGTCACACAAGATCTGTTTTAGGTTGTTCATCCAAAAGAATTTAAAGGGTAAGTTCACCAAAAAAACACTTTCTAGACTTTCTGAGTAATGTGCTAGTCACTCTTTTACATGCAACTATAATGAATGGGGACTGGAGCTTTCAAGCTTTAAACAAAACATTAAAGCACTATAAAAATGATTCATAAGACTCGTGTGCTATATTTGAAGTCTACTAAAGTCATATGGCAATTATTATGTGACAAACCATCCAAAATGTAACCAATTATTCACTGAAACCTCGATTTCTGCTTTAGCTCCTCCTTGGCAAGTTCATATGAAAAGTAACAATGTCAGATTTTCAGTGATTCAGTTGCTCCCGTTCATAAAACCTGAATGATTCAATGATTTGGTCAAAATGATTCTAATGTCAGATTTGTGAAAAAAGCATTCTTCAGAAATGGATCGTTTCAATGAATCAATTGACCCGTCGCAGGAGTTTGATTGACAGGCGATCTGACCAATCATAATCATCATGATTCATCATACGACCATCCGACAAATCAGTCAGGAGAGTTAATAGATTAACGTTGGAGGATTTGAACTTGAAAAACGGAGTGCACTGACGTCTTTCTGTGGTTAAAACAACATTCCTTCTTATGTTCATTCATGTTTATTTGATGCTATAAATTAACGAAGCTTTAACTGAGGCGCCACAGCGATCTGTCACGACACATTAAAGAGCATTAAAGAGCTACAAAACGGTATTTATTGTTTACATTTCTTTAAAAAATGACCAAATTTGAAAGTTGAGACTTTGTTTCATATCAAAAGTAACCCAAAAGTAACCCACGTTGTCAGTGTCCTCTTTGCTCTGCGATGTATTTTTCACTGCGTGAGAACATGGTGTGTCGTGAGAGCGGCATGGTTTGTCGGCCATAGCAACAGTAACTAAAGGGGGCGGGTCTTTGCAAACGGTCAATTGCTTCTGATCATAAAAGCTCTCAGATTTCAGTCATTCACTTATCTATCATTCACTTTTAATGTTAATCACTCAAAAATCACTCGCTGCTAATGGCTGAATAACTTTTGTAACTTTAATAAGGTCTATTTTGAATTTATACAGTGAAGACACAGTTTATTTACTTTGCATCTTTGCAAAAACGATGAACGATGAGAGGCCGGTGGCGTGATTACCGATGAGCGCACCGGTCTCGTATCTCTCACGGAGGAGCGGGAATATTCTTAGCAATGTTAAAACGCACATCAACCGATCACTTGTTTAGCGTTCATGTAAACACTAAATTCAGATTCACCAATCGGAATGAATTCAATTAGATTGAAACAAAAGGTGTGCATGTAAACAATGAATGGCGACTGCAGAAAGCAAAAGCCAAATCCCGGACATTTTGGACGATCTCGACGGCCGGACATGTCCGAGAAAAGAAGGATGGTAACCCCTACTACTCAGCTTTCTCCACAGAACAAGAGCCTGCTAGCTTAGCTTCCAAAAAAAGACGACTGATACTGTGTACATTCTGTGAGTGAGATCCCACCCTCTATGGGCGGGTTGAAAACATGCGGCACAGCCCCTACTACTGGCTGTAGTCTTTAGCCTCTGGCCAAAAAATCCTCAGATTACGCAAAATGACGATTTTTGCGTCATCGGAGGATTTTTTCCAGACAAAAAATACATAAATCTCTCGTCTCAGGGGGATATGAGGGTGGAAAGCATGGAAATTCGAAAATACTACAGGTTTTCTACTAATACAAAGCTTAATGCTAAATCCTGAAGTATCCCTTTAATCAGCCACGGTACCTATCCTTGAGATCGGTTCGGGACATCCCTAATCCTGATCATAAAACCTGAATGATTATTAATGATTCTGAATGATTCAATGATTGTGTCTGAAAGTCTCCAATATCAGATCTGTGAATGAATCGTTCTTTACAGATAGACCTTTTCAAGTAATCAATTGCTCCTGTTCATAAAACCCAAATGACTATGAATGATTAAAAAATGATTCAGTCCGAATGATTCAATGATTCACTTTTTGATAAAAAAAAAAAAACGTACATGAGAAGCTGTTTATTTACTTACTGAAAGAGCTTTGTATATTAAATATATTTGGGTTTATCTTTAATACTGAATAAAAAAAAAACCACTGTCGATAAGCAGCGCAGATATTTTCCCATGGAGTCATCAGAAAATTGTATCAAATTTATTGCTCAGCTATCATTTTGGATAAGAGCTAGAAGTCTGGATTTGCTCTGGTCTCAAAACACAAATGAAAACCAAATCCATCCACATCAGACTGGATCTGATAGCAGCCTGCGTTCACCTCTCATTCTCAAGAGGCCCGTCCCAATGAAGGAAGACAAAACTACAGCCAGACACGAATAAACAGATGCAAACAAACATGACTAACCAGAAAGGCAGTCGATGACACAATAAAACGAGGAGATTGATTACTTAAAGAGGAACATTTCAGTTTCTATTAAGTTTTTAAGAACAGTCAATAAATTATGATTCAGATGATGTCCTTATGACCATTTTAACCCAGTTCTGTCTATTTCATTGGCTCCCTATTAGACATCGTATAAATTTTAAAATATTGCTGATTACTTACAAAGCACTAAATGGTTTAGCTCCGCAGTACTTGAGCGAGCTCTTAACGCATTATAGTCCTTCACGTCTATTGCCATCTCAAAATTCTGGCCAGTTGATAATACCTAGAATATCAAAATTGACGCGACGACAACGCAGTCCTGAAGTGTCAACTAGTCTCTCCCCTGTGAAGGCCTCCTTCCCTTTACCTCTGTACAGATAAAACGTTGTCAGGATAATTCCGGTTCACGTGGCTACGCGGATGCAATAAAAAAAAATCCAGAGGTATTTATTTATTGCTCAGAGGTAGGGCTGCTCGATTATGGAAAAAAAATCTAAATCATAATCGGTGTTGATTCTGTGGCGCACCGCCACAAATTAGTCTATGTGTGGGAAACACTGAAATATCTAGGGGTCTGGTTAGACTCCTCACTCTCTTTCCAGACTCACATCAATCAGCTCCAAACTAATATTAAATCCAGGATTGGCTTCTTATTCCGTAATAAAGCCTCTTTCACTTTCCCAGCCAAACTCGCCCTCGTGACAATGACCATCCTTCCAATTATTGACTTCGGTGATGTTATTTATTAGCCTGGATGCCAGCCGAACTTAGCCCCGCCCACAACATTTTTAGGTCGGGAAGTTCGGTCTGGGCTATTATGCCCGAACAAAAATTGTTCGGACCAATCAAATTGTCAGGGCGGGCTTTATACGATGATGGACAGATGAGCAACGGTAACGTAATCATTCACGTCATCAAAGAGCGCTTGGGTTGAATTCGTTTACAACAAAGATGACTGCCGCTGGAGAATTGAGATTTCACGTGTTCACACTTACAAATAAGTCAGATAAAATAAATGCATATTTGGCGTGCTGTCCGAGGAGAGGACTGCGGGCTCGGTATTCGGCCCGAACCCAAAGAACTCCCCCCGTATTCCAGGCTGTGGAAGGACAAGCTGAGAGTGAGTGGAGGGATGCTGAAAACTGTCAAGGAATGTTAGGTGAGTTGACGGAGTGAATAAATATATGCTTCCTCTCATGCTGATAGTGTAGACGGTAATTGTTTGATGACAAGTTGATTGGATTGATTATTTACAGCGCATTAATTTTAAAAGAACAGAGAACCGCGATCAAGGCATTTGTAGATCGGAAACATGAATGAAAAACATACATCACTTACTCCGTTGCTCTGATTGGTTGTAGGTCTATCCAATTGAGTGCAGAGGCATTTTCCTTCCTGGTTCGGTTGAAACACGCCCCATAATCACAGGCCAATGGAGCAGTATCAGACTCACATTCTGACTAGAATCTGAGTATGACGACGTCAGGCTAGTTATTTATAGAACCGCTTCAAACCCTCTCCTTAGAAAACTAGATGTCGTATATCATAGCGCCATCCGTTTTGTCACCAATGCTCCATATAATATCCACCACGGCAACCTCTATAATCTAATCGGCTGGCCTTCATTACATATCCGGCGTCAAAAACATTGGTATCACCTCATTTACAAATGTCTACTGTGTAAAACCCCACCTTATCTAAGATCATTCATGACTGCTACTAAAGCCCGTACTTCCTTTGGCCGCCTTTCCTTCCAGTTCTCTGCAGCTAATGTTTGGAATACACTTGAAAAATCTCTGAAGCTTGAATCCATTGTCCCGTTAACCACCTTCAAATTACTATTAGCGAATCTATTGTCTGACCATTGTACATGCTAACCTGACATTTATTTGTACATTTTAATCTACCATGGCTGTCTCTGTTTTTGTTTTTGTTTTGGTTTGATGGTTTTGCATATTCCCCATCCAGCAATGGTCATTTGCTATTTTGCCATTTGCCACCTTCCATATTGTTCTAAGCATAGCCACTTTGTACCCGACAACAGTACCTCCTTATTAGACCTCTACACTTACTTCCTCCATTGACTGTATGGCACAGAGCAACGCCACATTATCTGCCAATCATTTACCTCCATATATTGACACCTTTTGCACTATTTGTATAAATTTGTAAATGTTTGATCTGCTGACCTGCATACTGCATTCCTATGCTTATTGTGTACTTCTTTGTCTTGTAATTGCATGTGTAACTTTATGTTTTTTTGTACCTTTTTATCTTGGCTAGGTCGCCATTGTAAATGAGAAAGTGTTCTCAATGTTCTCACCTGGTTAAATAAAGGTTAAATAAAAAATAAATAAAAAAAAACATTCAAGCTGAGAGAGTTTATGGCTTCGGGAGGGGCGGATGTTCGTGTGCGTGTCATTCAGAACGCAAGACAAAATAAGAGTGTTCTGTTTTGCAATTACTATTCGATTGTACTATTTTGGTGATCGTTGGGAGCTAAAATCTAAATGGAAATTCGATTAATTGCACAGCCCTACTCAGAGGTTGCCCTTTTATAGCTGAACAGCTTTGGTGTTACAATTATCGTCAACTTTGTCAATTATAACATCAATTTCATCTCAGATGTTTCTCCTAATAATCCTTATGCTATAGTGTGAATGGCACAGCTTAAATCATTGTTGTTGTTTTGGAATTTAATGGGAATTAAGTTGAAAAACTTTAGCACAGTTTGAGACCTGTTCAGAAACTCAAACTCAAACTCAACTCAAACTCACTCAATTACTGGAGTGTTTATCTCAGAAGAAAAAGCAAAAAGTCTCCATTTGCTCTCATTCATCTCTTTGCTGTATATGAGAGGAAATTGAGTCATAAAAGAGATCTTATTTGTGATTTTACTATGAGCAAAAATAAAATACAATAAAATAAAAAAAACATTATTATAAAAACTAAAATAATTTCATTGATTGAAAGGAACACGCCGACTTTTTGGGACTTTGGCTTATTCACCGTATCCCCCAGAGTTAGATAAGTCCATCCATACATACCCTTTTCATCTCCGTGCGTGCCGTAACTCTGTCTGACGCACTCACCGCTAGCCTAGCTTAGCACAAACACTGGAGGTAAACGGCTCCAGCTAGCATACTGCCTAGAGCCCTGCACGGGGCAAAACATCCAGCCCTAACCGAGACCTGGCCCGTGGTGTTCAAGCCCTAATCCGGCCCCAGCCCCGAAAACGTCTGCAATTTTTCAGCCTGAACCCAACCCAAGACCAACATCAATATCACTTTGAGCTCTCTCTGATGCGTGCTGTCTCTGCTAGACGCACACACATACACACACACGCTACTAGGTAAACTTTTATTATAGGCCTCAAACATAACTACCACCACCGACAATTATGCCCACAAATATTAATACAGATTGTCCATTACAGAGAAGCATAAGCATGCAGTAGAGAATATTATATAGCCAAATGTGATTCAGCAGTAAATAAAGATTTACGACCTACCTTTTTGATGTCAAGTAACTTTACTGAAGAACGTTTCAAAGAACTCTTAGCCAACTGGCTAACGTTAAATAATAATAAAAATATAATAAAGAAAAAAAAAAATCCGTTGAACTGAGTAGGCTCATTCACTGTTTATTCGTGATCATTGTGAAGAAAAAGAATAGCATCCACTGTTGAAGGCTTCAGGCTCGGTAATCAAATCAAAACGCAAAATGCAGCTTTTCCTGAAGTATTGGGAACTTTTAGTAACTCCTTACGCGCCAACTTCTCCCTGATGCTCTGCATGGTCAACTGTCACCTAATGCGTTACTCGCGTGATCGCATATTGCGTTGCATATTTATAATATTATCAATATAACAATATTTCATACAGTAGCCTGCGCTCTGCACGTATATTATGGGCACGATGAAAGGAAAAAAGCTAAATGAGCCCGAGTCCGACCAAAGCCCAATCTGTAAAAAAAAAAAAAAGTAAATATGTAAAAAAGTTAACAAAATGTACCCGACTGCTCCCAATAAGTGACAAAATAACGCCAACATTTTCCTATTTGCATGTTGTGATTTGTATAGTCACAGTGTGTACAAATAAGATGGTCACATATCCTCAGAAGGCGAAGCACTGCTACTTGGGAGGAGTGATTTGCTCACAGCACCTGAGAAGCCCTGTGGTGAGGAGCAGAGTTTGCTCAGAGTTGGAGTAAATCACTCCGCAGAAGTAGCAGTGCTTCCTCTTCTGAGAATATAGTTCCCAGTATGTATCGGTTAGAAGATGGTTTGTGTCTCATGTGACCTTGTTATTCGTACACGCTGTGACTATACAAATCACAACATGTAAATAGGAAAATGTTGGCGTTATTTTGTCACTTATTGGGAGCAGTATGCTAGCTGGAGCCGTTTACCTCCAGTCTTTGTGCTAAGCTAGGCTAGCGGTGGGTGCGTCAGACAGAGTTACAGCACACACGGAGATGAAAAGGGTGTGTATGGACTTATCTAACTCTGGGGGATACGGTGAATAAGCTAAAGTCCCAAAAAGTCGGTGTGTTCCTTTAAAACAATTCTTGTGAAAGATGTTTATAAAGACTTAATGACTTTATATATTTATAAATATTATTATTAATATTATTATTATTATTATTATTATTATCATCATAATTTACATACATACATACACAGTAACGTCTTGATATTGTTATCATTTTACAATATTTTGCTCCTCAAAAAAAATCTTGATTTAAGAATGTTTACTGTATTTTTACTGCAAAACCAAGCAAAAGTAATCATTAAGACGACGATTTCTTGCATTTTAGATTTCAATCCCAGTTCAAGCCAGTGTTATTCTTAACTAAAACATTACAAATAATTTTCAATAATTGAAATAAAGTTGAAAAATACAAATGTTAGATGTAAAATACTAAAACTGAAATCAAAATAAATTGATGCTAAATAAAAATGTTAAATCAGGGGTTAAATTTAACTCATTTAAAAAACATGGTATGTAAATGATACTAAAATAACACTCAAACTAAAAAAAATGGTTTGTAAAAAGATTATTAGAGAAAATTTTACTTCTTTCTACTTCAAAATGTCACATTTAATTCAATGTGTTACTTGCCGATTCGTTGCAATTTTGCATTTACTATCAACGTTTAAGTGACAGACAGTAACTCTTTTTCAGTGCTGGTTCAAGCGTGCCTTAGGCAGTTGAATGAAACCTTAGAATAAATAAGAAAAGGCCATTTATTTATGGTATTTTATGGGACCACACTAATGGACGGCCTTATCTGGAAATGTTACCTGCTCCACTATAGACAGCAGATCCTACGGTATATCAACACAGATTACAGATGACACTCAGCGTGCCTGTGGGTGATAGAAGACAGAAGAACAGTACTTGAGCGAAGTTTAGTCCTTGACAGCGCATTAACGCACCTGCTGCTCCATGCCAAAAACAGTATTTGTAATCCTATTTTCGAATGTGACGGTACTTTTCTCACGAGTGACTCACAACACTTTCCCCTTGTCACTAGCCCACATAGTGAAGACAGGTACACAAAGAGCAGAAAATACCACATTTTATCTCCAATGCATTATGCCTATACAATGAATCACTGATTCAACATGGCTGTCTGCCAGCTTCCTCAGCTCTGCCTTGGCTTGTGTCGAACCAACAAGGACGTGAATGTGTGACTGTTGAATTCCGGTACTGTTTATATGTACCTTTCACTGCAGCGCTGGCAGCTTTTTCTCCATTCGGCAGACAGTTGCATCTAAATTCACCTCAGCTTTGCGTTTTCAGACTGCTTAATTGACTCCAGAAGTCCTGAGAAAGCTAGTTTAATCTCCAAGCGGAGCAGGTGGACTGCACAGCAGTGCTGGACCAAGAAACCAGGAAGTCCAGGAAATGCCTGATGAACTATCATGAACAAGCCAGAGGAAAGGAAAAGTCACAAATGAGAACAATTGGGTCTCCCAGAGAGCCATGTGATTATAAGGAGTAGAAATGGAGACTTGGAATCAAAATATACTGTGTTTCTTTCCTTGATAGACATTCCTGTGGCCTGATTTATGCATGTTACGTACAAGATTTCCCAGAAGCACACAGTGGGATTTACAGAAAATAAACTTTCCATAGACAGCAATGAAAATGGTGAGGAATTTTGGTCCCGATTCCTTGTAATTGTTCAATTTACGATTTTATTACTTTTGAGGAGTAAAAATTTGGAAAAAACTATTGAATTTTGTTGCCAATTGATGACTATTTCAGATTTCAACACATCTAGGTTTAAAACAATTCTTGTGAAAGACGTTTACAAAGACTTAATTACTTTTCCCATTCTTTTATAAGCGCCGTAATCCAATAACTGATTCTAACTATATATTAAATAAAAGTACTAAATTATTTAAAATGTGGTACCATGTGTCATTCATTCATTGAACCAGTGTATCGAGAATCGGACTACACTGGTCATGCTGTGTGTTTTTGATTCTAAAAATAACCAGCTCACTAAGAGTAATTTGTTCAGGATTTGTACTATACTGGTCATGCTGTGTGTTTTTAATTCACTAAAAAGAAAGGGCACATCCGGTAAGAGTCATTTTTTTCAAGAATCATGCTAGGGATGTGCACGAGTCCTTGAGTACTCGGACGTGATAGTGATGACTTTTTTTTTTATTGGTTATTGCGCCATTTTGGGCGTTACCTGAAGTCTGATTGATTAGCGTTAAAGGTCCCATTGCATGGATTATTTTATTATTTTAGAATGTTTCCAGGGGTGCCCTTATAATGTTAGTATGTTTTTTAGATCAAAAGTTGTTATAATTTAGAAATAAAAGGCATATTTCCTAGCCTGATTTTAGCCTCTGATTTGAACGCTCTGTTTGAAGGGGCGTGTTTTCTGTGAGACTTCAGTGTAAACGCCCACTGTTGTGATTGGCTGACATGCTTGCATATGAAATATCTAGCATTACATGTGGAACTCTCTCGAAAACGTTTTACTATAACAGCTATTATACGTTTTTACTGTTACAGCTATCGGGATTAACTAATCGTGAGAAGTTTTTTTTAAGTATTTAGATCTATTCCCATCACATAAAAGGTTGCAGTGATGAGCATTGAGCAGATGACAGCCTGTTGATCGCGTGAATGAAGACTGCACTCTCACTAATGATTTCACCAATGCAAACATGAGGTAAGTACAGTAAGAGCTTCGTTGTGCAGTGTAACAGCGTTATTGATTTCATAACAAGTTTTGGCAAGTGTCCAGATAAACTCGCGCTGTGTGATTGACAGCTTGGGCGATTGGAAAGGGATTGTTCTTTGATTGCTTTCTGTATATATATTAATCACAGTTTAAATCAAGATTATTTTCATCCTACTAAGAGAAACGACGTGAAGTTGATCGTTTAGTCACTGGCTTGATTTACAGATGCATAAACAGTGTTGAACGACTTTGAGAGAAAGATTATCTGTCTGAACTTGAACAATTACACATCAGAAATTCACATAACCCACTGGTTCTTCTGAGGCTCGGATGAAGGAACTAAAAAAATACTTTTGTGTTCATTTGCACATCCAAACACTGAGCAACTGCCATGCTTTGCTCGTTTGCAAGCCATGATGTCTCTCGAGGAAAAACCAATATCACGCTCGTGTATATTCTCATGGGCGGGCCAAATTCTTTTTGCGGGCAAAGAAGAGAAAGGGGAGGTAACCTTTCTAGATTCGCCCGTCTAAGCTTTCATTTTATCAAAAATACCCAGGGCTTGGTTTACACCCATCAAAACGTCTAGCCACTGGGGGACCATAGGCAGGCTAGGGAAACTCATATTAAGGTTAAAAAACCTCATAAAGTGAAATGTTCATGCAATGGGACCTTTAAGACCACACCAGCGAAATAAAGTGAAACTATGATTTAAAAGTGCACAGTGATGGCTGGAAACACTTTGATATGAAAATACAGTTAGTGCAAGATGTGCGGCACCAATCTGCCATACACAACATTATAATGAGAATACTATGTAATAGAATGTTGTAAATTCTTTGTGCCTTAGTTGCCCGTTTCAGCGTTGTTATTACAGGAAGAGTGCATCCAAAACGGGAGTTACTCATTCAGACAGGCACGGTCAATTTCACAAGTGCATTTGTGTCCTTGAGCAGATGTAAGTTGTAATATTACTTTTATGTTGAACATATCTGATTAATCTCATATGGGATGCATTTGGTTGAGTTTATTAACCAGCAAACAAAGCCCTTCAGTTTACCAGTGTTCATTCATTCTTCAGTTTCAGCACAAATGCAATATCTGACATTATTGACTATAATTGGGCATCCCTCTGCGTTACCAATGAAGTATGAATTAGGGATAGGCATTTTCATTTTCAGCACTGATAGATCTCAAAATTGAGTACTCTGTTTGATTTTCATTCACTTAAAAAGTAGTGGCTGATATATAATTTTTTCTGTTTGACAGATGCGGGACTTTTATTTTGATGGTGCTGAGAAAGGCAGAGCCTGAGCAAATAGTTGCCCATTAAGTCATATTCATGTCATTTTCACTGTGTGCTGTATGTAAAATTAGTGTAACCTTTTCTTTATTAGAAAAAATAAGAATCCCATTGCATGCAAACTTACCAGAAAACTGAGTGCCCTGTTGGTTACCGTGTTTAATTCCTTTTTATTCATATTTTTTCAAACTAGATAGATAGAAACGAACGAACGAACGAACGAACGATGGATGGATGGATGGATGGATGGATGGATGGATGGATGGATGGATGGATGGATGGATGGATGGATGGATGGATGGATGGATGGATGGATGGATGGATGGATGGATGGATGGATGGATGGATGGATGGATGGATGGATGGATGGATGGATGGATGGATGGATGGATGGATGGATGGATGGATGGATGGATGGATGGATGGATGGATGGATGGATGGATGGATGGATGGATGGATGGATGGATGGATGGATGCCATCCTGCTCTCTATAGCCCCTTTCACACAGAGATTCCGGAAAATACACGGATAATCGTTTGATTTTGGTTCATTCACACTGCCAGTGATTTTCCGGAATCTGTGAGACACGTGATGTCAGGATGTGACGTGTAATAGACGTGTCAAAAACACTGATTCGGTCATACACTAACGCATCGCGTACCGTTCCACAAAGCTGGCAAACGATCTCAGCTTCAGCGTGGATAGTAAGGAGCTCCCTGGTCTCTGCTTCATTCCAGTTTGCAGACATTTTTGGGTTCTTTCTTTGTTGATGACGAACACAAGCTTTCTTCTAAAGGCAACTGAGTCCTCATTGCGATGGCACGTGCGTCATCACTACGACATACCCCTTACAGCATTGGTCCTGGCTTTTGTTCACACAGGGCGCGTTCCGGGACTGATCCCAGCAATCTTAGTAGGTCCCCATCCCGGCAACGATCACGGCATCAATCCCAGTACGTGTTTGCGTTCACACAGAAGGCACTCTAGCGATTGTACGGCAATTTCACGGGATCAACACGCTGTGTGAAAGGGGCTTCAGACATCGGCATCGCCCATCAAGAAAACAATATTGGTCAACCACTATTAAAAAGAACCAGCTCATAATAAGAGTCATTTGATCAGGATTCAGACTACACTGGTCATGCTGTATGTTTCTGCTTCCCTTAAAAAGAACCAGCTCATAAGAGCCATTTGTTCACTTAGCATTTGATGGGTAGCAGTTCTACATGGACAGAGGAATGCACGTTTGAAATACACTAATGAAACCGAAAGTCATGAAAATCATACAGTTTGGGAGACGGAAAAAGTTCTGAATCTCAGTTTGCATCAGTAAATACTTTCACACCACCTGCACACACTTTTGACTATGCAAATGAACTCTTCTGGGAGTGTGCAAACAGGCGCCACAAGTGGCCTAGCAATGAACTAAGGAGAATGATTGAAAGCTTTGCTTTTATTTAATTCACCCTTAGAGTTAAGCATTCAAATCAGACATAATCATCATCCAAAGTTTATAAATATGAATTTAAGCAAAAGCTCACTTGTCTGTGGAAACATCTTTTTACAGCTGTCTGTACGAGACAGATGACAGTGTACAGCCACATGTGCTGTAGCACTGCACAACATTACACAGAAATGGGCCGTCTGTCCCACTTAACCCTGACCCCCATCGAAATGATAACCCCGTCTCTGGCCTTCTAAGTCTGTGTTTAGACAAAATAAGCTGGATACAATCTGAACAAGGCTATGAAGAAGCAAGAGCAACAATACTGAGAAGTTTTCTTTATAAAACTGTCCTCTGAAAAGTTGTGGGACTGTGTAAGAAGCGGGGCCATGGGGAAACAATTGAAGAATAGCTACAAGTAAGCAGTCTGAGGGGCTTCCAATAATGAATAAAGAGCACTAAGCCCAAAAACGGACACATCTGTCCCATTATAGGACCCAGAACTGAGCAGATCTTTGGGTTGATCTAGGTCAGAGTAAGGAAGCGTGTTTTTATTTATTCACTCATTTATAGACACCATACACCCAGAGGGATGTGATATCGGATGCCAAAGTTTTACTGCACTCGATAAACAGCAACACATTTGCAGCATCCAGCCGGGAATAGGGCACAACACCTGGAGAGGATCAGGGCATTAATGCGGGCACTCGACCCACAGGGGAAAAAACTGGCAAAAACTTTGCAATTCCACTTTGTAAACACAAGTATTCTGAGCTAGGCGGTATGACCAAAATTCTGTTTCACGGTATGACTCATTTTATTTCACGGTAACAATATATTTCACGATATTATTTATTTATGTAGTTATTCTTGAAAAAAAAAATCGACAAAAAGGGCTTTGTATAATAAATAAACCCAAATACTTTAGAAATGAAAAGTACTTCACCTTGTTTCCTTTTTCTTTTAAGGTAAGGTAATTATTTCTTTGGTAAACTATTTTGATATCTAAATATAGTAAACAAAACACACTCATCAACTTTTAGATGAACTGCCCCCAACTGACTGATATTAAAAACAACTCGTGGGTGCAATTCAACTTTAAATAAAGTGTTGCTGAATATCTGAATATTTTATATTGAACTATTCCATTCATAATAAATTAGTTACTTCCTTTTAATTTAGTAGGATATTAGTAATATTAGTTATGTTTAAATGTGTTCCCTGGTAAATTTTTGCCATGTCTGCTTATGTTTCCATGTTCTGGACGAAGGACCACCACTTTCAACTAAACCTTGCGAAGACAGAGCTGCTTGTGGTCCCAGCCAACCCAACACTTCATCATCACAACTTCACCATTCAGCTAGGCTCGTCATAACTCCATCAAGGTCAGCCAGGAACCTTGGAGCTGTAACTGATGATCAATTGAACTTCACAGACCTCAATGCTAGAACTGCCCGGTCCTGCAGATTTGCCTTATACATAGGGATGGGTATCGGTCAAAAAAATTAGATACCGATACCTTGATTTCGATACCGGTTCCTGAACGATACTTTTTTCAATACCAATTTTATGAAATCCATTTTAACAAGATTATATAACACATTTCCTCAGAAAAACTTTGGTTTTATTTTTTCCAGTTTGATCATGCTCCTTAGCCTCTGCACAAAGGAACAAAAAAAAGCACAAAGGAACAAAATTTTTTTTATAAAGAGCTCATGCTCATCAAAGCTGAATTTGTTTGATCAAAAATACAGTAAAACTTGTAATATTGGGAAATAGTATTACAATTTAAAATCTGTTATTTTATTTGAATACATTTCAAAATGTAATTCATTCCTGTGATGTCAAAGCTGAATTTTCAAAATCATTACTTCAGTGTCACATGATCCTTCAGAAATATGAAAACAGTTTGCTGCTTAATATTTTGGAAACTATGATACATTTTTTCATGATTCTTTGATGAATAAAAATTTCAAAAGAACAGAATTTATTTGAAACAGAAATCTTTTGTAACATTACACATTTAAGGTCACTTTTTATCACTTCAATGCATCCTTACTGAAAAAGAATTCTGACTAACCAACACATTTTTGAATGGCAGTGTACATTCAGTAGGTCATTATTGCAATATAAACACTGTCAGAGTGATCAACAAGGTGGTATCTCTTCATTTACCAGTCGAAGACGGAGCAACTTTCTGCTCTTATGTTTACTCCGTGCACTCTCAAGTGCTTCATCATATTTGTCGTGGTACCGGGCTTTGCAGCAATTATTTTACCGCAAATACTGCATCGCGCGCTGTTGGCATCGAGCCTGGAGAAATGTAGCCACACTTTTGATCGCCTTTTCCACATCTTTAGGGTATTGTGTGTGCTCGCGTCTCATATGAGTATGTGCGCGAGTTTGTGTGTGTGTGTGCTCGTGAACACCGACACACCACGCTCCCTCTCAGTGTGAGTGCACTATGTGCCATATCATACCGTCCACGATAACACCAGTATAAATTTGTACATGATAAAAAAAAAAAGTGTCATATCGCAATATCAATGATTGATTTACATTTACATTCCCTAGCGCGCACAACAACAACACCTGTCTGAGAGTAGGAGCAGCAAGTCAGCCTCCGATGACGATTTAGGACCTAAAAAGGGAGCTACTTTGTATTTTAATAATTCCCGCAGGTCTACCACTTATAATGTGGGAAATTGCCCCACAAACATTGATTCACTTAAACATGTCTAGGTATGAGAAGCCTAAATGAATCCACATAGATTATAAAATCAAATAAATAAATTTAAAACGTTCTGCGTTTTCTGCGTCTCTCTCTCTCTGTCTCTCAAAATGGGTTGCTCAAGGCAGACGTCGATACTACACTCTCGCGTTTAGGAGTCGGGACATGACGGAATTGTCACTTGCACAATCGGGCCAGCATTGCATAGTAACTGAAGTTTATCATTTACACTTCTTTTTAAGTCTTATAAGTTTTAACATTCAAGCGATTTTAAACTATCCAGTACTCGCGTGCTCTCAGAGAGATTTTTACTCTGCGTACATCCATACAGTAAAGCCGCCTCACAAACAAGTTATTTTTTGCGGATAATATCACTTTTACCGGGGAAAAAACATGCAAAATTCCGGTCTTGGTTAGTATACTCATAAACGCAGTCGGTTATGTCTTTAATAAGCATAAAACGCACGTGACAGTGTGACAGACAGTATAATGAAAACAGCAATGGATCCTTGCACTAGCTCTAAAAGTGACAGCAGCCATATGTGTCTGTCACTGTTGTCGTCAAAACAACAAAAGATATTTTTAATTGTAATAAATCAGAATTAATAGCCTATGTATTTAATTTAGTCAGGACTCAGGACTAAAATACTATCAGTGTTATTTTACATTTGATTAGCCTACCTTATTCAGTTTCTGTAGTATTTCTGACTACTAGTGTTAGACCTACCTACTAGAGATGCACCGATTGATCAGCTGGTGACCGGAATTGGCCGATTTTCACATGATTCACATTTCTCTTTATTTCTCTTTATTTGTATCTTTATTATTTTGTATACATTTTTGCTACTTTTTTCAATTTAATAAAGCTTCCTTGTGTTGTGTAAACTCTTAACAACAAAATTACCCAATTGTAAAACCGCAATGAGTGAGCAAACATTTAGGTGAGATAAATGTAATAAAAAAAAATTGTCTAAATATTTTTTTTTTATATCATTATAAATATCATCGCAAATATTCTTGAAATATCGTGATATGATTTTTAGGCTATATCGCCTACCCCTAGTGTGCAATTTTCTACCGCGGTAACAATATATACCGTCATACCGCCCAGCCCTATTCTGAGCTATGAAAGATCAACTCATATGAGCAACAAAACCTTCCTGTGGGAAGGTGGACGACCAAGTGATGAAGAGAGTGTTGATAGGGAAAAGGATAACCTGGCAGCGGCAGACAGTCAGCGCATGTTTTGAGGTCAGTTCTGGCCAGAAGGGTTTTGTCAGAGGCTTGTATCTGGGCACCAGTGTATCATCAGTCAGGGCAGACATTACTGCTAAAAGTCATTACTACAGCCAGGCTGCAAATCCCATGTTCCTCAGCTGTTTGATTCCATCTGGAAAGAAACCAGCTGGACAGTCCACACCATTTTTCAATCGTCTAGTCTGCTTAAGAGGAAGTTCTGCTGTGCACTTTGGACTGGCTCTAGAGCATGCTACAGTGTTATCAAAGAAAAACAGTGAGAAACGAGACGGAGATACGACAAGAAGAGGGGCAAACGAGGACAAACTAAAGTAAGAATCCCATAGTTACAATGGAGGGGCTAGAGTCATATCTTGAGAGTATAAATCTGAGTATCTTGACAGTGATAATAATAATAATAATAATATCAATAACCTAGCAACAATCCCAAACACCCTAGCAGCAACCATATAACAACATGATAAAAAGCACTTAGAACATCTTAGGGGTGTAACGTCTCGGTTACGTATGTAATGCTCGTTTTCCCTGAGGAGGGAACGGAGATGTTACGTCAGTGACTGACGAATGGGGTTTCGCTTAGAAAGCCTATCACCTTCGAGTATTACAAAACGAGCCAATGGCAAGGAAATGCCATGGGTCTGCGGAATTTGCATAGCGTAACTCCGCCCCACCTCGTGGGTATACAAGGAAGTACGCTGGCAACATGCAGTTATGTTACCTGCTGAAGAGCCGAGACTGAACTCAGGCAGTTCCAGCGGTACAGCAGAACTGGTAGGGAGACGTAACGTCTCTGCTCCCTCCTCAGGGAACGAGGGTTACATATGTAACCAAGACATTCCCTTTCATTCAGTCGTTCAGTCACTGATGAGTTACATCAGTGACTGACAAATGGGGTTCCCAGTCTAATCACGCCACCTCTGGCTGTCATGTCTGTCTTCCAGTGCCCTGCGTAAGTCTGAACTCCCTGTCATGAGACTAGCATGGACAAAGGACTCCAACTTAACACAGGAATACCAAGGTACACTGGGAAGCATATCTCAGTGGAAATATGCAACACAATGCCTGCCCGAAGGGAGGACTTACAAAATACACATATGACCCATGAGCGGGCTGCATATGGAGAACACTGGGGTATCCAGCCCACAGGGTGGAATCTTTCAACCCCAGTGGTGGCAAGGTGGCTTGCCAAGGGAAAGACACACGCTCAGAGAGGCTTACTGTGGAAATACTCCATGTTCTAGGCCCAAATTCTAGGCACGCTTCGTCAAACGAAAATGCCTGTAGGTCCCCTACCCTCTTGATGAAGGCCAATGCAAGCAGGAGTGCTGTCTTCATAGTCAGAAACTTAAGCTCAACTGATTGCAAAGGCTCAAAGGGAGCTCTCTGCAGGGCACTGCGAGGTCCCAAGGGGGTACGAGGGGAGCGCGAGGAGGATTTAATCTCCTGGTTCCCCTCAGGAACTTGATGACCAGGTCGTGCTGACCCACTGTTTTCGACTCCAGGAGGTCGTGGTGAGCTGAGATTGCGGCCACGTAAACCTTGAGGGTGGAAGGAGACAGCCTTCGTTCTGACCCTTCTTGGAGGAAGGAGAGAATGGACCCGATAGGACATTTTCTGGGGTCTTCTCGGCGAGAAGTGCACCAGGTGACGAAGAGGTTCCACTTCAATGCACAGGCGTGTTGAGTAGACAAGGCCCTAGCAGAAGTGATGGTAGCCACCACCTGTGATGGTAGGGTACTCAAACCTGCCTCGTCCAGTCCAGAAGCCACACATGTAGGTTCCATAGATCCTTCCTCAGAGGAATTGGCCTGGGAGGGGCTGTCGCGAGGAGTATTAGTTCAGAGAACCAGGTCCAGGTGGGCCAGTGAGGCGCAACAAAAATGACCAGCTCCTTGTTCTCCCTGATCTTGCACAGTGTCTGTGCAAGAAGGCTCACTGGGGGAAACGCATACTTGTGGAGGCCCCGCGGCCAGCTGTGCGGCAGCGCATCCGTGCCGAGGGTCCCCTTGGTCAAGGAGTAAAACAGGCGGCAATGGGAAGAGCCGTGGGAGACAAACAGATCTACCTGTGCGTCGCCGAACTGTTCCCAAACCAGCTGAACCGACTGGGGAAGGAGTCTCCATTCCCCCGGAAGTGGCTGAGACCGTGAGAGCTTGTCGGCTGCATGGTTCAGTTCTCCCGGAATGTGAACGGCACGAAACAACCTCAAGAGATGACTTCATATGAGAAGATGGCGGGCAAGTTGCGACTAACGGCGGGAGCATAGACCAACTTGTCGGTTGATGTATGCTACTGTGGCCATGTTGTCTGTCCGGACTAGTACGTGTTGGCCCTTGTGCAACACCAGGAAGCGGTGCACAGCGAACCATACTGCCAGCAACTCGAGACAATTGACATGCAAGAGGCGCTGGGGTCCTTTCCAGGAGCCCGCAGCAGCATATCCATTGCAAATGGCACCCCAACCCATGGCAGAGGCATCTGTTGATACAACAATATGCCTGGAAACTCGTTCTAAGGGTACTCCGGCCCTTAGAAAGCTGAGGGTCGACCACAGGGTGAAGGTCTGACGGCAGGCCCGAGTAACTGGTACCCGGAGTGTACCCTGTTGCCATGCCCATCTTGGGACTCAATCGCAAAGCCAGTGCTGAAGCGGTCTCATATGAAGCAGTCCAAGCGGTGTGGCTGCCGCTGCGGATGCCATATGCCCCAGGAGCCTCTGAAATAACTTCAGTGGAACCACACTCTTGCCCTCGAATTGTCTCAGGCAAGTCAGCAGTGACTACGCGGAGTACGCGCGCGCGCTCGTAAGCTGTGCGTATGGCGACCGAGTCGATTTCCATACCGAGAAAAGAGATCCTCTGCACGGGGAGAGTTTGCTCTTTTCCCAGTTGACCTGAAGGCCCAAGCGGGCTAGGTGCCGGAGCACTAGGTCCCTGAGCACTAGGTCCCTGTGTTCGCACACCTGGTCTAGAGAATGAGCTAGAATCAGCCAGTCGTCAAGATAGTTAAGGATGCGAACCCCGTGTTGCCGTAGTGGCACAAGGGCTGCCTCGACAACTTTCGTGTAGACGCGAGGAGACAGGGCTAACCCGAATGGGAGAACCGTGTACTGATATGCCTGCCCCTCGAAAGCAAACCGTAGGAATGGTCTGTGTCGAGGAAGAATGGAGACATGAAAGTACACCACCTTCAGGTCGATCACTGCAAACCAATTCTGTGGCTGAATGCATTCGAAAATCCGTTTGGCCGTTAGCATCTTGAACGGAAGCCTGTGAAGGGATCGGTTCAAGATGCGCAGGTCCAGGATTGGCCATAATCCACCGGTTTTCTTCGGTACAATGAAGTAGGGGCTGTAGAACCCAGACTTCATTTCGACTGGAGGGACAATCTTGACCGCACCTTTCGCCAGTAAGGGGGTTGCTATACAATGCTAAGATATATACACAATACAATAACTATTTTCTGAAAATATAATATTACGATGTCATAATCTCGGAAAATATAACATTACAGTGTCCAGATATCAATTTCAATAGTACATACAAACAATACTACTAATATTGTTAGGAATGAAGCTTGTGTACTTTAATGGTCTAGTGGCAGAACTTTTGCCAAACGTGTCAGAGGTTCTGTGTTCTAATCTGCACTCATATAGTTGTTTTTTTCCTCATCAAAACCGAATATGTTTTTCAGTGGTTGTATATCAAGCAGGGACACGTTTGTGTGCATTTTGCTTTGGGATATTGAGAGTCTCCGTAACAGGAATAGATTGAAGTGCGCATCCGAGTGAAGACCACAAGAGAACACTGTATCCACGCCATTGATAGCAGCGGCAACAAGCTCAACATCTTGATTTAAAAAACAACACATTTCAGCGCTAGAATGGCTCTTATTTGACAAACGAACAAAATGAATGCCCTGCTAGTTAACTGGAGATGTTTTATTTATTTGTATTAGGTACATCTGTGCAGCAAGTTGTTTCAAAAAGTGGTGGGGACAATATCGACCCTGGCAAAAACCCATATTGCTCTGCGACGTGTCAACAATGGTAGCTTTGGTCAGGTGGTATAGTATAGGGGGCGTAGCTTTAGATTCTAGAGAGCATTTGATTTGACAGAAGATGTGATGAGAAGCTGAAGTCCGCGGTGACGTCATAAAAATCTGTGATCCATTTTAGCGGAAGTGTGGGACTATAAGTTTTGAATGCTTATATCTCCTAAATGCGTATTTTGTCATTGGTTTGGAACACACCAGCTTATTCATAACCTTAAAGGGGTCATAGGATGGCCATTTTCCACAAGTTAATATGATTCTTTAGGGTCTTCGTGTAAAGTTTGTAACATACTTTGGTTAAAATTCCTCAATGGTTGTGTAAAACAACACCCTTTTTACCTCCTCAAAAACAGCTCTGTTCACAGCGACCCGTTTCGGTGCATGTCTTTTTAAATGATAATGAGCAACAGCTCACCCCACCCCTCTCTTCCGTGGGGCATGTCGACACAAGACACGTAAAGTGCTGCCTTGGTGGACAGTATACAAATGGCTGAGGGCGGAAATATGCTAACACAGGACACTCCGTCAGCGGTTGTGGGCGGAGCATGAGCAATATGACATCATAGTGCTCAGAAAATCCAAACGGCTTGATTATTGAGAGTGTTTAGGCTTATTGAGGATTAAAAAGAAAGGAGTGAATGGATTTTTTCATTGTATGGTGGTTGTGTCCACACACTGCAAAGACACATTTATATGCAAACAACATATAAAAACTTTGCATCCGATGACCCCTTTAAGCCAAACATAGGCTATTCATACTAAAAGCTAAAAAACATAAATTTAGATTTCAGGGGGCCTTTAAGATAGCGTGAATGTAACTCTACACCCTTGCCTCAGGCCATCCTTAAAAATATTTTGGTTTGCAGTAACAGCAAAAAAAAAGAAAAAAAGGGTCGGTAGGTCGGTCTATATTTTTTTATATATAAAAAAAATATATAAAAAAGTATATATTTTATCATTTAAAAAAAAAAAAAATCAGGGTCGGTGGGGGGGTGGGATGACATTTTTCACCTATGTCTAAGGGCTGTTTACACCAGGCCACTTCATGCGTTTTCTCAGATCGGATTGCAATCTGATTTATCAAAACGATTCCATTTACACCTGGTTACATAGGCTAAATGTGTGTTGTTTTTTTGCGGATATAAATCCGATCTTCAATTACCGCTATATGTAGATTTAATGGAGTGCACGTCATCGAAAGCAACAGTTATGACTACATTATTTTATTGATCATCAGCTAAAATTTCTGAATCAAAGCCCGCAATAAGAGAAAGCGGAAACAGCCCTGGTAAGATCATTTCGTTTCTTTACATTTAATGATGATGATTGTGTGTTAAGCGTCAGCGACTTACTTTCACTTTGATTTGCGATAGTTTGCACGTTGATGCTCAGCTTCTCATCTGCGGCAATGCGTGTTGCAGTAGCGTCGTCATATCTGACTAAAACATGACATATAGCCTATAACACGCTCTCACATGTTTATTTTTTAATAAACCATATTCAACAACATATAAAAATGAAATAATCTTTAGAGTAAAGCCGCAGTCATCATTACCAAGCGCGAACCATTGACAGTGAATGAAACGAAGCAAACTTAGCTTGCAGGCAGTAGTGTGACATGCGTTAACGGTTAACCAATGGTGTAAACATAACCATAGATGACGCGCCACGGGTTTTTATTTAAAAGAAAGAACGTAGCTTATGTTTGTATGTAGGTCTAGGCAATTTATATTCACAATACTTAATAACTAATATTATTTTATTGCATTTGTATTAGTTGTTTGAAGAGTTAAAAAAAAAAATCGGTCGGTCTTAACGCAAGTTTACAACCGCAAGTCGGTCGGACTGAAAGGGAAAAAAAAATAATAATTGGGTCGGTACTAAATTGACAGGGTCGGTCGGGTTACGGCAAACAAGAATATTTTTAAGGATGGCCTCATTTAGTATACGTGGTTCTATAAATATGCAAATTAGCCCCGCTCACTCACAGCAGTTCAGAGATCCACTCGTTGACGTGATTGGTTACAAGTAGTTTGTGACGTCAGAAACATCAGCGATTTCAAACCGCGATTTAGAGACTGTCCTTGGCAATGGTGCTGACTTATGAATTAGCACATGGTTTGTCTTAAAAAAAAAGCTTGATTTTCACCACAGGGAGACTAAGAACTGTAAAAAAACAAAAAAAATAGAGTAAGATTGCACACTTTCACAGCATGATATAGCAAGGTAGAATGCAGTAAGAATGAAAAAAAAAAGTTTTTGTCCAAAAGCCTATTTATGATATAATTAAGCAATATTAGACAAGAAAGCACTGTATGATAGCACGATTACCAAATATCAGCACAATTGGAAATGTGATACTGATTTTAAACAGTTAAATTGCAGTTAAATAAATAAGATGCTAATTAAGTGTTACATTTTAGTTCGAATAGTCCTTTTTTTTGCTCTAATTCGCCAACGAACTGCTGTGCATCTCTAAGCAACACAGGTGTTTCGTCCTGAATGAATCAGCATTTTTAAACAAATCAGTTGAATAAATGATTCAATGACTTCATTAAGACAATGACTTTGCCACCACCTACTGGCAGCTTTAGCTTCATGTGTAATGCATTTCATTTAAAAAAAAATCCTATATCAATATTAAAAATATTTATTAATCTCAAAGCATTATTTATGCATTTGTAATTGCAGTGCAAACACATCTGAATGGTGCTTCAGATACAGCTTCTGTGCCACTTCTGCAGTGCAAACATTTATTTTGTTGATATTGATTCCATTTGATTATCAACAGCCTAAATTGTTTTATTCTAAATTAATTTATTGATTAAACTTAAGAATTTGACAAAAGATGATGCATACATCTAATAAGGGTAGAAAACCTCCCCTGGAAATCAGTTTAAGGGGGCAAATTTTGCCTCATAATAGGGATGCACCAAACTTTTAGCTACCAAAAATTGTTAGTTGCATCCCTAAAGATTCTACAGGTGCACAGGTGTTCCTTAGGAAAAAAAGGAACCGTCAGTTAAAGCAAAAATAACTATATTGTGATATATATTGTTATCGTGAAATAAAATGACTCATACAATGATTCATGATATAAGATGCCACTGCTGTAAACTGACCAACATACAGATTATGAAGAATATGAAAAGCTTTGGAAGTCCAGCCAAGTTACCAGCACAAAAACACACTCAGCAAAATATTGTCTAATTATCGTGATTGACAAAATCCCAGAAAATATCTTAAACACTGTTTTTTGTCAATATCACAACCCCTACATCTATATTATGGTTTTGAAAAGTGATGAAATGTATTCCCACTTCCCGGCATGATAATAAATGAGCAGAGGAGCAGGGGTTGAGCTGAGGGTTTTGTGTATGACAGAGTTTTGCGGGTAATCCGTCAAAATGCAGTCATGTTGCATACTTTGAGGTGGCTGTATGGGGATGTATTTAGAGCTGTAAAACAAACCAGAGGCCAGATCTACAACAGCCTAATAGTAAAGCGGCAAGAGGAAAATGCTGGGAACAATTACAGTACGGTAGTTTGGTTCTATATGCCAGCATGTATACAGAGGAAAATCGTGCACAGCATGAATCTATAAAGCCAGAAATGCTAACCATTTATATGAATGGAGGATTCGTCCAAAAATGAATACACTGTAATTTAATCACCCTCATGTTGTTTCAAAACCATTTGACTTTTCATGGAGCATAAAAGGTGTGTTCTGAAGAATACTTAATTTCAATATAATGAAAGTCAATGGGGACCGGAGCTGTCAAACTTCAAAAGGACGCAAAAACAGCATAAAAGAGTACACACTAAAAAATAATTAGTAAATATTACAGTAATATTTAACTTTATTAACTTAATCAAATCTCTGAATATTGTTTAATTGATTGTTTGAGTTAAACATAGCAAAATAATTGACTAAAAATCCAACAGTTAATTTTATCTAAAACTTAGTTACATTGGGGAGAACAAGTATTTGATACACTGCCGATTTTGCAGGTTTTCCCACTTACAAAGCATGTAGAGGTCTGTCATTTTTATCATAGGTACACTTTAACTGTGAGTGACGGAATCTAAAACAAAAATCCAGAAAATCACATTGTATGATTTTTAAATAATTTGCATTTTATTGCATGACTTAAGTATTTGATCACCTACCAACCAGTAAGAATTCCGGCTCTCACAGACCTGTTAGTTTTTCTTTAAGAAGCCCTCCTGTTCTCCACTCATTACCTGTATTAACTGCACCTGTTTGAACTCGTTACCTGTATAAAAGACACCTGTCCACACACTCAATCAAACAGACTCCAACCTCTCCACAATGGCCAAGACCAGAGAGCTGTGTAAGGACATCAGGGATAGAATTGTAGACCTGCACAAGGCTGGGATGGGCTACAGGACAATAGGCAAGCAGCTTGGTGAGAAGGAAACAACTGTTGGCGCAATTATTAGAAAATGTAAGAAGTTCAAGATGATGGTCAATCTTCCTCGGTCTGGGGCACCATGCAAGATCTCACCTCGTGGGGCATCAATGATCATGAGGAAGGTGAGGGATCAGCTCAGAACTACACGGCAGGACTAGGCCTGTCGCGATAGTCGATAAGTCAATTAATCGCATGATAAAAAAAAATGAGCTCGATAATTTTTCCGGCCGCGATAATTCCATTTGCATGCTTGTTTGTTTTCCTCGTCTCTCTCTCTCAGTCTCTACCAAAGAGACTGCATGACCACTCTCGGTTCTTTAGCGTATAGGAGGAGTGAACTCTCTTGTCAGTTGCATGGTCTTTGTGTGGGGAGGCGGCGCCGCGGCGCTTGTCAGTCACATGGTCTTTGTGTGGGAAAGCGCCGGCGGGACTGTTTGCGGCGACTGCCGGGAGAGAGAGAAGACGCTAGTTGTGAGTTGCGACAGCGAGCCCGATCACATGAAAATGCGTATCTATACCACGAATGTTATTTCTCGTGCCATTTATACGCCAAAAATAGTTTTTGCGTGCATATGATACGCTCTTTATGGCGTGTAATACGCACGCACTCCTCACCCCTAATCCTAACCAAGTATTTTCAGTGATTAGCATATACACGCAATAAAGCGCGTCTCCGTCTTCCCGACAGTACACAATCACTTGACAAAGTAACAGGAGGACAAAGTAACAGTGCAAAATTGTGCGATATGGCTTGTTGAGGCTTTTTTTTGTTTTGTTTACAAAGGTCCTAACTGTCAGTTTTGCCTGTTATGGAATGTATCACTATTTATGCCTAATGTCTAAAGCCTAATGTTTAATATTTTTTGAAGTGCAATTTTGTTTACATCCATTTTATTTATTAACAGACATTTATTTTGTTAACAGACACTAAGAGTCCATTGCTTTTATTGTTTTTGGTTGTTTTGTTCATTTTTTTGGATATTTAAAATGTTTTCCGTTTTCAATGTTTAATATTCTTTAGAAATAAAAGTTTATAGATCGTTGAAAAGGTGTACCTGCATTATTATGCCATTATAATTATATTAAATGAAAATGGTCTCAGAACGACAATATTATCGTTTATCGCGATAATTTCTTGGACAATTTATCGTCCAGCAAAATTTGTTATCGTGACAGGCCTAGGCAGGACCTGGTCAATGACCTGAAGAGAGCTGGGACCACAGTCTCAAAGAAAACCATTAGTAACACACTACGCCATCATGGATTAAAATTCTGCAGCGCACGCAAGGTCCCCCTGCTCAAGCCAGCGCATGTCCAGGCCCATCTGAAGTTTGCCAATGACCATCTGGATGATCCAGAGGAGGAATGGGAGATGGTCATGTGGTCTGATGAGACAAAAATAGAGCTTTTTGGTCTAAACTCCACTCGCTGTGTTTGGAGGAAGAAGAAGGATGAGTACAACCCCAAAAACACCATCCCAACCGTGAAGCATGGAGGTGGAAACATCATTCTTTAGGGATGCTTTTCTGCAAAGGGGACAGGACGACTGCACCGTATTGAGGGGAGAATGGATGGGGCCATGTATCACGAGATCTTGGCCAACAACCTCCTTCCCTCAGTAAGAGCATTGAAGATGGGTCGTGGCTGGGTCTTCCAGCATGACAACGACCCGAAACACACAGCCAGGGCAACTAAGAAGTGGCTCCTTAAGAAGCATTTCAAGGTCCTGGAGTGGCCTAGCCAGTCTCCAGACCTGAACCCAATAAAAAATCTTTGGAGGGAGCTGAAAGTCCATATTGCCCAGCAACAGCCCCGAAACCTGAAGGATCTGGAGAAGGTCTGTATGGAGGAGTGGGCCAAAATCCCTGCTGCAGTGTGTGCAAACCTGGTCAAGAACCACAGGAAACGTATGATCTCTGTAATTGCAAACAAAGGTTTCTGTACCAAATGTTAAGTTCTGCTTTTCTGATGTATCAAATACTTATGTCGTGCAATACAATGCAAATTATTACTTAAAAATCATACAATGTGATTTTCTGGATTTTTGTTTTAGATTCCGTCACTCACAGTTTTAGAGTACCTATGATTAACAGACTTCTACATGCTTTGTAAGTGGGAAAACCTGCAAAATCGGCAGTGTATCAAATTATTTATTTATTTAAATCAATTATTTATTTATAATACACTTAATATATTTGTGAAATTTCTATCAAAATATTTGAGAATGGAGAATTAAACTGATCTGTTTCAAGAAACAAAAATACTACTTAATTCAAATCAATATTATTAATATATTTAAGACACTAAATAAGTTTACTCAATTAAAACAATGCACCCCTCCCGGTTGCACAACTCAACGGTTGAGTGAGCGCCGGCTGTTTGAATTCCAGAACAGTTCTCTCTTCTCAGTGTCGCAGAATTGGTGCATTTCCTCTTTGAAATTCAGGTTTGTGTATGTTTTATTTTATCTATAAAATCATTACTGTGCTTTAAATCATTTTATTTAATGCAAAACAACATACAGAGGCGTAATGTGACACCTAAACGAGAGTCACGCGTGATTGAACACCTTGCATAAAACACACGACTTTATTCCTAATGATAATGAATATAATTAGCCTAATTTGGATGATAAAATGTCCTCAGAACTGTGCACTGTTTGTTTATTGGCAGGTTATGGAGTCGCAGCATCTTTCAGCTATGAGTGAAACACAGGACGGCGGTCTGAAGTTCGAAGTTCACCCGCAGAGCACGAGTCCGTCTCCGGCACGAGAACCAGTGCTGATCCGGTGGAAATTGGATAACAGACTGGTTGATTACACTTGAATTAGGCTACCTGAATGTTTAAATGTTTAATTTTTACTTCTAAAATGAGAGTTTAAATGTAGGCAATATTGTATACATGTAAAACAGTGTAAAATATGCTGTAATGCTGAACTCATCGACGACAATAAAGGCCAATGTCATGTATACTGGTAGTTGTATGGAATACTATTTTACAAAGGTTTAGAGGAAATAAAAAAAAGTTAATATTACTCATAAATAAAAATACAGTTAATATTAATTGTTTTTTAAATGTTTAAATGATAAATTATTTCTACTCAATTTTGTTAATGTACCAGACGCAGTTACTCAGATTTACTTAATTTTTTTACTTGCATTTACTCAATTCATATAGTAGCCTATATTTAATTGATTTCACAGCTTTAAAATTTACTTCATTTTTTGAGTGTAAAAATGTTTCACCAAACAAATTTAGTAAATCATAGTTAAACTTTTTAGAGAGCAATAAAAGAGGTCAGTGTGATTCGTGAACTATGAATGTGACTGGATCAGTGGGGTAAACGTGAGATTCATGAATGAATCATTCATGAAGTGATTCATTGGAATGTTCTGACACACGAAAATGATGCAGTGATGAATCAGACATCATTACTTTTCTCATGAAGTCCGACAGTGCCAAGGCAAATAAGATTTTCATTAAATCGTTTTTTTTTGTAACAAAAAACTTCTAAAGATGTTTAATATAGTGCAAACTCATTTGAAGCCCTTTTATGATGCTTTTATTGTAATTCTTTAATCTTGAGAGATCCAGTACCCTTTCATTGTAATCATATTGAAAAATGTGGCCAATATAACATTCAAAAACTCATCTTTTGTATTTCACAGAAGAGTAGTTTGGATAAATAATGACACGATTTACATTTTTGGGGTGAACTATTCCTTTAAGGTCACATTTTTTTCAAAGTTTAATGAATTTTAGCAAGCACATAAACAACCCCCATTCACTTTGATTTGTCCATTTCCACCCTTTTCCTTTTTGCCATTCCCGTTTGCTTTAAATCCATGTGCAATAGCAGCAAAAGGCTGTTTGCATTAGAAGTGTAGTTTAGATTTTCAGACAAGCCCCTGACATCACCGGAACGAGGGGCTTGTGGCCACATTTTGGACTCTTTAAAACAATAGGAAACAGTCCGTTCTGTCGGTCATTTTGCGGCTTGCTTTAATGTGTTTGATGAAATGTTGACATGCTCATTTGCACTTAAGCTGTTCCTGATTTTGAAGACTTGCTCTGAGTCATATGAACATGGTGGATTGATTACTAAAATGCTGCAGACAATGATGTTTAAATTTTATTCTCTAGCTCGATGACACTGCTTTTGTCTAGTCTAGCAACGCCTATTAACAAAGCCTGATGTAACGGTTGACTGTCCTAGAGGCAGCTGTACAGACTCCAAATTTTTGCTCTTGCTTGCACAAAGAGATTTATTGTAGAAATTCAAAAACACAACGCAGTAGGTGATTTGTTGGTTCATCTCATCTTTACTGACCTGATCTAGGGCTTTCACAGTGTCTGGCACTGTAATTGCTGAAGAGTATCGTGTTTTTGGGGATCTTGAGGCCTAACCTTAGCGCACATTAGTTTTATGATCTCTTAATGAACTTTTTGAAGCGATAAAATGTGTCAGTTGCGTAGACTGTCAATGGAGGGACAGAAATCACTCAGATTTGATCAAAAAGATCTTCATTTGTGTTCTGAAGAAGAACGAAAGACTTCAGGGTTTGGAATGACATGAGGGAGAGTAATGCATGACAGAATTTTCATTTTTGGGTGAACTATCCCTTCAAAGTGGCAGACGACAAAAGCTGGATGAAAAAGATATTGCACGTTCATGTGGACGCTAATACAGTTATCGTTCTTGGTGTGAACGGGCCTAAAGACAAACTAATTGTTTGAATCATTCTAATGAGTCATCTATTAAATGAACTCACTGAATGAGTCAGAGCATTCCTGAATCAACATTTGACTCAAACCACAAGATTTCACTACTTTCAGTGAAATCATAAGTAGTAAAGTAAAGATTCATGAAACTTAAACCGATACATTACTGGGTGTTCAAATGACAATGCTTAAGATATGCTTTTGCAACAAATGGTTTGGTGATAAATTAAGAATTTTTTTTTTTTTTTTAAACAGATGCATGATTAATTGCACTTGTAAAACTGCATACTGCATTGGCAGCCTTAATTTCACATATATCATGTGTGTAAGCAAGCAGTGCATCTGTGTATTTATCACATAATGGTCCCCTGGCTAAAAGCATCCTTTAAATGCATCTGTTTTGCATCAGCACACATTAGCGGATATGCCAAGAAGCAGAGAAATGCTGTAGCTGCTTTCAATATTCTCTCCCTGAAGCCGAGCTGACAGATCTTCAGTCTCACACACTCTTTCGTCATCCCACCAAGAGAACACAACATCCAGAGCTCAACTACAATGACATCAAACTAGGTCAAACAAGAACATTTAGATCACTTATCAACATCTGTGCATTCATATTGAGGTTGCAGGACACAAACCCCATGCATGAAGCATGCTCGCATATTTTGCAGATTTGTTCACGACAGAATGCAGAATGAAGACAGATTTACTCCTTATCGAGGTACACAAATAGGTCACATAGATTGGATTGTGGATTTCCCATTTGGGAAGGAATGTGCGGGATATAAAATTGGGATTCTGCACTTTAAAGGAAAAGACAATCTGTAGCAATGGGAATCACAATGAGAGACCACTTTTCCTTTACAGAAACAATCTGCGTGCTTGAGAAATTCTCTCTTGTAAATATTTTGCCTTCCAAAAAAACAACCCTTTGAGGGAAAAAATGCTTGATATCAAGGGACTTTCCAACCCTGCAAGAACGCCATATGCTTTTTGTTCGTAACACACAAATCGGGAAAAATATGAATACACTATTCAAAAGTTTGTAATAATTCAGATTTTTTAAATGTTTTTGAAATCTGAAAAAGTAATATTATGAAACATTAATTACACTTATATAGTGTATTGTATATAGTTTAAAAGTAAATATTTTTAAATGTTACAAAAGATTTCAATTTTTTTTTTTAAATAGCTGTTCTTTTGAAATTCAAAAGAATCCTGAAATGAATTTCTTTTTTAAATCAAAGAATCCTGAAAAAAAAGTTTCCACAAAAATATTAAATAGCAAAAACTGTTTTTGACATTGTTAATAATAAGAACTATTAATGATATGATGACCGGTTCACATGCCGCTTGAAGCGATATGCAGATGAACACATCAAAGAGCCACAAAACTGTATTGTTTGAATTATTATTTATTTTTTTGACAAAATCTGAAAGCTATCGGCAAGTTGTCAGCATCCTCTTTTGCTCCGCAATGTATTTCCCAGAGAATGTCAATATATTAAAAGAGAAAACATGCACTTACTTTAAATTGTAATATTTCACAATATTCAAGGCTTTTTTGACCAGTAGTGTATGTGCAAAAGCTAACCTCTTGTGATGACATCACATAAGAGGGAAAAATTGTCGCGCACGGCCGCACGCACAACTTCTCTCTATTGATGATGATTATATCATGTGACGTTTTCATCGAGATAGACTGAAAGTGGCCTTTGTGGAGTGACATGAGAGGAGACAGCTATTCGTTCCTGGTCCAACTTCAAGCATCTACTTAACTGCTTACAGAACTGCAGACGTTTCCCACAAACATCCTCAGGTGTTGAAGCTACCTCATATTTTAACATGTGGCCTCCAAACAGCTTAATACCCTTCCACTTAGACCTAGTTAGAAACAGCTTTCTACAAACACGGCAACCACTGCAGATCTAAAATGTAGATTACGACCTAAATTGTTGTGTAAATCCAGTACTAGCAAAGGTATTTGCACAGCTTATTTGATTGCATATTAAGTGAGCTAGAGTGAACCTGTCACTGTCTATTTTGTTATTAATATTAAAGGGTTAGTTCACCCAAAAATGAAAAATCTGTCATCATTTACTCAGCTTCATGTTGTTCTTATTTTTAATGGAATCTGAGAGCTTTCTGTCCTTCCATTGACAGCTACACAACTTTAACACTTCAAAAAGTTCATAAAAAGATCATATCCATATGAATTAAGAGGTTTAGTCCAAATTTTCTGAAGAGACGCAATAACTTTATTGATGAACAGATTGAACTTAGGCTTTTATTCACATAAACATTCATCAACGCACACATCAGTTGTGATAAACGGAAGCTCAAGCATGTTCACTTGACGTGCGAGAACCAATGAGGTTCATTCTCCTGTTACGCAGCACGTTTGAGCTTCTGTAAGAACCAATGAGGTTTTGTTTACCACAACTGATGTGTGAGTTGATTAATGTGTGAATAATCAAATCAAATCAATCCTTTGATTGTGCTTTCAAATCAAACCCACATTTGTTCAAACTGAATACAAATACAAATAGTATATCACTTCTATTTACAGTTTATTTTATCACCATTTACAACAATGTTCCTGTTTGTTGATATTTAACGTACACTTTGTTCAAACAGCCACTAGGCCCGTTTACATTATGTGTAAAGTACACATAATGGATTAGAAGCGAAATGTTTTTAATTCGGGTTATTTTTAAGCCTAAGCGTGGCGACCTTTTCAACAACTGAAAGATGGCGTTTATTAACGTACAGCAAGACTTTTCTTTTTTTAAATGAGAAAAGAACATGTGCTATCGTCCGCGACGTAATTAATCGTCATAATCTCAGCACTTAATAATGTTTTGACAAGAATAAGGATGAATAATGTATGATAAATAACTTTTTTTTTACCTCAGTGCACTGCAGCCTCCACACATACAGCGTCGGTGGCGTCATGCGTGTTCATCACTGCGTCCGTTAAGATAACAGCAGGTGTACTTGAATGAACGGCGGGTCATTCGATTCATCCAAGTGACTCGAATCTTCTTTCGGATTCGTTCACTGACTCGTTCAGCTATAATTATTTCCATGAGCACGCGAGCAATAAAATGATTTAAATAATTTAAACCATTATCCCTAATATGTCAAACAATAATACTGACAAGAAACAAAGAAAAACACATTTATTTCTTTGTTTCTGACAGTTTGTTTACTACTTGAACAGTTGAAGCAAGCAACGTCTACTTATTGAGAAATACTTCAAGGCTACATGCCATGTTTTAATTTGATGTGTACATTTTTTACATTTTTTTAATAATGGAGTGTGTGTAGTAACATTTTATGGTGTTTTTTTTTTTTTCTGTGTAGAGAATAGTGAAATTTCACTGGAAGAGCTAGGGAGCTGACATTTTGGTATTGTGACAATCCCTGATGTAAAAATAAAAGATGAGTTTTTTGTTTTGTTTTTCAACCACTGAGATCTTTAACTTGGCAGGTTTTTTCACATCAACCACTCCTTTTGATGAGCAACAGCTATAATTCTGAAGTGTGGACATACCAGCACGAATGAAAAATCCTTTGGCCAAAATACCTGGTGGTCTGAATGTCCACCCTGGCATCTGCCAAAATATTTCTTTTTGAAATGTACCAGTGTGTAAAACGATCAGCTTTTTCTGCGTAATAGACGACAGAAGCACATGACATTGAAAGTAGAACTATAGGCCTATACGCTCTTTACAACAACAAAAAAAGGATAGAACACTCAAAACCAACTGTGGCAACCAACCAAAGTTATTTTTGTTGTTTATTTAGGAATGAGTTTATCTAGTTTATGTATTTGCCTGAAAACAAATTGAATATCTTTAAAGATGTCATTCAAAATTCAATGACTTCATCCTCAAAGGCTCTTGTTGTATCAACATCTTAAACACGTTTCCAAGCAGACTGATAAAAACTGTGTGCCCTTACTCCCAGAAGATGCGTAAAGTCAGCCAATCAGATTAAGACTTGCCAGATTGAGAAAATACTTTTCAATTTTGTGAGAAATATGTAGCAGAATGTCATCGAGCTGTGTGCGGTCTGTGAATGTGCCGTCTGATGTTGTAGTTACGGCATCTACCAGCGTTTTCAAGTGTTTTCCGAAAAGTTTCTCATCCATACCGAAACATCGGAAAATGCTAAAATCAGTTGAAACGTAATAAAAGCTCATTGCGGAGTTGAGGAGTATTCAGTTTTCCCAAATGAGATTTGAGGAATACAATGCCAAAGGAAGATTTCCAGTACATTCGTAGATGAAAGAAAGGGGGTTTGACAGAATTGACATGAGGGTTGACAGAATTTCATTTTTTGGCCAATCTTAATAGCGGGCTGCACATCAGTATAATAAAGCACAAGTAATCTTTTTGTTTAGGCTTGATTGCTTGAGGGATTATTGACGCTTCAGACTGTCTTCCCAGATTAGACTTCTGGCTCCGGTTCCTTCGCTCTCTTACATAAGCATACATACTAATTAGACCTGATTGGACTTTTAAAGGTTTGAGCCAAGAAACTGCATAATCTGTCATACAAAAAGAACAAAAATTCAGGTCTTAGTCGATTGACAGTATTACATATGATTTACAGCCTTGCATAAGAAATAATCCTTTTCACAACATGTCTTGAGGTGCATTACGCTCGGGATAAATGAATTGACAGGCCACGGTGGTTCCATGAAAATAGATTAGATCAGATTTCGTACTTGGATCTTACCCAAGGGCACTGGAGAGTGCATTTGCAAAGTCAGCAACCGCTATGGAGTGTATTAAAAGCGCATTAGCAGGTTTTCAAGGGCTAAGCTGTGTTTCCGGCTAATCCATAAAACTGGATGCAAAGACTTCCTTCAAAACTGCTACTTTTTTATGACATGCTCTTTTTTATGACATTAATATACTTCCATAAAAAATAGAAGACATAAATCAGAGTTAGCATCAATGGGACAAAAGCTAAGACTAGATCAAAACTCTACACAAATTAAATAGTACAGATTGTCCCCCTTTTGGTGGAAATCTCATAAATTTCCTTGAGAAACAACAAGATGTGCCATCGCTGCTGCCAATGAAGCTTTTTGCATTAATTTACAGCTTTCTGAGATTCCAAACAGTTTTTGTAACTATAGTTCATTAAAAGAGGAGAAGCCCTCACACATGATGAGAGACATGAGTCTGGTCTGGCAGTACTTCGTGAGCTCGATTTGACAAAATATAGCCAGACTGAGAAAAATGAGGTCAGGACTCCCAAGTGGAAACTCGATTTGGCACGGTCAATGCATGAAATTCACACTTATTCTGTATTTTCTTCTTTCACCAGCCCTTATCAATACTGTCAAGAGCAGAACACACGTTTTGGTTATCATCAACTTAATCGTCTTGGTACGAGGAACGAATACAACCCAAAGAGAGAGCTGCCAGTATCTACACATCTACTTTATTTAGAAGAGAATTCATGCTAATATATTTCCTGACAATATTTAAGAAGCTGATTTTTAAAGGTATATTCACCCAGAAATGAAAATTCTGAATCATTTGCTTATACCCTCATGTCATTCCAAAACTGTATGACTTCTGCAGAACACAAAAGATGATATTTTTATAAACGTCTCAGTGTATTGGCCATATAACGAAAGTCAAAGGAACCAGTGTTGTTGAGTTTCTTTCTTCTGTTGAACACAAAAGAAGATAGTTTGAAGAATGTCAGTAACCAAACAGTTTCTGGTCCCCACTGACTTCCATGGTATTTTTTTTTTATACAATGGAAGTCAATGTGGACCAAAAATTGTTTGGTTACTGACATTCTTCGAAACATCTTCTTTTGTGTTCAACCATGCCTTGCTCGCCAAAACGCATCGCTTCGCTTCAGAAGGCCTTTATTAACCCCCTGAAGCCGTATGGATTACTTTTATGATGGATGGATGCGCTTTTTGGAGATTCAGGATATTTTTTAATATAACTCTTATTGTGTGTATTGATTGTGTTTGGCTGAAAGAACAAAGTCATATACACCTAAGGATGGCTTGAGGGTGAGTAAATGAAAGTATCATTTTCATTTTTGAGTGAACTAACCCTTTAAATGACGTAGCTGTCAGATGTCTTGCGTCACACGAGAGTTGCCGGTGCAAATGCAACCAGGAAATTGGCTCTAGAGGACAATTTAGTTCTTTAGTTCTTTGGAAGCATCTGCCAAATGCATAAATGTAACTTAAGATATTCTTCAGAAAATGTGAAGAATATCTTGAAGCACCAACCTGTTAACTCTCTCACAGCCAGCAGAAGTGAAACGAGGCTGGGAAAGGCGGAGTGGAGAGATCAGGAATAAGTGATCTGACTCAGATCAACACCCCCAGGGGTCCACCCTGCGTATCTGTCTGTCTATAACAAATGAGAGCGTGTAAGAAGCCCACAAAAAGCCAGTCAGAGAAATCACAAATATTTGGCCTACAAGACATTCCATTAATAATAATTAAATCACAGCAGCGTACGGCTGGCAGCACACCGGCCACAACAAAACACACTCTCAAAGGAACTGTTCCCCCGACGTGAACTTTTGGCAGTTGCGCAAATTGGCGTAACAGAGAGTCAAAATTATGAAATATTTTAAGTGAAGCATGTCTCCTCTGCCACATCTGGCATGATCATATTTGTAACTATAACACAGATAGGGGGAACGAAAATTAAACACAGCTTTGCCATGCTCAGTTGAATTTTTAGTTCAAAGAAATGTTCAAATGACAGTTCTTCCTGCATTCAACAAACAAGAGAACTTTTCCCATGGAATATGAACATGATTCCAAACAGACATGATGCTGCAAGACCCACTCTGACAAAAAAACAACAACAACTGATATATAATCGAATTGTTCGTTTTTGGCATTCTAGTATTCTCCGAGGAAAAGACTGCCGTTCTTAAACTAATCGAAATTGATTGCATTAAAGCAAGTCAGAAACATGATGCAGATTTTTTGGTCTGGACCGATTAATCTGTTCAAAGATGTAATAAAAAACGTCATTTATACATACAATGGCTTATAAATACAACTTTTCTGTGATGAGCATGTTCTTAATTTCTGAACTTATTTTATTAAATAAACATTTTATACAAATAAATAAAAAAATGTTAAGGTGTTACAATGATTCTGATGTCTTAATGAAGAAAAAAAAGCCATTAAAGAATTTGCTGGAAAGAAAGACTTAAGTAATATGGCATATCATTTGTTTATTGTTTCTTAGAACTTGTGTCTGCCAATCAAAGTCATGTGGTGCAACCGACAAGCAGAAATATGCAGGAAAATTAAATAATCAGGAAGTGACCTCAGCTGACCCTCATGACTATGTGCCAAGGTCAATTAGTCTCATGTTAGTTCAGGATGTAAAATGTCATGTGGTGTGACTCCCCAAAATTGTAATTATAATAATGAATTAATAAATTGCGTGAAATGTTTTGTTTTGTTTTGTTTTTTTTATCATTAGTGATGGTTGCTAGACATACTAAAGGCTGATTACTTAGAACAGACGGGTTCACAAATATGACAGTAATCCAATTACATACTGTCTAATATTTCATATTTCTAGTCCTTTTGTGTTTATACAGTGTTTTTGGTTTTGTTGAATCCCAGTGATTTCATGTTTTCTTTTCCATTGGTTTGGCTCTCACGTCTGTTATTCATTCCCGATTAGCTTTTTATCGATACTGTCACATTGAGAATCAAACAACAATAGATCTGTTAAGAGCACGATTGGATCTGTTCTTCAGAAACGTCTCCCAAGACTTCCAAGAATGATTTAGCAGAATTCTTCCATAAGTAACCCTATTGTCTTAACTTGACCAGTGCCGTATCAATAAACCGCAGTAGGTTGGCGACTGATCTCATCCCAACTTTTCTTCTGTTCCAGAAGTAGCAGAGAGCCAAACAAGCTCTTCAATGTTTTCTGCAAATGAGGCATATAAGTGCAGTTTTATACAGTGATCTGAAGATACAACTGCTGTACTTCTATCAAACTTTAACCCGAAGCATTTACATTGCATTCATTTTTGCAGCGTATGCGTTTCCTGGGACTCAAACCCGTTGCTAGCACCATATTGTACCAGTTCAGCTCTTTGAAATTCTTTGATTTGAACTAATTAGCTATGAACGCCTCGAAGCCTTGCTGAGACAAAACAGACACTGTTCACGCTCACCTTGGCCGGATATGGTGATTATTTGTTTTGAAATTAATCGTATTAATGTTGGCTTGAGTTTTATCTCTTTCTGTTCTGTTGTGGAAAGGCCATTACAAGTTCAGGGAATGGGGCTATTTTTGAAATTTGGAAAGCATCATGTGTCTGCCATATGTTGTTTTCATGAATTTATGAATCAAAACATTAGTGGGACAAATAAGAATGTCTGCGATAAAGTGGTGAGAAATTGTCTGCTCAAACGTACTCTTTGTATACGGGCCTAATCATACACCCGACGCAATAGAGCTCCAGGCGCGACGCATGTGTTTTCTGCTAGTGTCAGCCCGACGCAGTTATCATTTTCACATCCTGCACCAAGTTGTTTAAATAGCAAATGCATTTGTGTCCATTTGTGTCCATTTCATGACCAGCAGCCCATGGGCTGCTGGTCTGAAAACGAGGTGTGTTCTGGCGCATTGCTATTTTGAGGCAACTGAAATAGACTGCGCCATTGACCAACTTAATCCTGGTCGCAAAACATTTTTTGTTATTTAAATAACGCGTTAGTAATGTGCGCCTATAGGCGGGTCCACAACATGCGTACACTTTGTCCTGTAGATGTTCTGCTCGCGCTTTTACCTCGCGCACGAGCAGATCCGTTTGTTCTCTGGAGAAGCGTTCAGTTTTTCCGCTTGCTAATTCCGTCGTGTAAATAGCGAATCCGCCATGGCGCGAGAGCAACTGGCTTTTAAAGGGAATGGGAGATGAGACTCTGATTGGTTTATTTTACGTTACGCCCAAAACACACCCATTACTCATTAAGAGAATAGGGACAACCCTTTTAGACCATGCGCCGGGAGCGCTGACCATTTTTCCTGTCGTTAAACTAGCAAAAGTGGATTCGGACACGCCCTAAGTGCGCTTGCGCCCTGCGCTTTAGACCATGCGCTTAGATCGTTAAAATAGGGCCCTTCATGTTGAATTTGATAAACTTATATGCTATCCACAAACGATTACATTTAATAACTCTAAAAATGTCAGGTGGTGTAACCATCAAGTAAAAAGTAAAATATTTTCCTTTCATTTCTTATTGTGTACACAACTTCTCCAAAAAGAATTTTAAATATTAGGGATGTCAAGCGATTCAATTACATGATGTGGTGATTAATCGCAAATCAAATTTGGCTGAGAAATGACCCCCAAAAGATCATTTAAAGTCATTATTGTGTTAAATGAGAAAAGCATCAAATAGACATTATAAAAAGCTTTAGAACGAAATATTTGATTTAATTGAACATAGAATTTATTACACATCAACTTTTAGGCTACAACAGCCATGGTGTTTTTCAGAAGCTGCGTATGAATTGGTATTTAGATATATTGACAGACCAAAACTCTTCAAAACCAATATTCTTCTTCATTATGAAATCAGAACAAATGTATCACTTTTTAATTTATGTCCCCAAATAGTTCAGAAGTAAAAAAACAAACAAAAAACATGCATAGCAACTCCATGACAATCATATACACTACCAAAAAACAGAAACAAAAAAAAATATGAAATATTATTACAATTTAAAAGAACTGTTTTCTATTTGAATATTATTTTAAAATGTAATTTATTCCTGTAATCAAAGCTGAATTTTCAGCATCATTACTCCAGTCTTCAGTGTCACATGATCCTTCAGAAATCATTCTAATATGATGATTTGATGCTCAAGAAATATTTATGATTATTATCAATGTTGAAAACGGTTGTGCATCTTAATATTTGTGTTGAAACAGGATTCTCTGATGAATAAAAAGTTCAAAAGAACAGTTATTTGAAACAGATCCTTTGTAACATTAAAATGTCTTTAATGTCAGCTTTTGATCAATTGAATGCATTCTTGCTGAACAAAAGTAGATTTTTTTTTATTAATCACCCCAAACTTTTGAACAGTAGTGTAACAGTGGATTATGTATTGTCTTCAGAAATAAGACTTACATTAGCAGTTCATTATTGTTCTCATCTTTCATCTGTCGGCTGTAACTGTATCCGATTATTGCTCAATATTACACGCTTTCAGATTAATTCCATTTTTAAGGAGGGTAAATTAGTTGTTTTGTTTTCAGTTCTGTTGATGATCTGCACAATTCGTACCCAACTATAGGGTGAGTCATACACATCGCACATGCTTTTGGTTAGAAAACAAGTGTCAACTACAGGACATGCTGAGAGTTCTGAGGTTCAAGGCAGGTCTGGGAAAATCTTGAGACCAGCTACTCAAACCGGATTACAAAAATGCCAAGAAAAAGTCTGGGAGAAGGTCTATCATCTCTTTCTTATCTTTTTTCATATATATATATATATATATACACACACACACACACTTTTGATCAATTTAGTGCCTTATTTAGCAATTTAGCACCCTTGCTGAATAAAAGTATTAATAAAAAAAAGAAGGAAAAAAAAGTTACATCTTTCCATGTGCGTTCATGCAGAACCTGATTTCACCAAGGGGAACAACATTCCAATCAACCAATCAGATTTGATTTCCCTCTTATTTTAGAGATAAGATATGGGTATAGGGTTAGATTTAGGGGTTAGGACTACATTTTCGGACAGGAATGTTGTTCCAGGATCAACAAGAACGGGTCTAACTCGTGCACAGTGCATTTGGAAGGTGGCTTGGTTAATTTTTTTATCTGTTCTGGTAAAAAGTTTAACAACAGGACATTGTGTTCAGCGAAGGTTTGGGAAAGTCCCAGTCACTAAGCAATTATTTAGGTCTGGTAAAGTTTCTTAACATCCCATGGATCTCCATCACTCCAGCTTTCATCCACCCACACAAACCAGTCCTGATGTTTTGGCTGCACTTTCAAGACATTAAATAATGCTTATTAAAAGGACGCTAATTAATTGTTGATTCTGCATACTTTGTCAGGGGAAACAATTTTCCGAAGGCCGCATGTGTACCACACTTGACAGACTGTTCCATGGACAAAAGCAATAAAACACTTTCAGAATGAATCCAGCCACTTCCCGCATACCCAAAGTACTGGAAGTAAAAAAAGAAAAAGAAAATCCCATTTATTTGTCCATAAGAGGATCGTTTACTAACAGTAACTTATAAACCTTTAAAGACAAACCTTCCGTGAGCTCAGAGGTTATCAATATATGGCATATGCTTCTGTTCGAGCCATCAGCGTTACTTCAACTTTATTTTTAAAATTGATCAAATCAATTCCTGGTGCAGAACTACATTACCCATGATTCCTGAAGAGAAATATCAACCAATCAGGAACTGCAAGAAAAAAAAAAGATATCTACAGATACCCACTCCCATAAAACACAGCAAATGTCTCTCAATCTCACTGCACTCTCAAAACTATATTTGAATGTGAATATTTTTTCATAAACTTAAAATATACTGCTTCTATACATTGAACTTTAAATCAGTGGTTTTCTATTTTCTATTTTTATTTGATTAGTTCATTCGAAATGCAGCAAACCCGCATTAAACAATGATAAAATGCTTATTATTACATCTGTATAATAGCCTACAAATTATTATTATTATTATTATTAATATCATAATAATGCCATCAGAAATTATTTATACATTATTAATAATAATAGCAACAATACACAATAATATTTATCATTATTACCATCATATAATCTATATAATAATAAAAGATAATAATATGACGTCATTATTATCATTATCATTATAAATAATTATTTCTTCCTGATCTTATGGGGGGAAAAATAAAAGTGGGCGTGCACTCGATCTATTAATGGTTGTGAATGGAAATAAAGTGATTTCATGGAGTCTTTACAGTGTTGACAAAATGACCAAACACACATTGCGCTTTTCAAAAGAAGTTTGACTTCCTTGGCAAACATTTATCATGGTAACCGTTCAAAAAGTTATTAGGTTACAAGTTATTAGGTACTGTATTACTGTAAAATCAATAATCAATAGCTAATAGATTACGATTTCATAACATTCCTGCCATTTTAATTGGCTGATTACTAAAACCAAGTTACTGAAGTAAGAACTGCAGTAAATTACGTTTATCACGTTACTTTTGTAAATTTGAGTGGCTCTACATGCAGCAACATCAGTATGTTGACAAAATAATCAATCACTGAGTGTTTAAAATCAATTTTAACTTACTCATCTTCACACTCGCATTATAACTAAATCAAACTGTCGGAGTTATTCACGCGCCTGACGCTGTTCAATGAACCTGTCATGTTATCATATAGACTACGCATGACGCTGGCACGCGCTTTACGTTGCTGTGACGTCTCATGCGTCACGCGCTAAAGATGTCTGCGGAAGGAGCGGGACTCACCCGTGCATTAAAGTGTCGGCGCAGAAGAGTGGAGAAAGCCGGAGGAGGTTCAGCCGCGGGATCCTCTGGAGCAGAAGCGCGTCTCTGAGCTCTCCATCCCCGCGTCAGAGCTCAGCCCAACCAGCCCGAACCATTTAACCTCTCCCTGACCACAACTTCACCACCACTTTCAGTCCACATCTACAAACGCTTGAGGATGCAGAAATAATATATTATTACGTAATAATAAAACAGTCTTTAAATGTATGAATGTCGCTGCACGTGATGACAGCACATCAGATAAGCGGGATTTATTGTAAATAGCACAAACAAATTGTACACTGTAAAAAATTTGTAACACTCCCAAATCAAAAATTTCAATTGATTGATAACATCTAAATTTTTCAATTGGCCCAAGTGAAATTCTGTAAATTCTCAAATTAAATGTACAGATTTTCACTGGGGCCAATTGAAAAATTTAGATGTTATCGGTCAATTGAAATTTTTGATTTGCGAGTGTTACAATTTTTTTACAGTGTATATATTCATGATACCAAACACTAATATCCTCAGATTATGAAGCTCTGGGTTTAGTAGTGAAATCAGACTATATATGTATTGGCAAGACAAACAATTTTAATGGAAAATACATATTTTAATATCCCTTTTTAACCCCAAAAGATGATTTTTTTTTTAAAACAAAACAAATCTGCTAACATTCATTAATTTAATAATTTACTTTTTTTTTTTTTTTTTTTTTATGGTCAAGAAATGACTCAGAATTGTTGCATTTTCTTTCACTTTTTGAAATATTTCTAAATCAGGGCCAAAATAAAAACCATTTGTAAGTTTAGAAGAGATAACTGTTAAAAATAACATTTTAAGTAAAACATATTTACTTAACTCGCTCAAACTGCAAAAGAGTCGATCCATGATTTATCACCTTTGCATCTTAAAAAAGGCACATACCTGCACTGTTAAAAATAATAATAATAATCATGATTTGTAATCACAGCATGTTTTCTTTTGTCAAATCAACTTAGATTGTTTATGTGGTTCAGATAACATAATATTTTGAGTTTCTGTTGATTAAACCAATCTCCTTAATTGTATTAACTCAATGTTTTAATTTCAATGAACTTAAAATTAAGGCAACCAGGTTACTTACTTTTTTAAATATATATATATTTTATATGAAGTCACTTCATATAAAGTGTCATGTTAAATTGAAAATTAGTAATAAAATTAGCTATCTACAGCCCCCACAATCAGGTAACAAGAAATAGAGGTTATTTGTAGCTAAAAATATAAAGTTTTTTCCGAGATACAGATAAAATTTCCTCTTCCTCTCATAATTAAGCAGTAGAAATTTATGTCGTTTCTTTAAAAAGAATTGGATAAGCATCAGCGGAGTCTTTTGGGAGATTTGGGAGTGTTGCTTGGTGTCTTAAATGATGTAATGATCGTTTTTTAATCAGTTTTCAACGCAAGGTCAAATCCCATATTAAAAGTTAATGTAATACAGTAAATGGCTTGAGAAATCAATCACTCATGTAGGTCATCGTCGTACGTAATTTGCGTTCTGCTAAGAAGATCCTGAAAATAAAAGAAACCTGTAAATTCGCATCAGGCATGAGTCCACACACAAAAACATGAGCTCACTTGAATGATCATTACACAGAACTTGAACCCATGGAGTCAAAAACATAAAATACGCCTCTGGGGAACATTAGGGTCATAAAAAGTCTGAACTTGTCTCCTGTTTGCTGTGCTCGGGCCAGACTGCTCCACGTCTTGCACTTAGTTATCAGATCAATAAGTGTTGAATTATTTTCTTGGAGACATGACCACTTTCATGTTTTGGCGTGGAAAAATAGTTTCTCTGCGTTAGATAAAAACTATTAACAAAAAATTCAGAGTGGACATGAAGGTCAAGCCAACAAAGATACAGTTCAGTACATGTCGTCTTTTCATGGTTTACTTCTGTTGAACAGAACTGGGACTTGAACTCTGTAACATTTAAAAAAATAAATGTGTTGTAGTTTAGAAATAATTCTATAAAAGGGTACAGCAGAGTTTCAGAAATATGTTCTGGTCAAGCTCAAACACATAAACTTAATTAATTAGAATTTGATTGTTTCCATAAAATAATAATAATAATCCAGGATGAACCAAAGGGTGGAAATATTAAAATTAACAGAATGATTAGCAATGATAGAAATAAAGATATTAACAAAATTCCTAACATGATGGAATGTAACATGATACAAAAAATGTATAAAAATAGGATTCCTATAAGAATGGAATGTTACAGGATGGAAATAAAGAAGTTAACACGATTATTAACATAATAGAAATAAATAAATTATCATAATTCCCAACAGGATGGAAATAAAAATTAAGATTCCTATAAGAATGGAATGTTACAGGATGGAAATAAAGAAGTTAACACGATTATTAACATAATAGAAATAAATAAATTATCATAATTCCCAACAGGATGGAAATAAAAATTAAGATTCCTATAAGAATGGAATGTTACAGGATGGAAATAAAGAAGTTAACACGATTATTAACATAATAGAAATAAATGAATTATCACAATTCCCAATAGGAGGGAAATAAAAAATAAGATTCCCAACAGGATGGAATGTTACAGGATGGAAATAAAGAAGTTAACACGATTATTAACATAATAGAAATAAATTAATTATCATAATTCCCAACAGGATGGAAATAAAAAATAAGATTCCTATCAGGATGGAATGTTACAGGATGGAAATAAAAGGTTAAAATGACTTTTAGCAGGATGGAATGTAACAGGACGAAAATAAAGAAATGAACAGAATTCCCAACAGTATGCAAACAAAAAACATTCCTATCAGGATGGAATGTTACAGGATGGATTAACAAAATGGATTCAAAATGATCTTTTGAAATGTTGTTGTTATCATACCACTTATACAATTTACTCAAACAGGTTGGAAGGTTTTTGAGTAAAACAAAATAATTCCACAATACTATGTACCGTAAATCAAAAAATGATGCCACACCCTGGAGGATGATGTCCCTAAGGACCCAGCTTTTGTTATTTAACCCTTTCATGCATGAATTATGATAACCTCAGTCAGGATTTTTTTTTTTACCTATGTGTTTTTATTGCTCTTGGGGCATGAAAAACAAGATTTGAAAGTTTTTTTTTTTTTTTTTTTTTTTTACACATTTTTGAAAGAGATTTTCAGATGTCCACTTTTTTTTCTTTTTTTTAGGTTTAAACTGGAGAGATACTGTATTAAACATAATACAGTAATGACACAGCAATATTGTGTGTATTTAACAAACCAATCAATAAAATTATATAAAATCATGTGAAACTATAAAATGTATGCAAAAAATATAAATGCAAAATATTGCAAAGGCAATTTAACTTCATACAAGTTGAACTTTGCGTATCTTTGATATCAGAACATGAGGACGTGATTCCATTAGAGATCTATACAGCCTGTCAAGGTACAACTGTGGAAACCACTCAGATGCTCCCTCCAGTGTACCAGAGTATCAATTTACCCTTATTAGCTGATAATTCTGATTATGTTCAAGATGGACATGCACATTTCTAGCATAGCCCTCCTCTGAGAAAACCAAGCATCAGGTGTTTTCAATCTCATCTGAAATGAGCAGTGTTGGGGGTAACGCATTACAAGTAACATGCATAACGCAATCAGATTACTTTTTTGATGTTCCAAGTAAAGTAATTTGTTACAAGTAACGTGCATTACCTAATCAGATTTTTTAATGTTACGAGTAATGTTTACAAGTAACATGCATAATGCAATCAGATTACTTTTTTGATGTCACGAGTAAAGTAATGTGTTACAAGTAACGTGCATTACGTAATCAGATTTTTTTGTTACGAGTAAAGTAAGGTTAAGTAACATGCATTATGTAATCAGATTACTTTTTGATCTAACAAAATATTTCATTACAAGTAATGTGCATTACGTAATCAGATTACTTTTTGATGTTACGAGTAAAGTAACGCATTACAAGTAACATGCATTACTCGTTAGATCAAAAAAATTGTATGTAATGCATGTTACTTGTAATGCGTTTACTCGTTAGATCAAAAAGTAATCTGATTATGTAAAGTAATGCATTACAAGCAACATGCATTGCGTAAACAGATTACTTTTTGATCTAACAATTAATGCATTACAAGTAACGTGCATTTCTTAATCAGATTACTTTTTGATGTTACAAGTAATGCATTAAAAGTAATGTGCATTACATAATCAATGACTTTTTGATGTAATGAGTAAAGTAATGCATTAAAAGTAATGTGCATTACATAATCAGATTACTTTTTGATGTTACAAGTAATGCATTAAAAGTAACGTGCATTATGTAATCAGATTACTTTTTGATGTTACAAGTAATGCATTAAAAGTAATGTGCATTACTTAATCAGATTACTTTTTGATGTTACAAGTAATGCATTAAAAGTAATGTGCATTACGTAATCAGATTACTTTTTGATGTAATGAGTAATGCATTAAAAGTAATGTGCATTACGTAATCAGATTACTTTTTGATGTTACAAGTAATGCGCATTAAAAGTAATGTGCATTTCGTAATCAATTACTTTTTGATGTAATGAGTAAAGTAATGCATTACAAGTCACACATTATGTAATCACATTACTTTTTTGATGTTTGATTACATTCTAATAACACAAATACATTTATTTGCAGTAAAAAATGTTTTACTGTAGAATAAGTATTTTCAAAAAGTAATAGTATGAACTATAGGTGAAATATAGTCTCCTAGGAAAGAAGGAATGGGTGGATATTCCGGAGAAACTTGGCATTTCTCATTTCATTCCATTGGCCATCTTGGTGTGAAGGGGGGAAACAATCGACACACAACAGCTTGCCACTTGTTGGCAATGTATAGGATGATGCACTTGTGTCCACTGTAGAGACTGATGTGCAACTATGCCATCAAACCCATGCAAATGCCAGAAAATGCTTTTTGAATAGCTGTCCACTGTAGTGACCACTATGCATGAAAGGGTTAAAGAATAATTGGAATAACAGGGTGGAAAGTGATGTTGAGCACACTGGGGAAAGGATAACTAATTAGTATTAAAAAAGAAAGCAATTTAAAAAAAAAAAATTCATCCAGAGGCAACTTTGTGCAAATCGAAGTGTAATGATTTACAATTCACCCCACATCCTCCACTGACAATGGCATTTGTATTGTGATAAAAGAAAACTGATATGATTTCATCATTATTAAAAAACTGTGAGTTTGACATTTTATCCAATATATAAAGACTAATATGACATGAAAACTGCCTAGTGGGAACTATCCCATGTATAAATAGAGGTCATCGGCACCCGAGAGAGAGGCAACCAAATCTTTGTATTCGCCGATTGTCGACAGTCCCGGGGGCCCGACCCTCAGTATGGGTTCTGAAAGGCCTCCAGACCCTTAAATTCTGGGGTATTTCATCCATCTTCTGGAATGGGAGAGAAGCCAACTAGGCCCTATTAGAGAAAAGGGAGTCCAAGTTCTGACAAGGCCAATACAGAATGGTAGCGAAGAAGGAGGGAAGCTAAAAAAAACACCAGACACAAACCGAAAAAAGAGTGGGAGGACGAGAACAATTGGAAATCGGAGGAAAAAGAAAGCGATAGATTCCTTAAGAGAGACGGATGGATGGTGTACAGAAGACGGGTAATAGGAGACTTTGAGACTAAAAGAAAACAAAAGGAAATAGAGAGATGTTTTTATCAGCGTTAATACGAGCTGTTTCTGCACGCCATCCAAAATACACCATTGCGTTATAGTGTGCGTGGGAAAACTCAACAAAAGGTTTTTTTACTGTCCTCGCCCCTGCCCCAAAGAGACAAATAATCTGACGAAAACCCCTCAACAGTGGGAAAGGATGAGTAAGAAACTTGCAAGTGAGTCGTGTACCTTGCCATGACAACGGCCTTAAAATTCAAGACTTTTACAATCTGGGATATTCCATCCGGAATGGGGGAGGAGGTTGACTTAGTCCCATTAGAGATGAGGGAGTCAGAGTAGGAGTTTTTGGGGGGTCTCTAGAGAGAATATGGTGATCTAACAAACCAAAACATTTTCACACACTATGGTGTTCTGGTCAACTGAAGCAAATCACATAAATATAAAATAAACATAGCAACCAAGATCATCGCCGCTTGCTTCCAATCACTCCCACTCATTAGCTTGCAATCATTAAACCACAGTGCATGTGATGACTGTTCAGTGGCGAAACACAAATCAACACCGACACTTAATTTGCAATAATGTTTGCGCTTAATGGCTTTGCTTGGAACGGATCTGTTTTGAATACGGTGCAGTAAATGGGCTGTTGTCAGGAACTAAACTTGTGTGCCAAGCTTGTCCTCGTGATTTACCAGAAAACATAAGAATTATTTGATGCATTTGTTAAGTGTAATGCAAAATATCTTTAAAATATATATATATTATTTATTATTTGCAGTCACATTAATCACTGTTACATTACAAAAAAACTTGAAATTCAACTTTGTTTCAACCTAAATTTCACCTTAATTGAAATTAACTTTTATTTTATTCTAAGAAACCCGGTTCAACCTTGTTATAAATATGACTTTATTGAATATTTTGCAACCCCAAAATGTTTAGAATGTAACAGAGTTGACACAAAACATGTTTTGAAAGAGAAATATATTAGCATTTTCAAAATATATATATATATATATATATAATTACAAGGAACACAGAATTTACAGTCTATGAATTCCAAACTTTCTGTCACAGGGTTGAAATAATGACTTTAACGTTAATAACAATAAATAACTACTGATACTTGGTAAGACTATTACCACATATTTATCATTTGGGGTAATTTTAAAATCGGCTATTGAAAAATCCACTAATCTGTTTTTTATTCTTTTAATTAAAACTTAAAAAAAAAAAAAAAAGCTCAATCAAATGAGTGATTACTTCCAGCTGACTCCATCCCACTGAAAAAGCATAGGCAACTCGGGTACTTGTGTGGTACTCTCTAGGTCAAGCCGGTATTTTATGGAAAATTTGCATGCTGTCCCCTGTTTACTTACTGCACGCTGAAACAATAGTAGACATAGTATGAAATTCCACAGGTGAAATCCAGTCATTTCAATAGGAATCCACATGAACGGGAGTTTTGAATGATGGCGAACAAGTTCCCCATACAGATTTTGCTCGTGTTCAAGTGGGTTGCATTCATTCTTCACGATTCGTTGACCATTGACTGTGTGAGCTTTGCTTCATACCGTTCTTACAACCGAAATTATGCTGAAATTTCACTAAAGTCATCTGGCAGACTGAGGTAAAGCTGCTGTTATTGGTTACTCAGGACACTGTATGTGGAAACAACGCTCATTTATTCATTTTGAACAAATCCTTCATACATATATATATGTATGAAAAAGTACATATTTCATATACTACGTTAACACAGTTCACCGTCGTCATATTACTGTGTAATTAGTAAACTGCCCTACAAAAGCTCCACAAAACTTTCAGTAGTTTTTTTTTTTTTTCCTCTGTACAATAAAGCTGTTTGAAACTAAAAATATTTAGACTAACCATTCTGAACACAAATTGATTATTGATGAACGAAGACGGGGCGGACCTCAAAACATACCCCAGTCTTTCACCAATACAAACACACATACACACCAAAAAAACATCACAAAAGAATAGCAAACCGGAAAAAAATCTTGGATTATGAAATATGAACTGAAGCTTATTTTACATAGCTGCTGATTCATAATATATATGATAGTCAAAGTCTACAAAGTGTGATGCTGAAATGACACGTGGGTAGTTTAATGACCGCTTTAAGCCCAGTAACTCAACCGTCTGCTTGAATCTTTAGTTGACCATGCTTGTTCCTTGCACATGAGGTACTTCAGATAGACCGAAGAGGAAAAGCCTTCTGTTCTTTTCTGTTTAGTTCAGTGCCAGAGAGATCGGATGAGCTGGAGATGAAGCCAGCATTGTTTATGTGTTACTAAGCACACTGCGACTGCTAACGGCCAGTAGTTTCCAAACCAGCTGACACGTTACAACAAATTGCATTTGTTTTACTTGGATTTAGTCAATAATTGTTGACTGACAGCGGTTGTTTCGGTTGAGAATTTGAGCTTGAGTGGCCACGCTTCTTGGTTTCGCCCTCTCCTTGACGCTCTAGCCGAATATCATTGTTTATGAACATGTCAGAAGGTTTTTCAAGTGCCTGGCATCTGGATCTGAACCACCTCTCCGTTCTCGGCTTGCTGCAGCTGAATGGCCTCCTTTACGTCCATCTCCGCCTGCAGACCTGGAGTCAGAGCTTCAGCCTGAGGACAAAAAAAACAGTCAATGAGTTTTAAAGTGTTAAACGGTGTTGTGCTACTATGAAATGCAACTGCAAAAAGAATGATTGTTTTAAACTGGTTTCCTGAACGTTCTATTGGAAAACAGACAGTCCTACCTGTTACAACAGGTTATGTAACGCTATATATAATGTGTATATATATATATATATATATATATATATATATATACACACACACTCACCTAAAGGATTATTAGGAACACCATACTAATACTGTGTTTGACCCCCTTTCGCCTTCAGAACTGCCTTAATTCTACGTGGCATTGATTCAACAAGGTGCTGAAAGCATTCTTTAGAAATGTTGGCCCATATTGATAGGATAGCATCTTGCAGTTGATGGAGATTTGTGGGATGCACATCCAGGGCACGAAGCTCCCGTTCCTCCACATCCCAAAGATGCTCTATTGGGTTGAGATCTGGTGACTGTGGGGGCCATTTTAGTACAGTGAACTCATTGTCATGTTCAAGAAACCAATTTGAAATGATTCGAGCTTTGTGACATGGTGCATTATCCTGCTGGAAGTAGCCATCAGAGGATGGGTACATGGTGGTCATAAAGGGATGGACATGGTCAGAAACAATGCTCAGGTAGGCCGTGGCATTTAAACGATGCCCAATTGGCACTAAGGGGCCTAAAGTGTGCCAAGAAAACATCCCCCACACCATTACACCACCACCACCAGCCTGCACAGTGGTAACAAGGCATGATGGATCCATGTTCTCATTCTGTTCCTAATAATCCTTTAGGTGAGTGTATATATATATATATATATATATAGAAACAAAAAATTCGCTTTTTTGGCAGCAAACACTTAATATGGGTTTGGTTCATACAAGGGTAAAAAAGTACCCCATGACTAAAATGAAATACTGTATCTTTAATGCTGTGGGCCTAATTTTTGGCCAGAGGTCCTGAACATCTTGTTCAGACACATGGCATCATGGATTCGATCAAATACCAACAGATAAAAAATCAAAACCTGACAACCTCTGCTAGAAATCTTATGACAGGCCATGTTTGGATCTTCCAACAGGACAGTGATCCAAAAACAAACATCAAAATCAAAACAAAAATGGGTCACAGAGCACAAAACCAAGCATCTGCAATGGCCATCTGAGTCCCCCCCAGACCTGAACCCTATAGAAAATGAGTGGGCTGAACTGAAGAGAAGAAGCGCCAACATGGATCTGGGAATCTGAAGGATCTGGAGAGATGCTGAATGGAGGAATGGTCTCTGATCTCTTGTCAGGTGTTCTCCAAACTCATCAGGCATTAAGGAGAAAACTCAGAGCTGTTATCTTGGAAAAAGGAGGTTGCAAAAAGTATTTAATAAAAGGGGGAAAATAATTGTTCCCTATGTGTTTAGGAGAAAAACATTTATTTCATAATGTGATTTTCCCCCCACTTTCAATTCTTTTACTTCAATGAAAGGTTAGATTTTTGCATTTAAAAAAATATATATATATTTTTTTTTTTACAGCCATCTTTGATCATATTTACCAAGGGGGCAAATAATTCTGACCAGCACTGTATATATAAAGCATATTAGAATAATTTCTGAAGGATCATGTGACACTGAAGACTGGAGTAATGGCTGATGAAAATTCAGCTTTGCATCACAGAAATAAATTATATCATAATTACATTTCACAATATTACAGTTTTTTCTGTATTTTTGATCAAATAATCGCAGGCTTGATGAGCATAAGAGATTTCTTTCAAAAACATTAAAAGTAGTAATGGTTCCAAACTTTTGACTGATGCTGTGTGTGTGTGTGTGTGTGTGTGTGTGTGTGTGTCAAATACTTCCAAGATGATTTTATTTATTTTTTTATACATTTTTGGGGGAATTTGATTGACTTGAGGGCAATTAAATTAAACCAAGTCTGGCATAATTACAAAAAGCTTCACATTATGCTAAACTTCAGACAAGAACTTGACAAGACTCTCAAGTGTAAAACAATAGAAATATGAAGCCAGTACAGTATTATGACATTTGTGCACAGCTGACCGCACATCATCTGAATTCCACATTAATGCACCATATCAATAGTGTCAACACTGAACTGATGCACCCAACATGTCAAAAAGGAATCCACTGCATTAAAAACAAATCTACAACAGAAGTATCTGTCTGCAGTACGGTTGTTCTATTAAAATACCGTGTGTACACATATCAATCGCCAGACTGTACATCCCGCCATTCGCCCAGGCTTACCGTGTCCCCTTTTACCATATTGATGAGGGCAGTGAAAGCAGGCGAACACAACGCTGACAGGTGTACAGATTGATACAACAAAAACAAAGACCAATACAACAACAAGAGATGGAAAAAGAGAGGAAAAGTAAAGGGTCAGAAAAAGGCTACACTTTATCTCAGTCGTCGAAATAAAAACACTCCCTCGAAAAAAAAAAGAAAGATGGAGGGAGTGATGCAGGGGGAGACATTGCAGGATGAGTCACTTCAGAGTATGTGGAGTGAGTCATTCCTTCCTCAACACACGCCAGGGGAACAGACCGCACACCTGGACGGTGCAAAGGCTCAAACTGTACTCAAGGGCACGGCCCAGAAGTGCCAAGACTCTTAAAACACAGCCCGTCTGATGCGAGACACTCGCGGGCTGTGTTTTTCATCTGAGGTGTTAAGTGCAAAGTCCTCAGGGGCCGATTTCCCGCGGCTCCACAAGAGGGCACTCATTAGGGCCGATGAGGGAGTTCACGACCGAATCGTTTAACACAGTAAGTGAACTGACACTTCTATCAGACTCTACAGAGAACAGACCTTCCTGGCCGGAAACCTCTCTCTTTATTTTCAACCATATTTTTTTATCTGTGGTGATCAAATGTCTGATATGGAAACTATTAAATGAAGTAAAAAAACAAGAACAAAATGAAGGGGTGTGTACGTAAAAAAAATGTCCGTAAACACTACCACATGTTTATGTGCAGCAGAGAGCGATTTCAATAATCCTGAAATTCACATAGAGGGAAGCGCGGTGACCTCAGGATGGTGGTTGAGTGCCAGCAGAGCATCATCTGTGTGAGGACAGCTGTCTGAAATCATTTCAGATGGAAATTAAATGATTGAACTGACTACAAGTTGCCCAATTATTAAGCTTTTCTAGAGTTTAAAAATCAACCTAGTAAAAAAGATATACTTGTGATGTCATTTCGTGGCTTCTTAGCGTTGAAAATGTTCCTGGTCAAAAAATGACCGGCCTTTAAAAATTGCTTGTAAATCACTTTTGTTGTGCTATTTTATCACTAAATATTGGATTCAGTCTTTTTGTCAACTTGTTTTCTTTTAATTAGGACCCAACAAGTGTAACAAGGTGTAAAAAAATCACGAAAACACTCCAAAAAATTGGGCGAAGTAGTTATACCCGGGGTGAGTAAAGTCAGTCAATTTTAGTCCAATGCGATAAAGTTAACTAGCATTTTCGGGAAAAAGAAAAACTTCTTCGGGTCAAAATGACTGGGCACAACCTGAGAGCTCATCAACCAAAAACATAGCTAAATAGCTAAAATCGTTTTATTTGTTTAAATTTTACTTTAATTTTGCCCAATAAGTTTCTATTTATTTTTTGTAATCATTATATATACTTTTTTTTTTTCTGATGCCCACATAAAATTCACTTATAAAGTACATTTAAATTCACTTGAATTTTTCCTTGAGGGCCACTAACATTCTTAAGGTTTTATACATTTTTTGTAATCACTTTTTCTCCCTTATGTCCATGAATACAGTATTTCTTTATTATTTTACATATTTGATTTTACAAAATTTTACAAAAATAACAGTTGCTACTGGTTAGGACACATTTTAATTAATTTTTGAATACATTTTTTTCCACTCTACCTAAAGTTTTGATGTAAAATGTAAAGCATATGAAATAAATAAGGCCTATATCCAGGAAGTGATGTTTTTTTTTACTTATTTAAGAGTTAAGGCCATTGCACACTGAGTCCGAAATTTTCGTAAGAGTTTTTTCGTGTTCGTCAGCCTTAAAATTCGTCACGCACAGAAACCTTGCACACTGAGTCCGATGCGTATTTATTAAACCTTTGCGAAAAAAAAACGCAAAAAATACAAAATGGATTCGTCAAGCAGTGAGGATGATTTTGTTGCCCTCTTTCTTCTTAAAAAGAGAAAAAGAAAGAGGAAATATTGGGTCCATCCAATCCTGAGTTGGATGTTGCATTACCTCCTTATCAAGGAGTTGCGAAATTATCCCGAGCGATTCCAAATTTACCTCAGAATGTCAGTGGAACAGTTTGATGCTTTGCTAGCGATACTGGAGCCACATATCAAAAAGAAGACCACCAATTTCCGTGAACCAATCGATCCTGAACAGAGACTGGCAGTAGGCCTATGTCTAAAGTATGGACACACACACACACACACACGGCCGGCGGAAGCGCTGGGCAGATAGAACAGCTGTATCAGGTTATATTTTATTCAGTGTCTTTGTAATCCGCATTTTGTTTTTCATACAGTACTTTGTGCTGCGAGACTTGTACGGTGGCTCTGAATTGTCAAAAAACCTCTCAAAATACTGGCTGTGGATGCGAAAAACGCAGAAAATCGAACCCGATCCGGGTTTTTTTATTACGGACGAAAGTTTCGTAGACAGTGTGCAAGCGTGATTGACATAACGTGAGGTCGATTTTTTTTTTTTTACGTGCGAAAATTTCGGATGCGAATTTCGGACTCAGTGCGCAATGGCCTTTAAGAGCAAGCAAATTTGATTATTTATTTAAATATTACAATTGAAAAAACTAGAGAGCAAGATATAAAGCATGAATAAATGTATGGCTTATTTTCATGGTCTCGTTGAGAAATTGACAAGACTAAGTAACGTTGCAACTACATGTCAACTAACTCTCAGAGTATTAGGACTGTTAGGTTAGGGTTGGTAGAATAAGTTGACATGTAGTTGCAAAGTTACTTATAGTCAGTAGATTGTCTGTTGGTGGAGCATCAAAATAAAATTAGCAGATATTAACAGTCTACTAATACTCTAAAAAGATGTAGTTACACAGTTACTTATAGTCAACAGAATGTCTAAAGGGACCATCAAAATAAAGTATTACAGATTGGATTTACATGTAAACAAATGTCCCACCGAAGAATCATCTTCCCAAAAACAGCAGGTAGTTTTTCTACGAGCTCATGCCATAAACATTATTAATTTCCTCTGGCAGCTGTTTAGATTTGATCCCTGCCACAATAACAGGTGGTTCGTCACAAAACGGCAGTAATCGATTCGCAAAGATTTACTCGGTTGATTGCGACAAATGCTATGCATGTGGCGTTCTGCACAAGCATCAGAATCCATTAACAACTTTCCAACAGCTTTGTTGTGTACAGTATAATTGCAGAGACAATTTGGAAGGCGTCCAGACCACCAAGGCAAGCAACAAGAGAGGCTAGAGACCCTCTAATGAGGTCTTGGTGCAGAGGAGATCATCAGGCGGTTCCCACAAACTGCATGTTTTCCGGGGTTTGGTACAGCCTGCTTAGACGAAGATGAGACACTACATTTTTGAAGGTCGGCCAAAACGCAAGTGTGTAATATCCGTGAGACAGAGAAAGAGGAAAAGAAAGATGCAGGTCACTCAGATAACAAGGCATCGAGGCCCACTATTAAGCTGTACAACAAATTTGGCCCAGCTACAGCACATCTGATGAAAGAATGTACTTCAAAGAGAGGAAGGGGAACATTTGTTTTTGCATGGGCTTTGTTTACAGCACATTACAGAAAGGGGGAGGGGCTGAAAAAGAAGAGGTCTTGGTGATGTCATCTGTTTCAGAGGCGGAGCAAGGTGTTACATTTTAATGAAAGATTTTATTTCTTTTGAAATAACGTGTGCTGATGAATCATAGAATCATGAATCAAGCAAAGCAAAATAGAAAACAAGTACTGACTTTATGCAGGAAATGCCCTTTAAGAATATTTAAACCATAAGCGCCCAAAGGTCTCCGTCTAAAGAGGTTTTAGTTGTACCAGCCTAACCACTTTAAAGGGCAACTGTGGTAAAAGCCTTGTCCTCGTTCCTGTTACCAAATAGCTCACATTCTCTCACTCACAAAAGCCATACTGGGGGTGCGTGCCAGTGGCGTAAGTGTCTGTGGAGTGTTTGGGAGTTTTTAATACAAGAGGGATGGTCAACAACAAAGGGCACTGAAATGTCAGTTCTCAGTGTTCCTTTTTACACCATTTTGTTTTGTTTTAGACATACATTTTGTCTTTTTTGTCAACTTTTTTTCCCCCAAAGCAAGCGTATTTTCCCAGTTGTTTTCAACGGGAGCTCAGCATTTTTAAAACGTCAGCAGCGTGACGAGGCGTCGAGTGTCTATTTCACGACTGAGCTCTCTGCCTTTTTTTACCGGTCGCCGAGAGATGTAGAGTGTTCAACTTTGGGTAATCACTGTGACATCACTGTCACTTACCCAGTCGTCCAATCACAGTGGAAGAGGGGCGGGACAAATACCACACAGCGACCAATCGCCACATTCTGCTTGTACGACGATAACAAATGACAATAACAAGCACGTCTCTTCATCCAAAACTAGTGCCAGAGCAAGTACGATACATTGTGTTGACACTTTTATTTTCTGAAACAAACTGTTTGCAAAATCAAATACTAGTGCCAGTTCCGCAGATAATACGTATCATAGCAAGCAAAGCGTCTCAACCATAGACTGTAAAAAAATATGGACGTAGTGTCCGTGACGTCACCCGTAGGTTTCTGAAGAGCACTTTTGAAGCCCAAAGTGGGCGGAGCCGGCCGTCGCCATCTTGGTAGCGCGTCACTCCCTGACATCCGAAAATTGGCAAAGAGGTGGGATTAGCTGAGGTGACGTGATTGCTAACAGACAGCAGACAAACGGCTAGTAGTGCAATCCACCTGTCACTCAAGTGGCCACACCCTTAATTATGCAGAACTTTAACGCTAAATATAATATAAATGGATAAGTTATTAAACATCACAGTTGTCATGAAGGGCAAAATTAGCTATATAGACCAAAGCCACTTTTTGTACCAGGCTGTAAACATATTTTGTTCCGCTGTAAAGTTGGGCTTGCTAACATGGGATTGACTCTCTTTTGGAGACTGTCTCTAGTGGCCAGTCGATGAATTGCAGTTTAAGTCACTTCCGTGTTGGTTTCAAGAGAGATCGGAAGGTTGCCGTTTGGTCTCAACTGAAAAAAAAACGCCTCGCCTCCGAAGCATTAATGAAAATAATAAAATGTTGTCAACATTTCATTATATTCATTAGTTTTAGTCCATAGGCAGTTTTATCTGATGGTATGCAAAATTACAAAAACGTTCAAAAGGTAACAGATCAAACTTAAAACACATTTTCCACTAGGTAACCACTCTTTTCCAGTCTTATTTGTATTTTAAAGTAAATTAAAGTATTTTTTGCCAATTAATTATTTTAGAGCATAGCTAAGATCGACTAAATTGTTCATTATAGGAATTTTGCATGACTTTTCCATGATAAAAAAAAAAGTAAACAAATTTTTCTAGCCAATGAAATATTTTAGAGCTTTAGTTATTTTATAATGTACTTATTAATTCAATACATTTTATTATTTATATTTTTTCAGCCCTAGAAATCACACTATTTCTCTGATTTACAGGTTTTCCATGACCATCGGAACCTTGTTTCCAGCAATTCAATTGTTTTAAATGTATGACGATTATTTAAATAAAGTCTTTCTACATTGTTATTTTTCTTAAATAATAATAATAATTATTATTATTATTAGAGTTTTTCAATATCTTTTTTAATCTAAATCATTTTATTGTCATAGTTTTTTTACCTTACCAAGCAAAAAGTCTGTGAAAGTTCGATTAATCATAGATTGGTCTTTGTTTCAGATTTAAAACAGTTTGTTTCTCTAAAGACAGAAACATAAAAGCAGATGTGCAAGTATGCAAGTCAAGTTGTGCCTGTGCTCCTCAACCCTAGCTTGAAGCCTCACACGAACCAAACACGTGAGAGCAGCTGGGGAAATGTGGTGACCTGTAATGACTGTCAAACCTCTAAATGTGTTTGAATATGAGCGCACGCCATATACGAGTGCATATATTCTGAAACGCGGTAAAGGCATCATAGGGAAGTGATTACAGTAAAAACACATCAAGGAGGGCTTGAGCATGTCGAGAGCCTGGTGCAGAGCGTAAGATGAAAACGGGGATAAAAATGAGAAAATAGACAGGGAGGAAAAGGACAACTTGAGGCTATTTATTATTCCGAGAAAAAACAAACTGATGTGGGTTGCTGATTAGCCGAAAGTGAGAGCGGGGAGCAGGTTAAGATCACTGGTGTGATTTCTTCAAAGAACACATTGTGAGAGAGCGATTTAAAGACTTGAAAAGCATAGATCACACATATTGCCACTATGCCACCCTGCGGTGTTTGAGCAGAATTGCCGCCCACCACTGATCAGAATGGTGGAGATGACATTCATCGCAACACCCGTGCAACATTGGTGGTCGTTTTGCGACAGAAAACATTCCTCTGTGAAATAAAATGGTTATACGCCACAGATAACGTTGTTGATGAAAACGTTACTATGGTAAGTTGTGTTTGTGTGTGTTTTGGCTTATCTCACTTGTACTGCGCCAGTGTGGTCGGTCACCGTTCCCAGTTGGACGTATTGCACCTGAATATCGTTACCCTGGAGAGGCGATGCGTCAACCCCGCCGGCCCCATCGGTCGACGCCACAGCGATGAGCTGCGGTCCTCTTAGCACCTGGAGAAAGAAAAAAGAGAAACATTAGCACTATGGGAAACTACTAGGTAAAACTATCTTAAATGTTTATTGTCAGTTGGAACTCGGCGATCACCAGTGCTTTAGACAAAACGCACTGCTTAATGTTTCCAGCATGGCTTAATAGTTGTGGTAAGATTCATTCCTAAGTGACAATGTGACTAATTTCAGTGACTAAAGTTGTCTAACATGTGAATTGTGTGGCCGTCAAACTGGAATCAGACACCAATTTACTGCAGGCTGTTCTCTAAATTACCAACACAAATATCCGTCATATGAAGGATTGAAAACAACCAGCTGAGATACAAAAAAATAAAAAAATAATAATCACAGTCAGCAGAATAGCATTTAAATTTCATGGAGCTAATCATACTGGGTACTTTTTATCTAAAAGATGCATCAGTGTTGTTAACCAAAAACTATTCAAAACATTTTCGGTAACCGAAATGAAGTTGAAGTAAAATAAAAGTATTAGATGAGAAACTTAACAAAATATATATGCATATATATTTGAAATGTTGCCTTGCCAACTAATGGAAAAAAGTAAATAAGTACTGAAGTACTAAACTTACAAATATATATGCAATTAAAGCTGCAAGCAGCATTTATCGGGGTTCAAGCTGTTAAGGCCTTTAAGCACAAAAGCATCAAAAGTTATTAAGTTTTGTTTAGCAAGCATGTAACCACTGACATAATAGATGGAAAAGACCATTTACAGCCAATATAGGCAATGTACCATAGGAAATATATGGTTTCAAAGCTTTTTAACAGTTATAGCGCCACCTATAGTCCGATCTCCATAAAATTTGGCATGCTTGTTAATGATGTTACATTGTTACAGCCATCCAAATGCAAAAGTTTTCATTTGGGATTTATAGGCTTTTTAGTGTATTTTGCCACGCCCCTTTTCTAAATGACCCTGTTACAGCCACCCAAATGCAAAAGTTCAACTTTTTTCAATAATTATTGATCTAGAGAGTCCAGAGAATTGTCCTAGACTGGTCTGGGTCCGATCGGGCGAAAAGAAACCGTATGTAAGATTGGGACCAAAACTGGTACTGCAATCACTTTCAAATTACTGTAGAGCGGTGTATCCCCTCCCCCTCCCCCCTGACTCGAGGTTGCCAGATAGGCTGCAGGATCCAGCAGGAACGTTTGTAGCTGCAGCTGTGGTAACTAGAGCAGAGCTGGCAACCCCGATGCCGAAACACTACTGACTTCGTGATTGGTAGATAGGTGGAGGGTGGGGCATCAGGCCAAAACACAACATGACAACATCAACATCAGCTGAGGGCTGCAACTTCACTTTTTAAATGACAATATCCTGGCCGGACTACTGTTGTCAGTGATATAAGTATTTGCAATGAACATGATTTCTTAATGTCTAGTGACATATCAGGGCCATTTTATGATTAATTGAAATACATTTCTTACATACGGTTCCTTTAATTATAGAAATTCCCATGACTTTCCTAATTTATTCTTAATAACATTCTTCCTGTTTCTAACATTTTAAAACATACATATACAAATATTAAATTTAACATGTTTCAAGCATTTCTAAAAAATATATGTCTGGATTATGATGCTTTGTGGAACGTGTTGACTTACAAAACTTTTTTGGTAAAAATATCTAGTTACAGTAATAGCTACACAATACTGAAATATTTTGCAGAGTTTTTTGATTGTAAGTCATATGGGTTTGGAATAGAGTGGGTGAATTATGACAGAATTAATTTTTAGGAAAACTATCCATTTAACTAAGTAGCACTTCTAGTTAGTTATTCTCCAACACTGCTGCTAGGATAAAACATTTTCCTCAAAACATTACTTTCTTGGAAGTGGAAGGTCTCAAATGATATTCTGGTTTTTATAGGGAAATGAAATGAAGTATGCTGCAATCTATTATGCAAATGAATCATTGTGGTTTCCTTTCTAAAGCTATTACCAATTTGTTCCTTTCAGTCCTTGATGATTGTTCTTTTCTAACTTAATTTAGCATATCCATCACCTCACTGTTTAAACTAAATTAAAATTCTCACAGTTTACATTTTAATCTGCTAATGATTCCGCTTATTCTATAGTTTATGCAACTGCCTGCCAGTAAACCACAATAATGTGCACCTGTTTTTACGCTTTTCTTTTCACATTGTAGGAAGTTCAAAGGTCCAAACTTGCATACAGTTTGCAAACAGCATGTCACATGAGTGGGAAGTCCAGTACTAAGTATTTACAACAGGCCAACAACATCCGGCTAACGTGCTACATCTGCTGAGATTCTGAAGTGATTGGTCTGCCGCTTACAGAACATGTCGGAAATAAAATGGCAATTACCATTACTGAATTTTAGCATTTAACAGAGATACGAACAGTAACGATGATTTCGGTTTTACCGTATCAATACCAGTGCGAGTCTTCATCCTTTGTCGTCAGTTTTACTGTATCAATACCAGTGCGAGTCTTCATCCTTTGTTGTCAGTTTTACCGTACGAGTCTTCATCCTTTGTCGTCAGTTTTACTGTATCAATACCAGTGCGAGTCTTCATCCTTTGTTGTCAGTTTTACCGTACGAGTCTTCATCCTTTGTCATCAGTTTTACCGTATCAATACCAGTGCGAGTCTTCATCCTTTGCTGTCAGTTTTACTGTATCAATACCAGTGCGAGTCTTCATCCTTTGTTGTCAGTTTTACTGTATTAATACCAGTGCGAGTCTTCATCCTTTGCTGTCAGTTTTACTGTATCAATACCAGTGCGAGTCTTCATCCTTTGTTGTCAGTTTTACCGTACGAGTCTTCATCCTTTGTCATCAGTTTTACCGTATCAATACCAGTGCGAGTCTTCATCCTTTGTTGTCAGTTTTACCGTATCAATACCAGTGCGATTCTTCATCCTTTGTCATCAGTTTTACCGTATTAATACCAGTGCGAGTCTTCATCCTTTGTCATCAGTTTTACCGTATTAATACCAGTGCGAGTCTTCATCCTTTGTCATCAGTTTTACCGTATCAATACCAGTGCGAGTCTTCATCCTTTGTCATCAGTTTTACCGTATCAATACCAGCGCGAGTCTTCATCCTTTGTTGTCAGTTTTACCGTATCAATACCAGTGCGAGTCTTCATCCTTTGTCATCAGTTTTACCGTATTAATACCAGTGCGAGTCTTCATCCTTTGTCATCAGTTTTACCGTATCAATACCAGTGCGATTCTTCATCCTTTGTTGTCAGTTTTACCGTATCAATACCAGTGCGAGTCTTCATCCTTTGCTGTCAGTTTTACTGTATCAATACCAGTGCGAGTCTTCATCCTTTGCTGTCAGTTTTACCGTGTCAATACCAGTGCGAGTCTTCATCCTTTGCTGTCAGTTTTACCGTATCAATACCAGTGCGAGTCTTCATCCTTTGCTGTCAGTTTTACTGTATCAATACCAGTGCGAGTCTTCATCCTTTGCTGTCAGTTTTACCGTATCAATACCAGTGCGAGTCTTCATCCTTTGCTGTCAGTTTTACCGTGTCAATACCAGTGCGAGTCTTCATCCTTTGCTGTCAGTTTTACTGTATCAATACCAGTGCGAGTCTTCATCCTTTGCTGTCAGTTTTACCGTATCAATACCAGTGCGAGTCTTCATCCTTTGTCATCAGTTTTACCGTATTAATACCAGCGCGAGTCTTCATCCTTTGTTGTCAGTTTTACCGTATTAATACCAGCGCGAGTCTTCATCCTTTGTTGTCAGTTTTACCGTATCAATACCAGTGCGATTCTTCATCCTTTGTCATCAGTTTTACCGTATTAATACCAGTGCGAGTCTTCATCCTTTGTCATCAGTTTTACCGTATTAATACCAGTGCGAGTCTTCATCCTTTGTCATCAGTTTTACCGTATCAATACCAGTGCGATTCTTCATCCTTTGTTGTCAGTTTTACTGTATCAATACCAGTGCGAGTCTTCATCCTTTGCTGTCAGTTTTACCGTATCAATACCAGTGCGAGTCTTCATCCTTTGCTGTCAGTTTTACCGTATCAATACCAGTGCGAGTCTTCATCCTTTGCTGTCAGTTTTACTGTATCAATACCAGTGCGAGTCTTCATCCTTTGCTGTCAGTTTTACCGTATCAATACCAGTGCGAGTCTTCATCCTTAGCTGTCAGTTTTACTGTATCAATACCAGTGCGAGTCTTCATCCTTTGCTGTCAGTTTTACCGTATCAATACCAGTGCGAGTCCTCATCCTTTGCTGTCAGTTTTACCGTATCAATACCAGTGCGAGTCTTCATCCTTTGCTGTCAGTTTTACCGTGTCAATACCAGTGCGAGTCTTCATCCTTTGCTGTCAGTTTTACCGTGTCAATACCAGTGCGAGTCTTCATCCTTTGCTGTCAGTTTTACCGTATCAATACCAGTGATTCACAGCATAGAAAACAGCATCTTCCCCACAACACAGACAAACTCTTCAGGTCTCAGCTACAACTACAATGTCTGATGGTGGGTCAAAGTAGACGTTGTTCGTGACAGCGAATACCAATGAAGACCATATCTGGCATTATGCAAATTTGTAACAAACATTTGTAGATAAGTTACGGAAGTGAGACTGGAATCGCTGAAAACTTGTTTCGGCAGTTCAGAATCGATTTCTTCTTTTGGGAGACAATACCTTTATTTGTCGTTCACCTCGATCTTTAAAACTTTGCAGACCTTTCTTAAAGCATAAGATGGGCACTTTAAGAAGACTAGAAGTACGTTTTTGTTTTTATCTAATTCAACGCACCATAATAGTACAGCAATTCGGACATAATCCAAGGGAGGACATTTTCTTAATCAGGCTAATCAAATAAAAGGATTGTCAGCATGTATTTTGTTTCTTTGCAAGTCTTTAAACAATTGTCTACTTGCTGCTGCAGGGTTAAAAAGTGCAAAACTATGTAACTACACTGTAAAACTGACAGCTTGAATGCTTTTGCTTGATTGCCAAGTCTGAAGACACATTTAAGCGCTCATCATAACAGTCCGGTGGAAGGCCCAGTCTCCAGCTGTGCTCTCACAAACACATCTCCATCCGGTGCCAAGGTCCTACTCATCGCAAAACAAGCACATGCAAGCAAAAACACTTGCATGATCGTACATTGTGTTTGACTGCCCCAAAGCAAGCTCGCACACATCATTGATTATACATCATCTGACCACTAAATGTGCTTTGATGTGGTCACCATGGTTTTGGATCCTCTGACTTCTTTTCAATTACTGGTGCTAGTCTTCAACCTGAACTGTGAGTCAGTAATTTCTTCATTGCAGCAGTTGACCGTTTCCACATGCACAACGTTCATTCAAAAACAGCCATCCGGGATAGATGGCACGTTAAATGAAACGTGAACTCCAGACTAAACACTAATCGTTAATCAGTACAGTTCTTCTGCGACTCCACGCGGTGACACCTCTACGGTTCATCTTGTCGACATCAGCGCCAGTGTGGGCATAAACAATCAAATCTGAGTCTCCCCAAGTGGGAACAGAACTGTCATGCACTCCCAATTAGGAGAAAGAAAATCTGCTTCACTGCACAAAAATCCCACAATAACCCCGATTTCAGATCCAGTTCGTCTCTGCCCCCTACCCCAGTTTCAAGTGCAGACGTTGACTTTGAAGTCATGAGTCAGTGGCATGCTTTAAGTTCATAGAAAACCCATGCGGTGCCCACCCTGTCTCCAATGGCAATTTTGCCACAATGACTCCTTTTTTGATGCTGCCAGTCAAATCATGTGGAAATAATCAAGAGCGTACGATGTTGGGTTGGTTCAAACAGGATAACATATAATTCAAAAATACATTAAAAATGCATTTCATACATAAATTGACTTGAATACAACTCTTCTATCTTGAGCATGTTTTTAATTTCTAAATTAAAATTAATTTTGATATTTTAGGTGAAAAAGTGAAGAAAATCAGGGTGATACAACTTGTCATAATAAAGAAAAAGCCTCATTAAAATAATGAAATTCTTGAGAAGAATAAGTAGTTTGTTATTATTATTTCTTTGGAGAAAAAAAAAACTGTTTCACTACTTATTAACATTTGGAAAAAAAATTATGTGTCTGCAAAATCACAATCAAGTAGTATGGGCAAAATATAAACATAAAAAAAAAAAATTTGTTTCTGGAAATACCAGGTTAGTCCAGGTTGTAAATGTGGTACGGCTTCCAAAAATCGTAATGGTATTTGTAAATTAATTTATGCTGTTTTAAAAAAAAACTATATACTTTTTAGCTTGAAAATACATTTGAAAATGTTCTGGGATATAATGATGTGTACACTCACATGTATTCAAGATGTAAGGAAAATATGTCGTTACTTTTCCCTTGATTCAGTTCATTTTTAGAGTCATTAAATATTTTTGAAAATGGTATAAAAGTGTTTCAAAACCATATTAAACCAACACGAAAACAAAAAGTTAATTTATAAGAAATTAGACTCATTTTTCTTTCCTTTTTGCATGTGTTTTGAGGATTTTTCCTTTTCTTTATCGTGGATATTCTTGTATGTCATTAACCCATATACTCTGGTAAACAAAGAATAGCATGAGAACAACGGAAGGATGGCCCAGCAGGTCTTAAACACAAACACATGCACAAGTACAGAGATATGCACATAAAGTTATTGGAAACAAGAGTAATTCACAGCTGAGGGACATCTTTTAAAACTTCCCCTTTTTCATTCCATCACTTATCTGAACCAGAAAACTGCAAAGACACACACAGGAGGCACCAACTTGGATACTTTCTCATGCAGACAATCATAAAACCATCAAAATAAAGTTCACCGCTCACTGAGAATTCATATGCCATTTTGAAACCATCCGTCAGGCCTCATAAAATAAGAAAATGCACTTTTTCCACATAAAAAAATGCGTTTTGGGGATTTATCCATTGAATGATACTTGTCAAAGCAAACACGACTACAACAGCAGAAATTTTAAAACTGCAAGTGAGGATTGTTTGTATGCTCAGCTGTGCGACTTAACACAATGAGAATTTTATGATGCTGGGAGAACGTCTGCAATCGCGTAGCAATGAAAGCTCGTTCTCATCGGTTGACTTCCGGCCTCACAACTGTTCTCAAGACGACTCTCCACTCCACCGCTGATCGGGAGAGCATGAGGACGTGGTTCCAACACAATCAAATAAAGTAAAGCTAATTCAAAGCACACATCACATTGGAGACGCACACTTTGGCTCTTGAAGTCATCCAACAGTTACTACAGGTCTTGCAGAATTGTTTATGAGGCTTATGTGTCACTAATCTTGGCCTCAAAAAGGTAAAATCCAAAGCAAAAAAACAGTCATGATGTCACAACGTGTATTCCGAGTTAAACCGGTGTGTTCGCATGAGGTCTGCTGACTTTGACAGAAATGAAAGGGCTCGTTTGAGACATTAGTAATCAGTGTTCTGTTTGTCATTAGTGAGTAAATCAAACTCTCTGAGGAAACAGCTGGAAATAACCAAGCCAGTTCAGGGCTCGACATTAAGCCTTGATATGTGCTTGTAAATCGGTCATTGGCTTGTCCGAGTAAGTAAATCGGTCATTGGCTTGTCCGAGTAAGTAAATCGGTCATTGGCTTGTCCAGAAATAAATATTTCCTTTTTTTGTGTGTAAATGCATGTTATTTATTCAGAAGCAATATTCTCATCAGTGGTCTATCAGCTCTTACTTACTTAAATCAGCTTATTTGTGATATTTCTCCCCTTAAAGTGATTTCCAGGGCATTTTTTTCTGATTAATTATTAATGAATGTGTCATCTTTCATGAGAAATTCTTAAATTTGTTCAATAAATTCAATTAGAATAATAAGACACTATAAGGCTGTTACAAATCAACTGAAATCCATCTTTCCACAGCAGAAGCAACACTGAAACTGCATCTGAAGTGGCATTTAGATGTATTTACACAGACTGTTTAATACAGCTGAGAGATGGCATGAATGTATTTAAACTGAAAAATTACAACTGCATAAATAATGTTATGAGATTAATCTTTTACATAATTCTTAAATAAACAAATATGAAATTGTGGCAAATATACAATGATACTTCTAAATAGGAAACTAAACTGCCAGTAGGTTTAGTTATTGAGTCATTCACTCATCCGATTCGTTCAAACGGCTGAGTCATTCAAGAATGAAGTCTTTATGAATGGGTCATTGAATCATTGACTCACCCGATTCGTTCAAAAGCACTAAATCACTTAGTAACTAAACACCACTGTGTGTTGCTCGGAGATGGCAGCTGTTCTGCTACGGCTTTGTTTGGAATCATTTTTGTTGGCTAAATACAGTCAGTATTTAGTCAGTTGTGTTAGTCACTAATTGTGTAAGTCAGTATTGTATCCACGTAATATGAACTATGTTGTTTATTGAACAGCTGTGTAAAATTGAAGTCACATTTGCAAATGTGCTGGTATAAATCCACTTGTCTCGGACAAGAGTTAATGTTGAGCACCGCATTTGTTTGCCTTCTTGTTAATGACTGGATTAAATTCACTTTAAAAGGTATTTGAAACTGAAATAGATAATGCCCTTTTCTCGAGGGTCTTCATGAGCTAACCTACCCTTGTGTCCAGCCTTGTTTCTTTCGAAATCAGCCAAACTTCAAATCTGCTATCTCTATACAGGCGAGCTGCCAAACAAAGGGTTTAAAAATTGGCAGAGCGAGTCAGGATCTGCTGTCAGCTTGGGTTGTTGGGACTAAAAGCTAACAGGAAAAAAAGGACCCAGAATAAATCTTTCTCTAATGTAGTAATGCTTTCAGCAGCAGAGTAGGACAGCAAACACATTGAGGAACTGGAGCAAAGACAACGAGGAACAAAACAACAGCAGCTTAATGCAAAAAACATTTAGTTTGGGACCTCTTCGATACATAACAACCAACTGTGCAAACATGCCATTGCTTCCCAAGCTCCATTTTTCTTTATTGGCTTTCCAGTGTCGTCTTCTGTGCATACGAATCTTAACTAGCTATAAATGATGAATTCATTCAAAATCATGAATTCCCCTGAAAAGAGTATGAAATTGGTTAAGCTGTAACATCAAGCTTGATGAAAACTGGATGCTTCTTTACGACTGGATATGCAGGTCGCAAACAATTTTGGATGAAGAAATTAGAAATACACTTTTTGCACAGTTCAATAAGCTGTGTTATGAAAGAGGTGAGCTTCCCAGCAACATGTACAGTTCCCTCATACCCTCAAGAGTTGACGAGAAAAAAAGTCTCTCTGGAAAGGTAAACACTTCCGCCCTATTTCTACATGATTCCAACAACTTGCATCTGGAGCGGGCCAGACCTAAGCCAGGACAGATGTGACGGCCTAACTGTTCTGAGAGAGAGAGAGAGAGAGAGACAGACAGAAAGAAAGATGACCGACAGGACGTTGGACAAACTGAGAGAACTCCTAAAACCATCTGAGAGTCCTACATCACTTCTGCTGCATATGCTGCAAAACCTCCCACAGACCGACAAATGAACTTAATAATAAAAAAAAAACATTTGTACATTAAAGATAGGTCTAAATTTGTATCCCAAATTTGTTTGTTTTACCCCAACAATGAACACTATCTAATGAGGACATCTGCAGTCATCTGAGCTTAAATACTAATTCCTGTTACATGAGTACGTATTTGCTACATTATTAAAAAGTCTCCACACAAACAAGACAGTCTTAGAAGATACCGCATTTGGCTTGTATGGATGGTGCCATAACTAATGTTTCTTAAACATCAAATTGTCTTTTTATTTCATAAATTAAAAAATTCAAATTTGGAGGGCTGCCATCATCAACCGTATCGTATCCACACAAATTTACCATAGCCTTGAGCCTGGAAGCAGATATAATTTCTAATGGATATGCAGTTCCAAATAATTAAACACTGCATTACATCACTAATGTTGAAACAGTGCAGGGTTTAGCTTAGTCATCACCAAATTAGTTTGAAAGGAAACTCAAAAGGAAAGATTTTTGGAATGAAACTCAGGGCAAGGAAAGCTTGGGGCAGGAAGAAGATTCAAGGGCAGGAACAAAGTTCAGGAGGAAGATTAGGAAGTTTGAAAGGAAAGTAATAATGTTTGGAAGGAGGCTCAAAAAGAAGGATGCTTGGAAGGAAGCTAAGGGGGCAAAAAAGAAGCTCAGAGGGAAGGAAGCTTCATGGCCAAGAAGGGAGATCAGCTTAGAAGGTAAAAAGGAAAGAAGCTTGGAGGGCGGAAAGGAAGATTAGGAAGTTTGAAAGGAAAGTAATAATGTTTGGAAGGAGGCTCAAAAAGAGGGATGCTTGGAAGGAAGCTAAGGGGGCAAAAAAGAAGCTCAGAGGGAAGGAAGCTTCATGGCCAAGAAGGGAGATCAGCTTAGAAGGTAAAAAGGAAAGAAGCTTGGAGGGCGGAAAGGAAGATTATGAAGTTTGGGAACAGGAAGGAAGGATGCTCTGAAGGAAACTCAAGAGGCAGAAAAGCAGCATGGAGGGAAGGAAGCTTTGAAGAAAGGAAGACAAGGAAGTTTGGGAGGAAGCTCAAAATGACGGATGCTCGGAAGAAATCTCAGGCAGCAGAAAAGTAACTCAGAGGGAGGGCAGAAAGGAAGATCAGTAGAAAGGTGAGGAAGCTTAGAAGGAAGGAAGGTCAGGGAGCTTGGAAGATAGCTTAAAATGGAGGTAAGGAAATTTGGAAGGAAGAAGTAAAGCTAGGAAGAAACAAGACTTGGAAGAAACAAAGGATGCTCAGATAGAAGCTTGAAGGAAAGCTCGGAAAGAAGGTATTGTTTTACAGTTTCTCTCCTGTAACTAACGGTTCGAATCAGAGATTCAAAATGAGCCTCGTTGTATAACATTGTACAAGTATGACTTCCATGGCCGGATTGGTTGACAACCAACTTAAGCTGCAATTTTAGTAAGCTTCAAATCCTAATGCTCACTAAATCAGTAACATCAACCTTAAATATGACCCCTGTGGCAGATTGAGATACCACTCCTCTTGCCAAAGCAATCTTTTACAGTGTATCCAAAGCAAGGGATTAAACAGACCCTGCACAATTCATACGACAGACACACATCTATAAGATTCCTGATTCAAAGAGCAGACGGAATCACATAAATAACAATTTTACAACAAATTTAACAACATGCAGATAAGCCGAGCAGCAAAGCTTGTTCTTGGGAACAAAGAAATAAAGCTTGCTTTAGTGTTGGTGTCAAAGTGTCACGTCTTTTTTTGTGTGTGTGTGTCGTCTTCATTATGTTTCTAATTATACTGCAGAATTGACAGGCTATGGTGAATCACTCCATGTGTTGTATAGACTTGTGAATTATCTGACCTTGGAACAACCTCTGTGAGGAGACGCACAGTCCAGTCCCACCTCCAAAACTTCTGTTTTTCCTCAACGTTTTCAATGTTTCCAATGAAAAGCATCTCAGAGCAACATAAATTCTGATGACTTGATGATTTTATTGTCTCTTGTTCATCAGACGTTTTTCATTGCATCCAACTAGCAGTAAAACAAAAGGTGAAATGCTCACAAAGATGATTCCTTGTGTCACAAGCGTTAATGAGGAAAGTCAAGCAATGTGACTTGTGTACATTCCAGTGTCCACCGACAACAAATCTTGCATCGGCTCCATGAGAACTTCTCTCCATTGGATTACCAAGGGATTTTCTTGTGAATATTTGCGAGAAGACCTTTGTATCCCTGCCATGACCACATTAGCTTCCAGAACTCGCTAAAAGCCTTGGACCATTTTATTTAACATATTTTGTTTTATATCTTGGGGGAAAACATTGTTCCAATGGAGGTAAAAAGGGTAAATTCATTTAGGAGTCTGAATTGGGACTAAAGCCCCAAGGTTGTGACAACAACCTTGAATCCTGGAGAATTTAGATCCTACAGCAGGTACTTAATGGATGTGAGCTCTGCACACATCTGGTTTCAATACTGAGATAGAGGAAACTTGAAGTTCTGGATTGCAAATGGGCATAATTGCATACATACCAATATAAATATACACACATTTACAGAGGGAAAAAGTTACATCAATTGAACACACAGATGCAGCTTGTGAATGATATTTAAACTCCTGAGCTCATTTTTGTCTTGTCCAAATTCAATAAAACAACAAATCCAAAAAAGCAGATTAGAAACAGATCACAGTAGTCTTTCCTTACTCTTTTTACATTTGTTTGAATTTGCAGACTTAAAGAATAAGTCTTTACTGGGTCTGTTTCTGGTGCAGTCTGAACTTGCAGTGCACTCTTTCAGATGTGCAAATAGTGCTAAAAGTCTACAGGTAAATGAAGCAGGTTTCTTTCAAAACATTGCTCTGTTTGCTTGAGAGGCCCGACATGTCAACGACTCTTTCAGGCCTGACTTGCATTTGGTGCTACATTTTTATCAGCTAGCAGGGACACAAAATTGCTTCAAGGTACCAAGATACACATTTCCAAATCTAATTTGGAGTCAAAATCTTAAACTATGTGTAGCTATGCCTAAACTATGCGATTTAATTGCTATTTATGTGCATTTTATGTTTAAATTTTTTTAATTTTAGTGAAAAAAAGCATTTTTAATCATTTATTCAGAGGCCATAAAAATACAAAAGTGCTCGGTGCATACCAAAAAAAAAGTGCACAGTGCAAAAACGAAACATTTATTGTATAAAACTGTTAAAATTATCAATGCATTTAACTTGGATGAGGACAAATTCCAAGTTTGGGTTGCCATACTTGGCCTTCACATCACTTTTGATGCGCTCACATTTGATCATTTTTTGGTTGCTCACTTGGTTGCTCACTTTACATGTCAGTCAGACAGACATGTTCCTCTCCAAATGAAGGGTTTCTGGTTGCAAATAGCCTCTGTGAGACTATAGACTCACAAGCTACTGAGATACAACCACACTGCTACAGCGCTTCTCTATTGTGCTAGGGGCTTCACAATCTGAACATCTAGTAATGCACCAAAAGGAGCTAAATCTCTCCCTTCCTTCTTCTAAACTGGTCAAGGTAGTGTCTTGCAGCACCGTACAGAACCCCAACTATGTGCACAACTGTGCACCATCTCCCTGTGGAAGCAGAAGTAAATAAAGAACTCTTGTTGACAGAAAACACAAGGACCGAGAAGTTTCAGTAATAAACATCTGCAATGTCTGGTCTGAAGAATTTGCGAGCACAATGGTGAACTAACCAATTGTACCAAGTAAAAACAAAATCTCCTTCTTCTCACCCTCTTTTCGCTCTCTTCCCTTAGCTTTCGATCTGTGCCTCTATTAGATGTGGGGGTCAGATCAGAGGGCAGGAGAGGGGGCATCAGATAAGAGCATCCTAAGAGGTCGCTGACTGATTTAGCACACCGTTAACACTCCTTCACTTTCTCTCATAAAGACTTTCATGTGCCGAATGACTGTGTGTGTTTGTTTTAGATAGTGGAAGGAGGCTAAATGATAAGGCATGCTGTTATAGACCGACAGCCTGTAAATCACGGGCTCTTCCCCTTTACGGCAAAGAGAACATGGCGGGCAGATGGGGATGTAAAAACTTGAATACAATTCAGAAACTCTTCTTAACCAGGCGAATCCCTTAGTAAGTAAGGAACTTCACACTGCTCTTTTTACGAGAAGGTCAGTACAGACTGTCTTTAAAGCTCAAAATAGAAGAAAAAAAAAACACCATGAAAGTTTCCAAGTTTCTATGTGACAAAACAGTAAATATTCTCTAATATTTACTGTTAGACGTGTTGCATCAGGTTTGATGTCAATGAAAAAGAATGGAGAAAAAATCTACAAAAGAAAATCATACGGATTTGGAAAGACATCAGGCTGTATAAACAATGTCAGAATTTTCCTTTTTGGGTGAACAATTCCAAGACATTCTGAAATAATGCCAAAAAATATTAATTACCTCGCCAAAAAGGGATCCATATGCACAACAGACATTGTCCTGTATGCTTGTCCTGATTCAAATCCTTCTTCTGAACTGTGACCCGAATCCAAATTGGAGTCATGGTACACCATTATGATTACTATACATCAAACCCTAGTCCATGAAACCATCTTAATTAGGCTGTGTGGCAACGTATCTCTCACGGAGGAGCTTCGGAAGCATAAAAGGAGGGCGCAATGACAGTGAAGGAGGAGAAAGGACCAGGCCTGTCTTAGGGTTAATGACATTTTCTTTCGCTCTTTTTTTTCCTCTTCCTTTTAGTTCAGACACAGATAGACATTGTCTTATCCATATTAGTAAGTATGTTGTCCACATGACTTTGTCTATGTGCAAACTTTGGCACTGGGGACTGAATGCCCCCTTATATCTATGGTCATCCGGGCTCCTTTTACACTATGGGCGATATGCCAGGAATAATTTAAAGAAAGGAAAACAAGGCAAACATTTTCTCATTGCTACTATACAGATGAAAACTATCATCATAATGAGGTATGTTATGGGTGCATGAGTGTGTGTAAAAAGATAGAGCTGAGAAACAGGCTAGAAAAAACTGTGCTGATAAAACAGCAACTAGATCACAATTTCATTTTCTGAAGAAAAAGTGTGCAGCTTTTACAGACTATGTTCATCCACGATGCTAAATGTTGTTATATGGTTGCTAAGATTGGGGTTATTATAGTTAACTAAAACTAAAACCATAAAAATATTGTCGTTACTTGAAATAAAATAAATGTTCACTGAAATAAAACAAAAAAATACTATTGAAATTTACTAAAATAACTAAACCTGAAATAAAAATGCAAAAAACTATACAGACATAAAAGAAATATAATAACAATGACAAAAAAAACAACAGAATTACTAAAAGGAAAAAGGAAAATGGAAAAACATGAAAAAATGATTCGAAATGGACTCATGGACGCACCAGTCTCTCAATACAAGGTGGTGTCACATGTTAGTAAGGAAGATAACGAACCATCTTCCGAGTGTAATTCCCACTCATTTGCAGGGTCCGCTTGACACACACACATTTGATTTGGCTTCCTGACACAACTAAGAGTGCTGGAACTGGAACACACTCACACTCACACACACCAATTTGGCATTTCCAATCCACCTAACCTGCATGTCTTTGGACTGTGGGGGGAAACCGGAGGAAACCTACGCTGACATGGGGAGAACATGCAAACTCTACACAGAAAGGACTGGCTCAAACCGGGGACCTTCTTGCTATGAGGCGACAGTGTTACCCATTGAGCCACTGCCACCCCAAGGAAGATAACAAACATGGATCCAAAATTTTGAAGCTGAGTTTGTTTGTGTGTGTGAAATGAGCTCATTTCAACACGAAGTCTCTGTTGCTTTTTAGCCCTGTTTGATCTATAGACCCCTCTTTGATGTGATGGAACTGAGCTGAGAAACAGGAAGTGCACACTGTCCCAAACATTATATTCTCAGAACAAACCAACGAACGAGAGAGGACACAAAAAGACTATGTCACATGGACACGGACCAATAAATGGAAGAGGCTACCTACATTTACCTGGCCATCTTGCCCAACATGCACTTGGTGGATCTGTAGGTTGCCCTGCAAGAGAGGAAAAACATAAACATATTCAAATTTCAGCAACTGAATGAGGTACAAATTAGTGTCCCATGTTTTTTTTTTTCAAAAGCATTTAGAGTCTTTTCCGCTTTTTTAGAACGGACACTGTAAAAGTGTAGTGCATATTTACATAGAAAAACCATGTAAAAACGTGGTAGGGCAACTTTTTTGTTGTGATAATTATTAAATACAGCTTATCTAACATAAAATTAACTAGCATTAAAGTAGCATCAAATGTATGTATCCTCATGCTTAAAATAATCATTTTGGTCTATCCTTCTCAACTTTGCCCAACAACTCAATAGACCCTGCCATATTTTTGACTAAATCAGTTGAATTTATATGTAACTAATTTGTAATTAAACTTTTTTTTTTTAATAAAAACTAATTTTAAGTTTCAAAATTGTAGTATTTAGCTGTTCTGTAACCGTTACCACGTGATTTTCCATCATTATAAAAATTAAAGGCACACTATGCAGTTTCCGTTTTTTCTCAAACAGTGACCCCTAGAAAACTAGGGAGTGGAGTGGAGTACTTGTATTTAATGTTACTGTCGTAAATACCACTCACGCAGAGCCGTCTCTGTACTCTTCCGACCGCGCTTTCTTCGTTTTCATCGTTTTCGTTTTCTTTCTCAGCCATGATTCACATCTGAAATGCGTGCTAGTGTCTTCCATAGAGGCTGCTTCATATGTTGTTGATGTACAGGGCTATGCATAAGTGAATACACCCATGCTAAAGTTGACTAAAAAGAGGAATAAAAAATCATATTTTGGAAACTGAACTTAATGCCTTAATTTAAAAAATTAGGAAAAATCCAACCTTTAAGGACACCAATTTTCTTTGTGAATGAATAATGTATCGTAAATAAATAAATGTTCTTCCTTAAAATACATGGTGCATAAGTGAGTACACCCCTATGTTAAATTCCCATAGAGGCAGGCAGATTTTTATTTTTAAGTATTTTTGTAAAAAAAAATGTAGGATACTATGCATCCTGATAAAGTTCCCTTGGCCTTTGGAATTAAAATAGCCCCACATCATCACATAGCCTTCACCATACCTAGAGATTGGCATGGGGTACTTTCCATAAGATCATCTCTCAATGCAAATCAAACTAGCTTTTAGGCTAACTGAAATAAACCCATGCCAATCTCTAGGTATGGTGAAGGCTATGTGATGATGTGGGGCTATTTTAATTCCAAAGGCCAAGGGAACTTTATCAGGATGCATAGTATCCTACATTTTTTTTTACAAAAATACTTAAAAATAAAAATCTGCCTGCCTCTATGGGAATTTAACATAGGGGTGTACACACTTATGCACCATGTATTTTAAGGAAGAACATTTATTTATTTACGATACATTATTCATTCACAAAGAAAATTGGTGTCCTTAAAGGTTGGATTTTTCCTAATTTTTTAAATTAAGGCATTAAGTTCAGTTTCCAAAATATGATTTTTTATTCCTCTTTTTAGTCAACTTTAGCATGGGTGTATTCACTTATGCATAGCACTGTATGTGACGTCGTGCCGTAAAGCAAGTTGTGATTCTCGCGAGATTTGGCGGGGTGCCACCTCTCAAACTTGCATTGCTGGATTTGCCAGCGGCGCATCCCCCCATTTGGCCCCAGTTTAGCTAGCCCCAACTGTGAGCTAATTTTTACGCTATTAATTTTGAGAATTTTGTTTACATTCCTTTTTTTTTTTTTAAATAAGGAACCAAAGTTTGGTAACAGGGCTGACAATATTGCAAACTGAAACAGCTCATGAATATTTCGTTTCACCACCAGAGGCTGCTGATTAACATCTTTGAAGTTTTTTACTGACCATTTGTTGAAAAAGAAAACCGAGAAAAAAGAAAGAAAATTTTAGACCTTGTTTTGTATCTTATACATGAAAAGTATCAGTAACGCAACATAGATTTTTTAAAATCAGTGATAAAATCACTACACAGCAAAGTTTCAATCATGTTCTCCATCGGACTCTAAAACACACACACACCTGACAAATATCTGGATAAAGGGAAATGGTCTTACGACGGCTCATTTCCTTTACAAACTTTCTCAGATAAATGGTTTTGATGAGGCGGGCCAAATGTATTACAAAGACGGTCTTTGTGAGTGGAGGTTGGATGAAGTGGCACGCTGTTGCTAAGCTCTGGACTCAAAAACAAACAATATCACTGGGAATATACCAAAACCATGAGCACTGAAGTCTACGGTCATCATCAATTTTTTGTAAACGAGGGCAGGAAACACTCCACAATTTTTTTTCTCCTGCTCTTAGGGTGATGGATGGATTTGATCAAAACATTGTTTACATATTTGCGGATACCTTTAAATAATCCTGTTCAAATCTAGGACACTGAGTACAAATCAAGAGCCTTTGAAATCAGGGCTTAGGGAGATTTCTCAGCCAAAGATCATACTAAAATTGGTAGCTCAGAAATAATTATGGATTGGTGCTGAGGTTTGATGGCTCAATCCCCTGAGACCTTCATTTAGCAACCACAAATGAGGGGTGGAGTGACTCAGAGGAAGAAGAACGAATGTGTGAAGGAAAAACAAGAAACCTAAAGGAAATGATGTGTACCTCGCTGTCCTGTGTGATCTGCACCTGTTCCCCCTGTGGCACCTGGGCGATGTGGAGGTGTCCCTGCGGTATCTATGAAAAAAAAAAAAAAAGACATTGAAACAAATGTCATTTCCAATCAAGCTGTTGTCAAATAATTATATTTGACAATTAACTGTGTGCATTTATGTGTGTGTATATATACACACTTTATGGACTTGGGACACCTGACCATTACACCAACAGGAACTTTAATCGCATCGCATTTTAGTAAATACATAAACATTAATATGGAGTTGTTCCCACCCTTTGCAGCTGAGCTATTACAGCTTCCACTCTTCTGGGAAGGCTTTATACAAGACTTTGGAGTGTTCCCTGCAGGAATCTTTTCCCATTCATCCAGTAGAGCATTTTTTTTAGGTCAGGCCTTGACATTGGACAAGAAGGCCTGGCTTGCAATCTCAGTTCCAGTGCATCCCAAATAGGGCTGTGCATCAATACAGATTCCTGATTCGATTCCGATTCGCAAGATCTCACTTCGATTCAATTCGATTCTTAATTTGAAACGATTCTCGATTTTCGATTCGAATCAGTGAATCGGTTTCAGCGGCCCCACCACAAAAAGTTATAAATTAATAATATAGTTTTAGTTTTTGACCCATGTATCCTTGGGGACTCTCAGGGATGAAATTTCACGAACTGACTTCATTTCACGATTTCATGAATTGCAAAGGTGGCATCCAATCACAGTACCATTGAGCTCTTCAGAACGACCCATTTTCTTTTTTTCCACAAATGCAGACTGCATGGCTAGGTGCTGGATTTTATACAACTGTGGCAAACACCAAATTTTCCAACAATCCCAAAGTAATTATGTTTTCTAATAATAATAATAATCATGACAAAATGACTGCTGTCTTTGGGTAAAATATTTACTGAAGTTATTGTAACACTAAATGTATCATGGGTAACCCTGGAAAACTTCTGTCTCATGTTGCTTGCTAGTTCATCACTGCGGTATGGAAACGATGCATTTTTCCACAATTAACGTGATGTGTTCCCAAACATTTGATATTATTGGTTTTGTTAATCAGTTTTTTTCCGCCACTGCTTTCCCAAAAAGTGCATTAAAAAGTCTAATTTAGGAAAGTTTATAACAAGCAACACCAGCGATTATTCAAAACCTAAAAAGAGCATGTCATTGTTTGCCGTATCTGACAGGCTTAAATTATCGATTATGTGCGAGTGACAAAAACTGAACATTTGTGAAGCCAAAGGGCTTGACAAAAACTGACCATTGAGTGGTTGCTTCTGAGAGTACAACTATTACGGTTCAGTTCAGGGAGATGTTACACAAACAACAGATGACAGATCCGTTCTTGAGTCCGCAGAAGCCAAGAACTCCTCCGCAGATTTAACTCTCTTGATTGTACATTGTGTATTCAGAGTTTTGATTGTGCTGTCACAATGCATGCAGATTATATTTCAGATGGTGTGTAGGGGTGGAGATGACCTCATGCAGCTGTGAAAGTCAGAGATCATGTTTAGGTTCTCAAAAGAGGCTGCATGACCGGGCACAGCGGAAATTCTGTTGCTAAAGCTCCATTAAATGCTTGCAGGGGATTGGCTTTTCCACGGAGTATTTGCACTCCAGCACACGGAGAGTTCAGGGAGACCCAGACCTTCTTTCAAAAAGATGTTTGAGTGTGTTTATTTGTTTGTCTGCGCAGCTGACACAGGTTTGAAATGAACGGGTATATATGTATTACGTTACAAGATGTGTGGTCTTGCAAATGTGTGAATTAAGCCAGATATTTGTGTTTTGTGAAGAAAAGTGGAAAAAAAACTTAGGCCAGTATGCAAATAACAAAAAATGCCATAGCAACCACTCAGATCGACATTAGCTTTTAGACATTAGCATTAGACATTGCCAAATTTTGCCAAATTTGGCAACCCTGGCAGTGCTTGCAAGGTTGCTAGGGTGATCTGAGTGGTTGCTATGGCATTTTTTGTTATTTGCATACCGGCCTAAGTCAAAAGAGTCCTCCCCAACTCAAGGTATATAGCCTTTTTTAAGGCTAAGTACCTTAAAGGGTTCACCCAAAGATGAAATTTCTGTCATTACTCACCCTCATGTCGTTCCAAACTCATAAGACCTTTGTTCATCTTCGTAACACAAATTAAGATATTTTTGATAAAATCCGAGACGTTAGAACGAAGATGAACGAAGGTCTTACAGGTTTGGAATGACATGAGGGTGAGTAATTAATGACAGACATTTCATTTCGGGGAACTAACCCTTTAAACTGTGCTCACATTGAAAAGGTATTAAAAGAATTATTATAAAATAATAAAGTGAAATCATTATTAAGTACATAGTCATATACTTGTCAATGCTATATTAATTATAATTGAAAAAAACTTAATTGTATTAATAATGGCATTTTAGCTGAACTTCAGCTTTGGGTTAACTTTGCGAAAGTTAAAATAAAATAAAAATAATTGTGTCGGTCGGTTAATGAAGATTTGACGGATGAACTTGAGAGAGAGAGATAAAGATGGATGGATGGATAGATAGATATTTAATATATATTTTCATGTGGGTTGGCCTTTTGGATTACGACATAACTATACTCACAACTTGCACCTGTCCGTCTTCTCCAATACGGTGGATCTGGACTTGTTGTGTGGCTCCAGCCAGAGCGTAGTGCAAGGCCTGCTGGGTAGAGTTCTCGAGAGCCGACGTCTCTGCGGCCGAGACTCCATCTGTTCGAGGACACACATAAACATGTTTATAACACAGTCCAACTATGTGGGTCAAACCAGAAAGTAGAGAGACTGGGTCAAATCGTGTCAAACAACTGGTTTCAATAACAGAAGATGCTCAACTGTAACTGCCAAACACACACACACACACACGCTTAAGTGAGATGAAGATAAAGAGAGAGAGAGAGAGAGAGAGAGAGAGAGAGAGAAATCACAGTCTGTTCCACGTCATGGCGAATCTTGCATTTCAGTGTTATCAGACAAACGCCTTTTGGCATACACATATTCTGCTGAATTTGTACGAATGTGAAATGTGCAAACCCAAACAAATGTAGAAGAGAACACACGATAAACAAGGTTCTCACAGACAGAGAGAAGCGAAAGAGTTCACATACACACACCCTGAACTTGAGGAAAATCCCTTCCGACTGCTCTTGGATGTGATCCAGTGCATCTGCCAGATTAGAGCATGTTTATACAGTGTAAATGATCTCAAAATACACAACAAGGGCTCTCGACCTAGCAGCCCAAACACACTCATGCCCTAAAACTGTACGTAAACCCAACCCCTTAGTCTAAACAACGAGTATTGCTGACACGCTACAACAGCCTAGACGCTTAAAACACACACTCACCGCATTTCTGATTAAAGGTCGTCAAATTGTCTCTGGAAAAATGGTGCGGGTATTCATTTACAAAGTTTAAGAGATTTTAAATCATAGCGAAGGGCATATTAGCAGGCTAACGTTACTTAGAGGAAAAAGCACAAAATGTGACACTGCCCTTCTGTTAGTTTCCCCAGATAAAATGTGATCAGAGACTGTGTTGGGTCTTTCTTAGGTTGCGGCTGAAAAGTAAACCGGATTCAATTTTATGCATCTGAAAGATCTCCAGACCAATTTGTCCTTTAGCTTGCCAGTTTTTTACTTCTTGGCTGCTATCAAATTGCAGTTTAGCAATGCCCAAATACAACAAAAACAACTGTGTTTGATGATTATTTTTGCCAATTAAACAAATGGTATGATTATGTATCTGAAGATGCTTGTTTGATGAAAATGCTGCAGCTTAATAAACAAAGAGTTTTGTTGGATTTGTCAATATGTATAGATGCCTCATTAGTGTTTGTTTTCCAATGGGTAAGACGTCCGCCATATTGAAAAGGTCAAATCAGGTTCATAAACACTCGAGAACAAGTTGACTGTTCATCTGCAACCTAGTTATTCACATGTATGAATATCTATATCTGCATTAGACATTAGCAGATGATTTTCACAGCTTTTAGTTTATCATTAATGTCATCATTCTGCATTTGGATATTGCATATTGAGTTATACAAAAAAAACACACAAACCCACACATTCTCACCTCTGAAAGGTGATCCCATTTTATCTGGAATTTATAGCTTGGTGGTTTTTACAGCCGTGGGCTGCATTTGTTAGTGTGTGAGTGATGAACAGCATCATGTTAACCATTCCAAGATGGCCGACGCATCGACATGTCTGACTCAGGAGCGGTCGAATGTGGCATCTACGCATACATTTCTATGGGATTTGTGGCCTGGCAGTTAGCAAAATGCTAACAAAAATGGTTAGCAAATGTTTTTTTTAAATATTGTTTTTTATAAAACAGCTTTGATAATTCTACAACAACAATTATCGTACAGAGTGGGAATATTGTTGTTTGACAGAAACGATAGTTTAAATAAAATAAATACAGAATTTTATCAGATCCATGGCTTAGCGGTTAACATACATGCTTAGAAATTTGGTCAAGTCTGGAAACACGGCATCTAATTTAGAGACGTTTTTCAAAAAATGTCATGTTCTAGCAGTCAGCATGGTATTGTAAAATGTGCAAACAAATAAAGACAGTAATTTTAACCAAACGTCGCTGCTTAATAAATAATAAATATTTCTTTCAGACTCATATTCTTGCAGTTAGCTACCATCTTTGAACACGTGGTATGTTAATGTCGGCGAACAAAAAATGCAGCTGCCCAATAAATATACAGAATTTAGTAGACTTCTTGTTTTAAGCAGTTAGCACACATAAAAAAATATGGTAATGTTTTCAAATGTAAATGGCCAAAAACATTGCTGCTTATTCAAATAAAGAACTTTGTCAGATACATGGTCTAATGATTAGTGCACATGCACATGCTTGCTTAAAACATGGTAATATATGAACAAATATGGTCAACTGACCAAAATGTTGCTACTTAGTAAATAAGTAGCAACATAAAAACATTGATCAGAGAACATAAACAGAAGCTCGACCGAATTAGCTTGACGCGCAAAAACAAACCTCATTGGTTCTTGAAGAAGCTCAAACGTGCTGCGTAACACGAGAATGAACCTCATTGGTTCTTGCTGATGCTCAAACGTGCTGCGTAACATGAGAATGAACCTCATTGGTTCTTGCTGAAGCTCAAACGTGCTGCGTAACATGAGAATGAACCTCATTAGTTCTTGCTGAAGCTCAAACGTGCTGCGTAACATGAGAATGAACCTCATTAGTTCTTGCTGAAGCTCAAACGTGCTGCGTAACATGAGAATGAACCTCATTGGTTCTTGCAGAAGCTCAAACGTGCTGCGTAACACGAGAATGAACCTCATTGGTTCTCGCTGAAGCTCAAACGTGCTGCGTAACACGAGAATGAACCTCATTGGTTCTTGCTGAAGCTCAAACGTGCTGCGTAACACGAGAATGAACCTCATTGGTTCTTGCTGATGCTCAAACGTGCTGCGTAACATGAGAATGAACCTCATTGGTTCTTGCTGAAGCTCAAACGTGCTGCGTAACATGAGAATGAACCTCATTAGTTCTTGCTGAAGCTCAAACGTGCTGCGTAACATGAGAATGAACCTCATTAGTTCTTGCTGAAGCTCAAACGTGCTGCGTAACATGAGAATGAACCTCATTAGTTCTTGCTGAAGCTCAAACGTGCTGCGTAACACGAGAATGAACCTCATTGGTTCTCGCTGAAGCTCAAACGTGCTGCGTAACACGAGAATGAACCTCATTAGTTCTTGCTGAAGCTCAAACGTGCTGCGTAACACGAGAATGAACCTCATTGGTTCTTGCTGAAGCTCAAACGTGCTGCGTAACACGAGAATGAACCTCATTGGTTCTTGCTGATGCTCAAACGTGCTGCGTAACACGAGAATGAACCTCATTGGTTCTTGCTGAAGCTCAAACGTGCTGCGTAACATGAGAATGAACCTCATTGGTTCTTGCTGAAGCTCAAACGTGCTGCGTAACATGAGAATGAACCTCATTGGTTCTTGCTGAAGCTCAAACGTGCTGCGTAACACGAGAATGAACCTCATTGGTTCTTGCTGAAGCTCAAACGTGCTGCGTAACATGAGAATGAACCTCATTGGTTCTTGCTGATGCTCAAACGTGCTGCGTAACACGAGAATGAACCTCATTGGTTCTTGCTGAAGCTCAAACGTGCTGCGTAACACGAGAATGAACCTCATTGGTTCTTGCTGATGCTCAAACGTGCTGCGTAACACGAGAATGAACCTCATTGGTTCTTGCTGAAGCTCAAACGTGCTGCGTAACATGAGAATGAACCTCATTGGTTCTTGCTGAAGCTCAAACGTGCTGCGTAACATGAGAATGAACCTCATTAGTTCTTGCTGAAGCTCAAACGTGCTGCGTAACATGAGAATGAACCTCATTAGTTCTTGCTGAAGCTCAAACGTGCTGCGTAACACGAGAATGAACCTCATTGGTTCTTGCTGATGCTCAAACGTGCTGCGTAACACGAGAATGAACCTCATTGGTTCTTGCTGAAGCTCAAACGTGCTGCGTAACATGAGAATGAACCTCATTGGTTCTTGCTGAAGCTCAAACGTGCTGCGTAACATGAGAATGAACCTCATTAGTTCTTGCTGAAGCTCAAACGTGCTGCGTAACACGAGAATGAACCTCATTGGTTCTCGCTGAAGCTCAAACGTGCTGCGTAACACGAGAATGAACCTCATTGGTTCTTGCTGAAGCTCAAACGTGCTGCGTAACACAAGAATGAACCTCATTGGTTCTCGCAGAAGCTCAAACGTGCTGCGTAACACGAGAATTAACCTCATTGGTTCTCGCACGTCAAGCGAACATGCTTGAGCTTCCGTTTTCCATATCAGATGTGTGCGTTGATGAATGTTTGTATGTGAATAAAAGCCTAAATTCAATCTGTTCATCATATAAAGCGATCGTTTCTCTTCAGAAAATGTGGACTAAACGGCTTGATTCATATGGATTAGTTTTACGATCTCTTTATGAACTTTTTGAAGCATCAAAGCGGTAGTTGCATAGACTGTCAATTGAGGAATAGAAATCTCTTAGATTTCATTAAAAATCTTTTCATTTGTGTTCTAAAGATGAACAAAAGCCTTACGGGTTTGGACCGACATGAGGGTGAGTAAATGATGACAGAATTTTCATTTTTGGGTGAAGCAACCCTTTAAAAATGCAAAAAGCAAAAGCATTTTTCAAAATATATAAAGAATTTTGCAAGCTACAGCAGGATTTGCAGCTTATTTTCTCCATGCCCGCACATTAAAAAAATTGATATTTTTGCTGTCGGGACGGAAACACTTTGTTCCTTTCATAGTCCACATGTTCCTAACACTTCGATTTTGGTTTGAAAGAAGGCTGAGCACCAGTTGGCTTGTTCATAAGCTAAACATTTAATCAAACGCAGGGAGGCCTATTCCAGCTGGACATGGACAACAGAAGGAGGTGAAGCAATCGTAAGTGTATGGACCATTGTGGAGAGAACCAATACAGGATATTTGTGTTAAAAATGGGTCAAAGGTGAAGGCCTGTGAATCTCTGAGAGGAAGGGACAGGACGTGAGGCGTTGTCCTGAGATTAGAACCATCTGTTAGTTGAGGACACATCAGTCAGAGTTTTTCTCCCGCACACAAACATGAGTGTGCAAATAAACACATGGGGGTGCATGTGCGCGTAATGTACACGACGTTTGCACAAATGGACACGAGGTTATACACATAGCTAATTCGATGGCCAACTAGCACATGGTACGACAACTGCGTATTTTCTCTCGCACACACACTCACTCGCTCTCAGCATATGTTTATGTTCAATTGAACACAAACCAGCTGGGCCTAGACACTTAGCATCAAAATCAAAGAGAAACAGGGCTTGTAAGTTTCGCAAGAGACAAAATTGGCGGGAAAGGGTGCAAGGGTCCATACCTGAGCTGTTCTGCGAGGCGGGGGTCCGTCGTGAGAAACTCTTAACGGCCAAACTCTGTCCTCGCTGCTTCCGACGCCAAGCGGTTCGACACTTGGAATCAATGCTCTGCTTGATACGGTACCAGTCGGACTCGGTAATGGTGAACTTGTAGAACAGGTGACCTGGTTGCACACAGACAGAGACATTCACAACATTGATACCATGACAAAATCAGTCATGAAACAAGGGGCAAAACGTTTCCATCCAAAGTTGTGAATTTAACTTATGTGCAAAAATGGAATATCGCATAAACATTTGTGAATAAAGCAGCGTTTCCATACCATGTGTTCATGTGGGGGTGCAAAATCCCTGGAAATTGGCGCAAAACATCTAATATAAATGGAAGTTGCAGCAATCGGGGAAGTCATTGTGGCTCTTTTTTTGCACATCATAAATATCTTGCATATACTGTATGTAAATGAATATGGTCATTTGACTAAAACATTGCTGCTTATTAAATATAGGGACGGTTTTCCAAATCATGTTCTAGCGGTTAACGCACGTGCACTTAGCATGGTATTGTAAAGTGTGCAAACAAAGACGAAACATCTCTGCTTGACAAATCATACAAAAAAGTCACATTCATATTCTATTCAACCATGTTTAAAAATGTTGTGAACAAAGGTTGTTTGACGAAAACAAGTGTTTATTATATACAGAATTTCTTGGAATTCTTGTTTTTAACAGTTTACACACATGCTTAAATAAATGACATAGTAATGTTTGCAAATGAAAATGGCCATTTGATCAAAACATTGATATTCAGAACATTGCAATCATGATAAAATGTGTCAGGAAATAATGAACGAAACACTGACGTAATTTTAGGATCCATGGTCTGGCAGTTAGCAAACATGATAATATGGTAACATGCAAATGAATAGTTGCTACTTATTAGAGAAGATTTTCAAATTCATGTTCTAGCAGTTAGCGCACGCTAGCATGGTATTGTAAAGTATGCAAACAAACAAAAAACGAAACGCTGCAGCTTAAAAAAATATGTGAAAAAATTATTTCTGATTCATATTAAAGCAATTACCAACCATGTTTGGTTGGTATTGCTTATTAAATATACAGAATTTTGTTAAGATCTTGTTCTTGGCACTTAACACACATGCTTAAAAATAAAGTTTGCTAATAAAAATGGCCAACTGACCAAAACATTGAGAACAGTAGTTTTTCGAATTCATGTTCTAACGTTAGCGCATACGTGGTTACTTAGCATAGCATTGTAAAGTGTGCAAACAAACATGAAACGCTGCTGCTTAACAAATAAAAAAAACTTCTGACTCATATTCTAGCAGTTAGCAACCATGTCTGAAAAGCTTGTAATGTGTTGTGAACAAAGCTGCTCATTAAATATACAGAATTTTGTCTAATTCATGTTTTTAGCAATTAGCGCACATGCTCAAAATTAAGCTAGTAATGTTTGCAAAAGAAAGTGGGCAATTGACCAAAACACTGACATACAGAACATTGCAGCCATGATATAATCTGTGAGGAAATAAGGGAGGAAACACTGACGTAATATTTAGCCATGCGATTATGCTGCAAACAAATAAACTCTGCACTTTGAAGGAGAAATAAACATGTAAACAAACTGCTCTAACCTAATTCATATTAGCCGCTGTCAAATGGGGTTTGTTAGTGCAAAACTGCACGTAACATTCCTCATATACATAATGTTACGATGTTACGGCTTGTTGCTGGAATTGACCAACATACTGACGTGGCAGAAGATTTGTTGTGAATGAGAGGAGCGGTTAGAGACCTTACTAATTAGCTCATGTGGGGAGAATACTTGTCTGGTGTCGAGGATGAGGCAGAACCGCAGATGAGCTACTTGAGTACTGAAATTATTTGAATTAGACAGGACAAAAACTGACTTAAACTGACTCACATAAACTGAACTGATACGATCAAAGACCTGATTTGTCACAGACAGGGTTTGAAACAGATGGGCTTCAAAACGGGTTAATTACAAACCAATTTCAATTCTTTTCATTGAATTTACAGTATTCTGCAAAACCAGTGTGGTCCATATCCTAAACAAATTAATCTTATGAGCCAGTTCTTTTAGCGAGTGTAATCAGATTCCCCAAAAATGACTCTTATAAACTGGCTCTTTTTAGTGAATCAAAACGACAGTGCAATCATTTTTAACCTGATTCTCAAATGAATTGACTCTTAAAGCCAGTTCTTTTTAGTGAATCAAAAACATGCAGCACAACCAGTGTAGTCTGATTCCTAAACAAATTCATTTTATTATCAGCCAGGAATCAAAACCTTAGAGCACTGACAAGTGTGGTCCGATACCCGCACTAATGACTCTTATGAAGTGGTTCTTTTGAGTGAATCAAAACCACGCAGTGCAATCAGTGTAATCAGATTCCCAAATAAATGACTCTTATGAACTGGTTCTTTTCAGTGATTCAAAAGCATACAATGCAATGTCTGCATCCGAAATCGCATACTTCCCTACTATATAGTAGGCGAAAAACAGTATATGACAAGTATGTCTGAATTCACAGTACTCGTAAAAAGAGTAGGCAAAAAGTCCCCGGATGACCTACTACTTCCGGTGAGATTCTGAAGTGTGTATACGATGGACACTTTACTGTCCCATGAGGCCACAGGAGAGGATTTATGAATGTAGGGTGAAGCGATGTAACTGACGAATGCAGTACGTCCAGATTACATTCATACTATATAGATCATACTTTTTTAGCGGTCGTGTAGTAATTAGTTATTCAAAATAAGTACCAACTCAAGAGAGTATGTGATTTCAGACACAGCCAATCAGTGTAATCTGAATCCCAAACAAACGACACTTACGAGCCGGTTCTTTTTACTGAATCAAACACATATAGCTTAGTGTGTAATACGTAAGACGCACAAAATACCTCAATTAGTGTGTTTACTGACCGGCTGCTCACACGACAACATAAAGAATTGTTAATCAGTCGGTCACCAGACTGCAAATCACACTTAGTCGCTCTTTTGTTGGACTTACACCGAATGCCGTAGATCATGAGGGGGTCCAGCTGTTTCTTGCCGTGCTTGCCCTGGCCGGAGAGGTTGGAGACGGCCTGCACCTCGCGGTGGAACAGGTAGTCCAGCAGCGTCAGGGCCATTTTCTCCGCCGTGCGACAGTTGGTGCTGATGTGCAACATGTCTGCTGGAGACACCGGGCAGCGCACGCGCATCTCAGGGTTGTTCTCGTCACCGAGCCACGTTCCTGTTGGATAGTCCTCTATGGAGGAAAGAGAAAGACGCATGTTGCCATTACAAAAACGCACACAGTATTCACTTGTTAACAGGTAACTTGCCACTGTAATTTATAGTCATGTGACTATGAAGCTTTTTGACAAAATGAGAGGATGCTGAATATGAATAACACTATAATACTAATCAGACTATTTTTTAATGTGGACCAACAGCTCACTGGGGGCCTTAAATAGGATAAAAAATAAATACATAGAAGGGCTTACATTGTATTTATCTGGGCATGATGCTTGTGAAGGAATGTAGATGAGGGCTATTGAAACTGGGGTCTGGGGACCAACTGGGGCCACAAGGGGGTGCCAGAAGGCCCATACAATATTCGAGAATTGAATTGATTAACACTTATTTTATTCTATTGATCAAAACGTATTAGTGTATAAGTATTTTTGTGCCTTTTAAGGTAAAATTTGTGAAATGTTACCTTGCCTTCAGCTTGCTAACTGAGGGTTTTATGGCATTATGGTCTGTAAAGCGGCTCTGGAAGAATATTAATGCTTATTATTTAAGCATTTTAACTGAAAATGTTTTTTAATTATCTAACTGTAATCTAATAATCATTGTTGTTGCCACTAAAATAATGAAAAAAAAGTTTTTTTTTACTTAAACGACAGATGGAATTGTTGCCTTGGCAATAACTGAAATAAAAGTGTTGAACTACTAAAATTACTAAGACTAAAACAAAAAGAAATTAAAGCTAAAAAGAAATATAAAACAATTTCATAAAAATATTAAAAACTAAAATAAAACTGGAAAAAAAAAGCAGAAAATTTAAAAGCAGATATATGAATAAAAGTAAAATAACACTGCTAATAATGGTTAAAAAGGATACGCAAAATTATAGACTTTTTCCAGATTATATTTTGTTAATTATATTTTAATTTGCATTAGTTTTAGTGCAGTTAGAATATAAATGCCAATTATTTAACTCTGGAAACATGTCGTCCTCATAATATTACTCTTACAATATTTCTCACACAGCATAAATGTCATAACACATGAATATATGTAGCTACTAGCTGCCTTTATATTTTAGGAAGGTGCACCCTTGCAAATGGGTCAGTATTGTATTTAATAACGCAGTATATTATATTACACTGTTAGATATTTGGCAACAGAAGTCTGATCTAGCCTGCTGATCACTGTGGTAGACATAATGAAACATCTATGTCAAAATACATGACTCTCACAAGGTCACAACAACATGTTCAGGACTGGAGTGGGAACAAATGTTATCAGGACCATTGTTTTCAACATTAGCCGAGCACTAATCCCAAATATCTGTGGAGGGTGTGAGAACATGCCCCTCGACGCCTCGAAGCAAATGCAAGAGTGTCCCCTGCTGGCTCACCAAACAAACACTTCACGACAGCCTTACCGGTTCACACCGCTGTCTTTATATGGACAAGAATTTGGCATGGTTAAAAATGTTGATTGAAGTTTAACAGTAAGACCATAACATTTCTTCTTCACACTTAAGAATCGAAATATTACATATCCAGGAGTGAGTTCTCATCGTGAGTGCTTCAAGAAAAAAATATTGTGGCATATTTTGTCTCAGAAACTATTTTAATTGGCATTTCTGTTAAATATTTGTATGTGTAGCACATGCCAAACGTTGCTTTGGCTATAGCTGGCAGGATTTATGGCGGGTCGGTTAAAGTTTATCATGGATTGTCAAAGCGTGAGTGTAAAATTATGTTAGAGAGTAAAGTGTTTCAGGTCAAGAGGTGAGTTCAGGAATGCGAGGACGATTTACATTTATTTTATTTACGATTTACAAAATATGAATGTAGATTATATATTTGCATTATAATGTTAATAATATATTTACATTTCCATAAACCCAAGATGGATGTAGTGAAACAATTATCAGCTTTTTGTATTTTTAATATTAATTTAATTATTCATATATAGGCCTAATTTAATTATTATTAACTTTCAAGCAAATACACATTTCTACCCTAACAAAATATTTTTTTCTCCCATGTAAATCTTTCCATCACAGGCAGCTGTATAATATGGCCACTTATATTTCTTATATTATATTATATTATATTATATTATATTTAGTGCTGTCCAATCAAGTACCGGTAATCGCGATTAATCGCATATAACATAAAAATGTTTTTTTTACGTGTGCATATATATTATTATATTTTAAACATGTATAAATGTGTATGTGTGTGTGTATACAGTATACAAACATATATAAAATATAATAATATATATATGCACACATATTATGTAAACAAAAATGTTTATGTTAGATGCGATTAATCGCGATTACCGGTACTTGATGGAACAGAAAAGAATTGAAAAGAATAATCTACATCATTTATTTCACCCCATGCACACAAAAAAATCTTTTTTCCCATGTGAATCTCTCAATCAGAGGCAGCTGTAAAAAAAAATCCACTTTTTAACTAGATGGCCACGACAAAAATGATGCACAGTTCGCTAGTTTAAAGGGATGACACATTTTACCCCACTCCCCTACATCAAAACCATGGATGAGGTTAAAGCCGGAGGGAAACAACACAACACAAACAATAGCAATGCCTCTTAAGAACAAAATGTACCATTCGTCGACTAAATATCATCACAAACAGCTGAGAACGAGTGAATATTTGCAGAGGAACGTCTTTGAACTAACCAAGCTAACCCAGACTCCACTCCAAAACAACCCAGTCAAATAATAAGAAAAGCAAAAGCAGAAGTTAAGCAATCAAAACAAAGCCTTTAAACCCAGACCTCCTCCAGACCAAAGATACATCCGTGAATCACTTACGGCCAGACGGATTACACAAGACACATTGTTGATGTAACACTTTTTTAATGTGTTGAGGGAGTACTAGTGCATAGTCAAAACACGTTTATATTATTAATCATCAAAAGTTGCTTTAGTTGAAGGTTTTTTTGCGCTACATTTCCATGCTTTAAAGTCACCCCACCACACACAGACTAAACACACGAAAACACACGTGATCATCTAATTTGTGCAGATGCATTTCAAAGATGTCTTCAAAACCTTTTCAATAATTGTTCAAATTGGTTGCTCTTCTTGTGAGGCCGTGTTTGTGCTGAACTCAGAACAAATGGTTCCCATTGGCGTATAAAAATTATATCCTTTAAAAGACGCCATAAAATCAAAATTGGAGTTTTTGGTGGCTTTTAGTTCATGTGTGTTAGCTTTGAGGACGTTTATGTGCTAGTGCACTTCTTAACGTTGACAAAATTAGCTTTTAGTAGATTTCAAATTTACAGTCTTTCTCTTCTGGATAACAGACTCATAAGATCGATGACTCATCCTGCACTACACCGGTTTTTGTCCAATCAAATTCTCCATAAAATGCAGGGCTCCAGACTACCATTTGAGAGCCGTAGCACCGGTGCAACTAAGTTCAACAGATGGAGGCGCCAGCACCTGATTTGGTAGCACTGGGGGGATTTTTCATCGTAAAGATGAAAATATTATGTTTATTTCTTGGAAATTAAGTTGAGATACAGATTAAATCAACTTTTAACAACAGTACTGAGTAAACACCAAATTGTTCTAAGAATTATTTTTTAATATTCTACTCTTGTTAAAGAAAAAATTTAAATTCTTCCATTAATTAGTCGCACTCATGTCATTCCAAACCCATAAGACCCCCCCCCATAGACTGCAATGTTATCAAAACTTTCAAGGCCGAGAAAGGTAGTAAAGACATCGTTAAAATAGTGCCTAATAGGGCTATGAAATAAAAATGCGAATTTTGAATATTCGTCAAAAAAAAAAAAAATTTTAAATACATATTCGATTTGTTGGTGTATCAAGACCGGTCAGGAGGCGCGAGACATGATGATGTAGTAACTGGCGCTGTTTGTTTTTGTTAGCTTATCCAGTATACTGCGCGGTGCGGCCGCGTTGTTAATTAGAAAAATGGCAGGAAAAGGCGAACTGCTGACGGAAACCCTCTCAGTTGGTGGCAATACCTGCCACCAGTATGGTTTACCATACCTGCACATCGATCAGAGCTGAGCGTGTGTTTTCATCAGCTGGAAACACTGTCCAAAAAAAACAACTCGCTTCAGATCAAGTTGACCGTCTGGTGTTTTTGTCGCCTTCTTGTGGGCATAGGAGACAATACAGTACTTTTTTCCTCTGACATTAAGAATTGCCTTAAGAATTCAAATATAATTCGAATTTTGCTAATATTTAAGAAAGAAATTCGAATGTAGTTTTTCAGCCATTTTGACAGCCCTGGGGTCTCATTTATAAAACTGTGCGTAGGAACCTTACTAAAAGTGTACGTGCGCCCAAAAGCCAAAAATGGCGTACGCAAATTTTTTTTCGGATTTATAAAACCGTTCGTACGCCAGAACCTGCGCAGAATTCACTTTATAAATCCCAGTCAGCGGAAGATTGTGCGCACATGCGTCTCCACCCCGAAATGACCATATATGGAGCTTACAACGCCTAGTTTTACTATGCAGATCCTCATCTGCATATCATTTGCATATGATTATTCAGCCACGTGATAACGTTTAACGGTACAAGACACATTACATTAATAAAAATCAAGTAGTTGCCTATCCTTGCCTTGTTTTTGAATACATAAATCAAATAGTGTAAAATACATTTCAGAGAAAGTTTTTCTCACTCTTTTCCACTGGCCGAATTGTATTTTTAATTGATATTTTTAATGGAAACAGATAGGCCTTGGGCATTATTTGCATGAAACTATTTTCTTAGACAATCTGGTATTATCATGATAAGCAATTATCTGTGGTTAAAACATTAAAACACAGCACGCCAGAGGAAAAGTGTTCAAAAACACCGCATCCACAACAAATATTTCTATTGACTGAATTTGAATATAAAAATGTTGTAACTTCTCAGTAATGATTTCATGTTTAAGTGCTTAACTCCATTAATTTGAATGGCATATTTAATCTAAATGTTTATATCAAAAGTAAAACATAGTTTAAATCATTATTTTATTTATTTAAACTGTTATTTGCATCAGTTTCACTAAACGGCGCGGACATTTAAGAAGGGATGGATATTTGCTTCAAGTGACAGGCTTGGTGAGTGAAATTATATTTGTATTATCTTTCTGTAGGCCTATATGTTAAATTTTCTTTAGATTTTCTGTCTACAAGTGACCAAAAAGACACTTAACTCCAGCTCACCATCGGTGTCGCCAATTCCCTTTGTCTCCAGAATGTGCGTACGCACGGCTCAAAGTTTGCTTAAAGGTGCGCACATTCTCCCGTCAAGTTTGTTTTTTATAGATCACAACCTTTGCGTGGGAACTGGCGTACGTACGTTTCCAGCCCCGTTTTGTGCGTACGCACGCTTTATAAATGAGACCCCTGGTGACTACAGTGGTTCAACCTTAATGTTATGAAGCGACGGGAACACTTTTTGTGTGCAAAAATAAAGAAAACTAAAGACTTTATTCAACAATCTCTTCTCTTCCATGTCAGTCTCTGACGCTGTTCACGTGAGCACCGCGACACATGCGTGTGATGCTGACGCAGGAGCCGGCCAATAATGAAAATCTGCTAAATTTACCTTCAATATGTCTTGCCAAAACATCTTGTACAAACCAATCTCAAAACACAACGCATCTGTGAATCTTACCTTCTGAGTTGAGAGTGATGAGCGTTACGTTGTTGGTATTCTGATTCTGGCCGCTGTTGGACACCGAATCGCTCGTTTCAGAACCGCTTTCCTGATCGTCCTGAATCTCTTCATGGACTGGAACCTTCAGCACTATGGTTTTCTGTCTTCCTCGCCCAACGGTACTGCAACAAAAAAAATAAAGCGCCATCACACCGAGAGCTTGTCCTCACTGTGAGAAGCTGTGCGACAGATCCAGAAATCGGCTTCTCAGTATATTTGCATGAATAATGCACAGATTTGCACACACAGGAGACATTTCTATTTCATGTATGCATAAAAAACACAATCTGTTCTCACTTGCTGAGTAGGTTCTCTAAAGAGTCCGATGCACGTGGTGAAGTTTCCTCCCGCGTCTTCGGCCTGTCTCCACTCACTATAACGTTTGTCTGGGGAACAACACTGAGAGCAAAGACTCAATGTTACCATCTTCATAAATCCTGAACACTTCATATCAGTGGTTCTCAACTGGTGGGTAATACATATGCTCAATAGACATCAATATCATAATGCTTTTAGGCAAATACTCAAGTTTTTTTTAAATGTAATTACTATATATTTAATTGTGCAGCTCATTTTCTCTATTTTTACATTTAAACTACTTAAACTTTAATGCTGTTAAATGTAATCTTTAGCCAATCTTAAAATAAAAATATCCATTTTTCATACAGTGCATTATAATGCTAAAATTCCTAAATTCGTTTGCAGCATTTAAAATGACTGATTTTAGATTTGATTTATTTATACAAAATAATGCATAATTGTCATTTTTAATTGAGAATCCGGCATGACAAGAAAAAAAGATCAGCTTTTCAGTATTGGACAGACTACTAATGTATGTGCATCCCTAATAATAAATAATAAAATAAAACATAATAAAATGCACCTAACCATAAAATTGTATATAGTTAGGAAAGAAAAAAATAACTCATTAACTTTTAATAGGGAGTAGAAAAAGCTTCCCATATCCTTTGTTGATGATCTTAAAGGCATTTGTTACATTATTTTGACATTCATTTCTAGTGTTCTCATTTGATGTGAATTATTCTGAACTGGATTCAACAACATGTTCTGATATTGTGGAAGAATTGTTATCTTTAAGATGCGTGAGGAATTGTATTGGAAAGGTAAAAGAGTGTTGGTCCGTGACAGGAGGGCCTCCACTCAAGGATAAAAATATGATGAACAAGTCTAAGAATGTTCCAAGTATGGTTGAAAATACCATCATTGGCCTAGAAAGATAACATTCTGGGAGTCAAAACTATAAAAGAGGGAGGATGCCCTCCCCTCACGGTCACGCTCTGCAGCCGCTCTGTGTGACTAGCCGCGTTTCCATTACCCTTCAAATTGAGCGAATTGAAAATACGCCCAATGGAAACACGCCAATTTCGCAAAAACTCACATTTAACGCAAAAAAGTTTGTATGTTCGCATGAGGTGGTTTTTCAGGCAATTTGAAAAAGAAATACTTCGCAAAACTGCAATGGAAACAGTTTTTGCGCATTTACAGGTCACCTGACGTAGCTGACGCGGTATGTTTGGACAGAATACGAGACAGAGTTCTTTATTAAATTCATAAAAGACAAAAGAATTACGGGAATACTGGATTCTAAACCTCAAAGAAATGCCACAATCAAGACCTCGAAGCAGATATGAGGGAGAAACACCCAGAAACACCTCATATGTGCCGCTCTCAAGGATAAGGGTCTTTCCTTGCCATAAATGATTGAATAACACACATACGTCTCCTTCGATTAAAGGGTTACTTCAGGATTTAGCATTAAGCTTTGTATTAGTAGAAAACCTGTAGTATTTTAGAATTACCATGCTTTCCACCCTCATATCCCCCTGAGACAAGAGATTTATGTATTTTTTGTCTGGAAAAAATCCTCCGATGACGCAAAAATCGTCATTTTGCGTCATCGGAGGATTTTCTGGACAGAGGCTAAAGACTACAGCCAGTAGATGGCGTTGTTCCGCATGTTTTCAGGCCGCCCATACAGGGTGGGATCTCACTCAGTCAGAATGTACACAGTGTCAGCCGTCTTTCTTTGGAAGCTAAGCTAGCAGGCTCTTGTTCTGTGGAGAAAGCTGAATAGTAGGAGAAAGCTGAGTAAGTAACCATCCTCCTTTTCCCGGACTTCTCCGGCGGGCGAGATCGTTCAAAATGTCCGGGATTCAGCTTTTGCTTTCTGCGGTCGCCATTCAGTGTTTACATGCACACCTTTCAATCTAACTGAATTCATTCCGATTGGTGAATTTGAATGTAGTGTTTACATGAACGCTAAACAAGTGATCGGTTGATGTGCGTTTTACCATTGCTAAGAAAAATTCCCGCTCCTCCGTGAGAGATGCGAGACGCGGCGCGTCTCAGTAATCATGCCACCGGCCTCGCGCTGTTCTCCCGCGGCCGTCAGCCTCGTCCTGCTCGCCACAGTAAACATGATGAATGAATGGCGACTGTAGAACCCAAAAGCAGAATCCCGGACATTTTGGACGATCTCTAAATCCCTCGCAAACTCATCACGTAGGCTAGCTTTGTTGTTTTCATCTGCGCACTCTTACCGGTAGGCGTGGCCTCCTAAGGCAGTGAAGCAAGTGCATTCTGGGAGTTGTTGTCTTTCATCCACATAAGCCAAAAATACTTTTTCTGGCTTTTCTCAGTCTAGAAAGCTCCAAATTCAAACATTTCTTCACATTTCTTCTACTTAAATGACCTATTTTAAATACACATTCATCTTCCCAGAGGTGAAGTACCCCTTTAATAATAATGGCCAGTGCGGTGGCTGAGATATACATAAACTACCAACGTCCGTTGTCATGATTTTTGGAATGACTTATCGAGAGAGGAAAAAAATGAAGTTTTAGTCGCATAACATCGGTTAATGGAAACGTCGTCATTTCGCACTAGTTGTTTGTCGACATTTAGAGAAAAAATGTTTGCAAAAGTTTTGCGCAGATCTGTAATGGGAACGAGCCTAAGTGTACGACTGCTGGCCTTTTCTTGCAAGAAAATAAACCTCATCAAAGACTATTGGAAATGTTTGTCTCTTATTCAGTGATAGAATTTTGTTTGCCACCACAATATCAATCCCTAATAAAGTCCACTACTGTCCTAATTTGCCATGATTATTATTGGTGAGATACAAAATGTTATAAAAAAAATCTATCAATTTTCAAGGAAAGTTTTCATATAAATGTTTATTTTAAGCCATCAAAAGATAAAATGTATGACTGAAAAAAGTTTCTAATAATTTGATTTATTTAATAATAAACGTTTCATTAAAATGGTAAAATAAAATGTATAAAATACAACTTTTTATGAATATATTTTTTGGTATATGGAGTACATATTCATATTAATAAATATTTATACATTCATATTTTTGTAGTTTACTTAGATCTCATTTTTTCCAGTGTATTTGAAGCATTTTCAGTCATCATATAATCCCATATAAAGAACAACTGTACTTGATTTCCCACTTTATCTACGACATTTCACCACGAACTGCTTTCATCAGTTTATTAAATCGGTCTCAAGATGTTGCTCTATGTGAACAGGTTTGAATTAACCACTCAAATGAAAGGCCAAACAGTCGAGGCGCTGTGTTATAAAACGGCATCATCTACGGTCCACTTACCAGCGTACTTTGTCGCAAGTCTGAGTGGCTCCAAAAGGGGACCCTGACACCATGGGTACCTGGATGTTCAACTGGTTTTTCCCCATCACTATGTCCAGCTTCTCCACTAAACCTCGACAGGTGGCCTCAAGAACCTGCAGCTTCGCCTCCATGCTGTCCAGCCGCTGGCAGATCGCCTGACTGATGGATATCAGCATCGACTGGGAGCGCACGCATAGACAAATACAGAAAAAAGTATTTGTCAGTCCATAAGCTGTTTATATTCTGTACCAGATGAATTGATCATCTCTATTGGCAATGTTAAGACGCTACCTTAATAGTTGTTTCTTGACTAATTTCAATCCTTGCTCGTTTCCTTCCTGGTTGATCAGTGTCTTCATTATTGTCCAGGATATCTAGTTTCATCAAAAAAGCACAGCAGAAAATCACAAACTGGATTTTGGTCAATACCGATAATCGAGAACTCTTTATATTTGAAAGCCATTAACCGATATATTGGCCGATTAAATCTAAATCCAAATTTGATATGACTTTTGAGCGCCTGATTACAAAAACGAAAGTCTCACCATTAAAAGTCATGTCCCAAGCACATGATTATAATTTTATGGAGCTTATATAGCAGACTTGCGCTGCACATGCCGCACTTAACTGTATAAGTGATTCCAATCATATTTCAAGCAAATCAAAACCATCATGGTGCATGTGAAGTGTCTCAGCTGAAGGAAATAATACATTATTTATCAGCTTTAAGACATCAGCCGAATTTTCTTATCGGGCCGATAACGATAACATTAAAAATGAACATGTATCAGCCGATACCGATACGGTGGCCGATATATTGTGCATCCCTACCACAAACACTACCAGCATGACCCATTACGCAGGTGTTTCTCTGATTTCGAGGAGGACTGACCTGTTTGGTGTCCTTCGTGATTCAAATCCGCCACTGCGATCTGGACTATCTCCACCAAATCCTGCTCTGACATCATTCAAACCTGCATTTCAGAAAGATGTCATTGGTAAACTTGGGGCGGCTTGCGTTGTATCATTTAGGGTTATTATAGTCAACTGAAACCATTAAAAAAAAGTTACCTGAAATTTATATATATACACAAATATATTAAAACCTTTTTTTTCCAGATAGTTTCCTAAGCAACATTTCTTTCTTTTTTTATTACGTTTAACTTGATGTATTAAAACAACTTAAACTAAAACTAAAATAAACATGAATAAAAACTAACCAGACATATTTAAACTAATAAAAATGTTAAAAACACACAACAAAATTACTAAAACTTGATCTAAAATTAAAATGAAAAAAATATTATCGATAGTAAAATAACACTGATATCAATTATTTGCTAATTCGTTATTGGGAGGGAATATGTATTATTAAAGAAACTCTGCATTTTCAAAGACAGTGTTTTTAATATATTTTATATTCAAGACACCACAAGATAAAATATTGGATGTTTGCAGACACCATTGTGTCCTTGCAACAAAAAAACAAAAGAAAACCCTGACAGCTGGGAGCCCCTGAGGGGGGATGTGGTACTGAAGGTGACCTCACTTGTTGTTTCCATTTTATTTTGTTGCATAGGCCTATTTCATTTCACAAAAGATTAATTGCAATTTTGTTGAAGACACTTAAAAAAATAAAAAATAAAAAATATATTTTTTTATAATTTAAATAATTAAATAAATAATTAAATAAATATAAAAAAATACATTATTAAATAAATATTCTAACTAAAATAATATTTAACAGAAAAAAATTCAAATGAATACAATAAAATATTTTATAATAAATATTTAAATAGAAATTTTAATAATAAAACTAGTGCCTGGTACACATTCTCTTTCAGATCTATTCCCACTAGTAGCATCTTTAAGATATGCATTTCATTTTTAAATAGTTCAGGAATAAAATAGGCAATTTTGAGCAAAACTCCAAAAATGTATAATCACTATATAGTTTAGATTTATAGAAATATAAAATATTTTTGTATTTTGTAAAAAAAAAAATGTTTTATATATATATACCATGTGTGTGTGTATTAAGTATATATACATTAGTATTGTAGTGAATAAAAAAAAAAGTTTCTGTTTGTTTATATATATTAAAATGAATTTAATAACTATTCTGAAAAGTCATTGCTGTAGTAAAAAAGTCCTGTGGTGCCATTGGACAGTCGTCCTGATATCGTGGCATGATAGTATAGTAATACCATGGTACTTTGACTGAAATTCATGTCCCAGGGTATTTGATATTCTTATGTCCAAAATACAAGGTAGTGCCTTTGTAGGTAGTACTTTTTTATAAGCATGGATTACCACATTTACTAGCAATATTTGCTCAATAAACCATAGCATGAAGGCATGTCCATATTGTGGTACTTTTACGATGTACATGCATGATTCTCGATTAATGAAACTGCTGCTGAGATTATAACTAACGTTAGGTTAATTTAGTTCAACTCTAGTTAAGCACTGTGTTTGGACAAACAAAAAAACAAGGACGCTCCGGGATTTAAAAAAAAGAAATCATAAAACATTCATTGTAAAGACGCAAACCGTTGACCAGTTTAATTATAGGGCCAGTGCTTTAATCCAGTTAGCACACTGCAGCTAACCTGCTCATGTAGCCTCGGCTAGCTAACGAACAGCTCAAAACAACAGCAGCGAAACGCATCTAGGCCTCATTTGTGCCCTTCATAGCACGCAAGACACAGTTGACAAGAAAACAGCAGAAAAATTGTTATTTCTTTAATGCACAGCGCCATATTTTGGACGCGCGCGGAGAGCTGGAGGTGTCGCGTGTCAGAATGGTTTATATTACCGTGTGAATGATGAATTCTCGTGTTGTTTGTGAGGATTCCGATAATGGCGTCCTTCCTCGCGAGAGAAAAACCCGAGCATTGAGCGCCGCTCGCCGTTCTCACTGCGCATGCGCGTAGACTGTGGCAGTGTTCAGTACTGCAGCCGTTATAGGACGAACCAATACTCTTTGCCAACACACAGCAAGTTTGAAAGTTTATGATTTCTTTTTTTTTTTTTTTTGAGCTCACATCTAAAGGTTTTCTGCCTCTGAATAAGTATTTGCGTTCAAATTATGTAAATCTTGTATTTATGTAAATTATGTAAACCGACATTATTTACATGTGCCATGACTTTTTGGACATGCACAGAAAAAAAGCAAACATTGACTGCAACATTATCAATACAGATTTTGTTGGTTTTCTCTTGTTTTTGCATGTTCATAATTTCCTTAACAGCCCGGCCAAAAATTACGTCCACACAATTTGGCATGTTTCATTGTGTTATTATTACAAATAAAACAATGGACTCCAACAGTAGTGCAGTGGTGCCTGGAGAAGTGGGTATACTCTTAATTTATGCGAATTTCTTTTTTAAAGTGGCCCAGCAAAGGATGAACGCCCTGTGTTATAAACAGTGACATGTAAGACTAGTCTTGCATATTTAGTTCATGCCAAAATGATACAGGTAGGGCTGCGAAAGGTGGAGGGTTCCTGAAAGCGTTCTGCAACTTCAGAAAATGCACAAAGTATTTGAAGGTTAAGCATGCCAGCTCATTGGGTACTGATATAGCAGAAACCAATCAGCTGCCTGTGCTGATTGCTGTTGATATTTGAAATCACCAAAACAAACAGGATCACACCCTGATCTTGATAGCTCCACCCCCAAATTCACGTACACGCTATGCGTGAGTGGCGCATAGTGGACCTCCCCCCTCATGAGTGGACACGCCCCTTACTGCTGATTGGCTGCATGTGTGTTTTGGTGCTCAGTCTGATCCACTTTCAACAGCGTTTCTCAGAATATGCTTAGTGCACCTTTACGCACCTATCAACCTATGCCATCTAGAGTTTCATGACAGAATTTTTATTTGTTTTTGGGTACTATTCCTATAAGCTTCAAGATTAAATTTAAATCTAAATCTTTCTAGCATACTTAACCTTTTACGTGTACGCGAGATTCAGTGTACTACGTCATCGGAAGAGTGCTTTGGACAAGCAGGTTGCACATGCGCATTTAATTTATCCACAAGGTGGCAACCGTGCCCTGGGGGCGACGATTTACAAGGTAGTCGAAGAAAAACTACATAAACAGAACAGTCTTGACTTTTAAAAACAAAGCAAAAATTATTTTTAAAACAAAGCAAATGTGGCTGTGATAATAATACACTATTTTATAAAGTGCCTTTAAAAGCAGCTTCTCAAAGCACTGTACACAATATAAGCAATACAATTGAATAAATAACTAAATAAACATCAACAAAATAATTAAATAAACATCAACAAGCAAATGCAAGTTTAAAAAAGAAAGAAGTCTATAATGTATTATGTGAATGCTAGGTCAAAGAGATGTGTCTTTAATCTAGATTTGAACTGACAGAGTGTGTCTGCTTCCTGGACAATGTTAGGAAGACTGTTCCAACGTTTTGGTGCTAAATAGGAAAAGGATCTACCGCCAGCAGTCGATTTTGATATTCTAGGTATTATCAACTGGCCGGAATTTTGAGATCGCAATAGACGTGAAGGACTATAATGAGTTAAGAGCTCGCTCAAGTACTGCAGAGCTAAACCATTTAGTGCTTTGTAAGTAATCAGCAATATTTGAAAATGTATACAATGTTTAATAGGCAGCCAATGCAGTGTTGACAGAACAGGGCTAATATGGTCATACTTCCTGGTTCTGGTAAGAACTTGAGCTGCTGCGTTTTGAACTAGCTGTAGTTTGTTTATTAAGCGTGCAGTGCAACCACCCAGTAGAGCATTACAATAATCTAGCCTTGATGTCATGAACGCATGAACTAATTGTTCCGCATTTGTCATTGAGAGCATATGACGTAATTTAGATATATTTTTAAGATGGAAAAATGCGGTTTTACAGATACTAGACACGTGACTTTCAAATGAAAGATTGGTATCAAAGAGCACACCCAGGTTCCTAACCGACGACGAAGACTTAACAGAGCAGCCATCAAGTGTTAGACAGTATTCTAGGTTATTACGTGAGGACGTTTTTTGTCCAATAATTAGAATCTCTGTTTTTTCAGAATTAAGTAGTAGGAAATTATTAGTCATCCAATTTTTTATATCAGCTATGCATTCCGTTAATTTTGTGAATTGTTAAGTTTCATCTGGGCGTGAAGAAATATAGAGCTGAGTATCATCAGCATAACAGTGAAAACTAATGCCATGCTTCCTAATGATATCTCCTAAGGGTAGCATGTACAGAGTGAACAGCAACGGTCCTAGTACTGAGCCTTGTGGTACGCCATACTGAACTTGATCGATAAGACATCTCTTCATTTACTGCTACAAACTGATAACGGTCAGTTAAGTATGATTTAAACCATGCTAATGCAATTCCACTAATGCCAACATAATTTTCGAGTCTATTTAAAGGAGTCATAACCTGCAAATTTCACTTTTCCACGAGAATCAATGTATGTTATGATTGCATAATGATTATACACTGGCCGGGAAGCCGATATTTAAAAGTGAAGCGTTTGTTTACCTCAGGGTTTGTAAAATAGCCCACGTGCACGCGCACTAAAAAACGAGATTTTGATTTCAGCCCCGTCTTGACGTCAAGACGGGGCAGGATATACCATATATGGACACCGCAGCAGGAAGCCCGCCCTTCACCTCTCCCCCTCATATTCAGTTCAGTCACGAAAGATGGAGAAACCGAGTGCACACTTGAGTTGCTCTGTGGTTGACTGCCAGAAACAACATGCAAATGTGTTTTCTATACCAAAAACGGACCAAACTATCAGGGACCAGTGGATAAAATTCATTTTTAATGACGCTGTCCCAGCAACACTTTCAACTGGCTTATTGTTCGCTGTCTGCGCTAAACATTTTACGCCGGAATCATTCACAAATTTGGCCCAATATCAGGCGAAGTTGGCCACGAAGCTCCGTTTGAAAAAAGGTGCCATTCCAACCATCAGGGACTTGCCAGAAATTGAAACGGTAAGACTGTTTTTATTGCTCTACTGTGTGTAACAAACAGCAGCTAACTACTAATGCGGCTATTGTATGTAACGTTAGCTTCGAGGTAAACACGGGGAATGGACTCTACGAATGCTAGCCATATCTTTCCACTTTGTTTTACACTACAGTAGTGACGGTACAAGAGTCCATGCTCAGTGTCTAAAACTGTAACTGAAAATGATACAGCTATATTTTCATCGAATTGTATATTATATAACTATGACAACATATCATTGTATTGATTTTTGTATAGAATAGATAAGGATAGATAAATAAAACAAACAAACAGTCAAGTAATAAGAAACTTATAGAAAAACATCACGTTACATGTCTGTAGAAGAAAAATATTAAATGTCTAAAAAACCAGAACGTGAAACAAGGCAAAAACACCACATGATAGCAAATGTTGATCTCAATAACCACTGTAAGCTGATAAAAAAATTTGACTACATCTCCGTTAATGTAATCTACATTAAATAAAAGGTAAACCTATTTGGGAGAAATTAGCAACAAATGTTTTAGCTCGTTAGTCAAAATGATTCAGAGACATCTTGATGTAGACGTCCTTCCATCGACTCCACATCTTCCCTTTCCAGCTCAGGTTCAGAGTCTGGCTCAAACATATACGGTTGAATTCCGTAGGTCGCGGCCAGGTCGGGTTCATTGACAACTTGCGCCATGATGTCAGTTTGTAATGATGCTGAAGTTACCTGCGGTGTCAACCCCCCTCCTTCCTGCAACCAATCAATGCGCCCCTCATTTGCATTATTAAAATGACCGTCCACGACAGCCAAAACATCGCATCAGATCTCGCGAGACAATAATGCCTTCAGAAATAAAGGTTTTAGGAGCTCTGTTTTTATTTTTTTTCCACTTTTATTTTTTAGAAGGGCATGAAAGACTATAATACAGCAGTAGGTATCCAAATTAAGACTAGGTTATGACTCCTTTAAAAGAATGTTGTGGTCGATAGTGTCAAATGCAGCACTAAGATCGAGTAACACTAATAGCGAGATACAACCATGATCGGATGATAAGAGCAAATCATTTGTGACTCTAATGAGAGCTGTCTCAGTACTATGGTACGGTCTAAATCCTGACTGGAAATCCTCGCAGATATCATTTCTTTCTAAAAAGGAACATAGTTGTGAGGATACTGCCTTTTCTAGTATCTTTGACAGAAAAGATTCGAGAACGGCCTGTAATTGAATAATTCTGTATAGGATCAAGTTGCGTTTTTTTAACAAGCGGTTTAATCATAGCCAGCTTAAAAGTTTTCGGTACATATCCTAATGACAAAGATGAATTAATGATATTAAGAAGAGGATCTGTGACCTCTGGAAGCATCTCTTTCAGTAGCTGAGTCGGTATAGGGTCTAACATACATGTTGTCGATTTAGATGATTTAACGAGTTTAGTAAATTCTTCCTCTCCTATAGCAACGAATGAATCTCACTTTTCTTCAAGGAGACTACAATGCCCTGCCTGATGCGATACTGTAGTAGATGGTTGCATAGTTATCATTTTCTCCCTGATATTATCAATATTGTTAGTAAAGTAGTTAGTTAATAATGTCATTACTGCTGTGTTGCTTGGAAACGTTTGGGGTTGAGGATGTATTTTTCGTTAGTTTAGCCACTATTTCAAATAAATACCTAGGGTTTTGTTTATTTTCTTCTAATAGGTTTGAAAAATAAGCAGATCTAGCAGCTTTTAAGGCCTCTCTGTATGCAATCTAACTCTAACTAGTTTCTGTCCCTGGTTGAACTTCGCATCGCTTCAGTTGTTGAGTCACGAGCCAGTTATGCCATCTGGATACAAATGTTTTGATCGGGGGAATGCACGTTGTAAATCGTTTCTGTACAAATGATTTGCCGTCACACGTAAACAGTAGGTCGCACATTACGTGCAGATTGCACACAGAATCATTAAGAACCTATCGTTAACACTGTCCTGCAGTTTATCTACAAAAATCGCGTAGAATCTTACATTTTTAGCATAAATGTATTTTTATCTTTGAAGTAATTTTAAACCCACAACTTCACTATTTTTTTTTTTTTTTTTTTCTGATTCTGAATGAACAAAGTCGGCAGCTTGTGACCCATATCCATAGAAATGCCGAAAATAAACTGTCATGTTGAGGGTTCCTACGCAGCTTGGAAAGTAATTTTGATTGAGAAATTTCAGGTTTAAAAAAAAAAGAAGTAAAAAAAAAGATGCAAGCAGTGTGTTTCACGCCAAGAGTTTAGTAATCCTTAAGTGAAACACAATTATGCAAAGCTTTGTCTTTTACCATATGCCGTCTCTTTTGAACTTCACTAAATGAACTTCCCAGACAGTCAAAATTGTTCTAAACGCGAAACTGCTATCTTTGCTCGGCCACTTAAACTTCAGATGTGCATAATCCTGCAAGGATTTCATCTCTCTCCTCCTTTTCCTTGCGTCTTTGATTAACGCACAAGAAGACGAGCATCGGCCCGCCAAGCCCCACTCTCCTCCTCCCTTTGTTCAGCCACACACCACAGGAGCTCAGTTTCTCCAGGTAAGTTTCTCCACTGCCGCAGCAGTGATGTTTCCTCTGCTCCTGCAGGAACTCTGTTTCTCTGGCTAATCCTCTCCACTGTCGCAGCAGTGAAGTCTCCTCTGCTCTCACAGGAGCTCTGTTTCTCTAGCTAATCTTGTCTACTGCCGCAGCAGTGATGTCTCCTCTGCTCCCACAGGAGCTCTGTTTCTCTGGCTATTTTCTCCACTGCCGCAGCAGTGATGTCTCCTCTGCTCCTGCAGGAACTCTGTTTCTCTGGCTAATCCTCTCCACTGTCGCAGCAGTGATGTCTCCTCTGCTCCCACAGGAGCTCTGTTTCTCTGGCTAATTTTCTCTACTGCTATAGCAGTGATGTCTCCTCTGCTCCAGCAGAAGCTCTATTTCTCTGGCTAATTTTTTCTACTGCCGCAGCTGTGATGTCTCCTGTGCAGTACCTCTCTATTCAGAATGAATATTCACGTAACTCACCTGTTAAAACCCCTACGCAATTCCTCTTTCTGTCCAGCCTCTTTCTCTGTCCAGCGAGCATTGGTCTCCCAGCGGACATTGCACGCATCTATGTTTCCTCTTTCTCTGTCCAGCAAGCATTGGTCACATAGACAAATCCAATAAACCTGTGACATGCTTTTGGTTCCAGAAACACCTCAAATCTGTTCTCCAACAGTCAGGCATTCCAACAAGAATTTCTCAAGTTACTCTTTCCATATTGGGGCAGCAACTTCAGCAGCCCAAAAAGGCATCTCCCAACAGCAGGTCCAAGCTCTTGGGAGATGGTCCTCAGATGCTTTCCAAAGCTATATCAGGACCAACCGGTTCCACATTAAAAAAGCCCACCAAACCCTCATTGATTAAAACCCCCTGGGTCGTCCACCTGGGGTCTCTCTCTTTCCGCCCAGCATCCAGCAAGCATTTGGTCTCCCAGCGGACGCAGCGAGAAATCTCTTGGTCAAACACGTTTTTTCTCTTTCCTGTTTTCTCTTTTACGTCCAGCAAGCATTTGGTCTCACAAAAGATGCAATAAGAACTCCCCGGTAGAGCAAATAGGATTTTCTCTCTTCCGTCCAGCGAGCATTGGTCTCACAGCGGATGTAGCGAGAAAATCTACCAGTCGAGTACTCATTTTCCTCTTTCCTGTTTCCTCTTTCGTCCAGCGAGCATTTGGTTTCACAGCGGACACAGCGAGAACTTTCCCGGTAGAGCACTTACGTTTTCTCTTCCGTCCAGTGAGCATTTGGTCTCACAGCGGACGCAGTGAGAAAATCTCCCGGTTGAGTACTCATTTTTCTCTTTCCTGTTTCCTCTTTCGTCCAGCAAGCATTTGGTCTCACAGCAGACGCAGTGTGAGAATCTCCCGGTTGAGTACTTATTTTCCTCTTTCCTGTTTCCTCTTTTGTCCAGCGAGCATTTGGTCTCACAGCGGACGCAGCGAGAACTTTCCCGGTAGAGCACTTACGTTTTCTCTTCTGTCCAGCGAGCATTTGGTCTCACAGCGGACGCAACGAGAACTTTACCGTATGCACAGACCGGATTTGTCACTGCCATAAACTGCTCCCATCAAGAAAGGCGCAAACTCTCCCGATTGGTCGTTCCAAATTACAACTACTCCCCGTTCGCATACCAGCAGGGCCCGTCAGTCCGGCGCAGTGAGCCGCCATCACAGGCCCTCCTGGTCAAGCATCCAGGCCCCTTCTCGAGATGCCAGCCCGCCAAACTCGGCACTCATTTGGGGGGTCTTTAGTCCGGCGGCTGTCCTCTGCTCTTTAGCCTTTTGGGGGGAGTACTCTGGGTTTGGGCCGAACTCCGAGCTCGGAGCCCTCCCCCCGGACAGCACGCCAAATACGCATTAAACTTTACCCCCTCAAATTGTATGTAAGTGTGAACTCGTGAAAGGGCCTGAGTGTGCTCGTTGTACCACGGCGTTGGACTATTTTCTTTAATCTTCTTTAAGCGCAAAGGAGCAACTGTGTCTAAAGTGCTGGAAAAGAGAGAGTTCAAAGTTTCTGTCGCAATATCTAGTTCTTCTAAGCTATCTGGGATGCTGAGATGATGAAACTGATTAGAAAGATTATTAATAAAGCAATCTTTAGTGGCGGAAGTGATAGGTCGAACATATTTGTAACAAGGAGTCGACTTTGCAGCCTTGGCTAAATTAAGTTTACACGAGACTAGATAATGATCTGAGATGTCATCGCTCGGCTGCAGAATTTCAACGGCATCAACATTTATTCCATGTGATAATATTAGATCTAGACTCTAGAGTATGATTATACAAGAATGAGTCCTGACACGTGTTGTCTAACTCCAATAGAGTTCAGAATGTCTTTAAATGCCAATCCCAATGCATCTTTTTCGTTATCTACAATACATGTATATTAAAATCACCAACAATTAGTACTTTATCTGCAGCCAATACTAACTCTATCAAAGAATTTGCTGATTTTCTATCAAAGTCTTTATGGTGCCCTGGTGGCCTGTATACAGTAGCCAGCACAAATGTTAAACGTGATTTATCATTTACACTAGATAGTGTTACATTTAGCAACAACACTTCAAAAGAATTATATTTAAAACCCTAGTGTCTGAGGGTGAAGCTCACCAGCCTCAGTGTCTTACAGCGCCGGGCCCAGTATCTTAGGCCCCATCCACACTACTGCGTTTTAGTTTAGAAACGGAGAATTAAACCGAATACGATCTCCGTCCACACCAGCGTTTTAGCTGCGTATTAGAATTGATCTCCGTCCACATTAAAACGACTGAAAACGCGGATCACGTGACCATTCACCAACACTGGGCATGCGCGTGCCGGTGTAAACCTAGAGACTTTCAAACATAGACTGTAAAAAAATGCTTTCAAACATCAAAATGTCATTTTTTAATATGTATTTGTGTCAAAATGACATACATCTTTTCCTATTCTATTTTGCCTGGAAACGCTTCCAACACGCTTGTGTGTCGCATGAAAAATAGGCGTCGGTTCTATTTCTAACATGTACGCGTTTACCGTAAGAAACTGTTCCAGCGGGTGGAGTTTACTGGTACTGAATATTACCTGTGTATATGTCACAGGCCGGGGCCACCCCTAACTTGCGTACCGCCCCTGAGGAGCGGACCGTAAACACGAGGGAGGCAGACACAAAAGGCAAGTGCAAAAAGTCTCTTTATTTAATTAAAACATCTCTTTAAGACAATTACTGTAGTAGCTTCGACGTTCACCTCAACAGGATTCAACGCAGACGACAGAGAGGTGAGTATGCTTCACAGCTTTAGCGTGCTCTTCACTGGACTCAGACGGAGAGGAGGGTACGTATACTTCACAGCTTTAGCGTGCTCTTCACTGGACTCAGACGGAGAGGAGGGTACGTATACTTCACAGCTTTAGCGTGCTCTTCACTGGACTCAGACGGAGAGGAGGGTACGTATACTTCACAGCTTTAGCGTGCTCTTCACTGGACTCAGACGGAGAGGAGGGTACGTATACTTCACAGCTTTAGCGTGCTCTTCACTGGACTCAGACGGAGAGGAGGGTACGTATAACGCACAGCTTTAGCAGGCTCTTCAAGCTTTAGCAGACTCTTCACTGGACTCAGACAGAGAATGGAGAGTACGTATAACGCACAGCTTTAGCAGGCTCTTCAAGCTTTAGCAGACTCTTCACTGGACTCAGACAGAGAATGGAGAGTACGTATAACTCACAGCTTTAGCAGGCTCTTCAAGCTTTAGCAGACTCTTCACTGGACTCAGACAGAGAATGGAGAGTACGTATAACTCACAGCTTTAGCAGGCTCTTCAAGCTTTAGCAGGCTCTTCACTGGACTCAGACAGAGAATGGAGAGTACGTATACCGCACAGCTTTGGCAGGCTCTTCAAGCTTTAGCAGACTCTTCACTGGACTCAGACAGAGAATGGAGAGTACGTATACTGCACAGCTTTAGCAGGCTCTTCAAGCTTTAGCAGACTCTTCACTGGACTCAGACAGAGAATAGAGGGTACGTATAACGCACAGCTTTGGCAGGCTCTTCAAGCTTTAGCAGACTCTTCACTGGACTCAGACAGAGAATGGAGGGTACGTATACTGCACAGCTTTAGCAGGCTCTTCAAGCTTTAGCAGGCTCTTCACTGGACTCAGACAGAGAATAGAGGGTACGTATAACGCACAGCTTTGGCAGGCTCTTCAAGCTTTAGCAGACTCTTCACTGGACTCAGACAGAGAATGGAGGGTACGTATACTGCACAGCTTTAGCAGGCTCTTCAAGCTTTAGCAGACTCTTCACTGGACTCAGACAGAGAATGGAGAGTACGTATACCGCACAGCTTTAGCAGGCTCTTCAAGCTTTAGCAGACTCTTCACTGGACTCAGACAGAGAATGGAGGGTACGTATAACGCACAGCTTTAGCAGGCTCTTCAAGCTTTAGCAGACTCTTCACTGGACTCAGACAGAGAATGGAGGGTACGTATACCGCACAGCTTTGGCAGGCTCTTCAAGCTTTAGCAGACTCTTCACTGGACTCAGACAGAGAATGGAGAGTACGTATAACGCACAGCTTTAGCAGGCTCTTCAAGCTTTAGCAGACTCTTCACTGGACTCAGACAGAGAATGGAGGGTATGTATAGCAGGCTCTTCAAGCTTTAGCAGACTCTTCACTGGACTCAGACAGAGAATGGAGGGTATGTATAGCAGGCTCTTCAAGCTTTAGCAGACTCTTCACTGGACTCAGACAGAGAATGGAGAGTACGTATACCGCACAGCTTTGGCAGGCTCTTCAAGCTTTAGCAGACTCTTCACTGGACTCAGACAGAGAATGGAGAGTACGTATAACGCACAGCTTTAGCAGGCTCTTCAAGCTTTAGCAGACTCTTCACTGGACTCAGACAGAGAATGGAGAGTACGTATAACGCACAGCTTTAGCAGGCTCTTCAAGCTTTAGCAGGCTCTTCACTGGACTCAGACAGAGAATGGAGAGTACGTATAACGCACAGCTTTAGCAGGCTCTTCAAGCTTTAGCAGGCTCTTCACTGGACTCAGACAGAGAATGGAGGGTACGTATACCGCACAGCTTTGGCAGGCTCTTCAAGCTTTAGCAGACTCTTCACTGGACTCAGACAGAGAATGGAGGGTACGTATACCGCACAGCTTTGGCAGGCTCTTCAAGCTTTAGCAGACTCTTCACTGGACTCAGACAGAGAATGGAGAGTACGTATAACGCACAGCTTTAGCAGGCTCTTCAAGCTTTAGCAGGCTCTTCACTGGACTCAGACAGAGAATGGAGAGTACGTATAACGCACAGCTTTGGCAGGCTCTTCAAGCTTTAGCAGACTCTTCACTGGACTCAGACAGAGAATGGAGGGTACGTATAACGCACAGCTTTAGCAGGCTCTTCAAGCTTTAGCAGGCTCTTCACTGGACTCAGACAGAGAATGGAGGGTACGTATACTGCACAGCTTTAGCAGGCTCTTCAAGCTTTAGCAGGCTCTTCACTGGACTCAGACAGAGAATGGAGGGTACGTATACTGCACAGCTTTAGCAGGCTCTTCAAGCTTTAGCAGGCTCTTCACTGGACTCAGACAGAGAATGGAGGGTACGTATACTGCACAGCTTTAGCAGGCTCTTCAAGCTTTAGCAGGCTCTTCACTGGACTCAGACAGAGAATGGAGGGTACGTATACTGCACAGCTTTAGCAGGCTCTTCAAGCTTTAGCAGACTCTTCACTGGACTCAGACAGAGAATGGAGAGTACGTATAACGCACAGCTTTAGCAGGCTCTTCAAGCTTTAGCAGGCTCTTCACTGGACTCAGACAGAGAATGGAGGGTACGTATACCGCACAGCTTTGGCAGGCTCTTCAAGCTTTAGCAGACTCTTCACTGGACTCAGACAGAGAATGGAGGGTACGTATAACGCACAGCTTTAGCAGGCTCTTCAAGCTTTAGCAGGCTCTTCACTGGACTCAGACAGAGAATGGAGGGTACGTATACTGCACAGCTTTAGCAGGCTCTTCAAGCTTTAGCAGGCTCTTCACTGGACTCAGACAGAGAATGGAGGGTACGTATAACGCACAGCTTTAGCAGGCTCTTCAAGCTTTAGCAGGCTCTTCACTGGACTCAGACAGAGAATGGAGAGTACGTATACCGCACAGCTTTGGCAGGCTCTTCAAGCTTTAGCAGACTCTTCACTGGACTCAGACAGAGAATGGAGAGTACGTATAACGCACAGCTTTAGCAGGCTCTTCAAGCTTTAGCAGGCTCTTCACTGGACTCAGACAGAGAATGGAGGGTACGTATACCGCACAGCTTTGGCAGGCTCTTCAAGCTTTAGCAGACTCTTCACTGGACTCAGACAGAGAATGGAGGGTACGTATAACGCACAGCTTTAGCAGGCTCTTCAAGCTTTAGCAGGCTCTTCACTGGACTCAGACAGAGAATGGAGGGTACGTATACTGCACAGCTTTAGCAGGCTCTTCAAGCTTTAGCAGGCTCTTCACTGGACTCAGACAGAGAATGGAGAGTACGTATAACGCACAGCTTTAGCAGGCTCTTCAAGCTTTAGCAGGCTCTTCACTGGACTCAGACAGAGAATGGAGGGTACGTATAACGCACAGCTTTAGCAGGCTCTTCAAGCTTTAGCAGGCTCTTCACTGGACTCAGACAGAGAATGGAGAGTACGTATACTGCACAGCTTTGGCAGGCTCTTCAAGCTTTAGCAGACTCTTCACTGGACTCAGACAGAGAATGGAGGGTACGTATAACGCACAGCTTTAGCAGGCTCTTCAAGCTTTAGCAGACTCTTCACTGGACTCAGACAGAGAATGGAGAGTACGTATAACGCACAGCTTTAGCAGGCTCTTCAAGCTTTAGCAGGCTCTTCACTGGACTCAGACAGAGAATGGAGAGTACGTATAACGCACAGCTTTAGCAGGCTCTTCAAGCTTTAGCAGACTCTTCACTGGACTCAGACAGAGAATGGAGGGTACGTATAACGCACAGCTTTAGCAGGCTCTTCAAGCTTTAGCAGGCTCTTCACTGGACTCAGACAGAGAATGGAGAGTACGTATACCGCACAGCTTTTAGCTTCTCCCGCAACGGGATTCAAACAGAGAGAGGAGCGAGCATTTTCAACCACGTCAACGGGCTTTCACAGCTTCTAACGTCTTCTGCAATGGGATTTAAACAGAGAGAGAGGTGAGTATTTTCTAGCATGCATCAACGGGCTTTCACAGCTTTTAGCGTCTTCACAGCTTTTAGCATCTCCCGCAACGGGATTCAAACAGAGAGAGATGTGATTATTTTGACTAGAACCACCAATGCCTTCCACAGTTCGCTCCCACACTCGTGCTTCACTGCAACCCACACAAGTAATCACACGTGTATATATATATATATATATAAAGCACTGCAAATCTCACAACTCACAGAAAGGGCGCAGGCATGAGGTCTCGTCCACTACTCGCTGATGTTGAGCTGATAATCCGGCCAGAGTTTGACAACTATCTCACCCAAGGTGCTGACCTCACTTTAGCTTCTCACTTTCTCCTTCAGCCCATCCTTCTCCTTGCCCGGGTCCAAATCTCTCTCTTCTCCTTCCACACAACTCACTCGACTTCCTCGACTGCATACCTGCCAAAGCATGAGAAAAACCTTCTCCCAAAACTGCTTAAGCTTTTTCCGAGTCGCCCAAGTCGTCCGATTTTAGGTAGCTTTGATCTGGAAAATATACAGAACAAGCATGAAGATGGACTGACAAGCACTCAACAATAAATGGTTCTAATAAACCCATAATGACCAGAATCCTACTGTATGTATGCATGTTTGTGGGTGTATGTGATCTGTGCATGCATTTGATCAACAACTGTTTGCCAACAACACAGGTCTGCATGTGCTTGTGAGTGTGTGTTCAGCATATTTACCTCGTCTCTGTGAGTGGCAGCTGTTTGACACACTCTTCGTCAGTCCAGTCCCCTGACTCCTCAAAACACACAAACACATTTCTAAGCATTTTCAATCTCTCATACATATACAAAACTAAAGAATTAGCCTATCTATTATCATGTTCACTCTTAAACACTAGCAATGACTAATAATTTCATATAATTATTTTTATAATGACAGATTCAATTTCATAAACCCAAGTCACATACAGATGCCACCATCATTTGAAACATACACTTATAACACAGTATAAACTCACTGCTCTGTTGCTGATGGATGCATGAGGGTACATGTTCGGCAGCAGATGATTCAGGTTGTTCAGCAGGTGCTCTGTCAAAGCATTACACAGTCCCTGTTCCTCCATCATGGTGGGGCCGAGAGGAACGCTGCACACACAGATAACAAACGTGTCACACCCATCTTTCTTTTATGATTGACTGCTCCATCAGACTGGTCTCTGTGTGTCTCATAGGATCCTGAAAACTTGTGCATGTAATTCTTGAAACCTCAGTACTTGAGTTACATTGTAATGTGCTTTGGAGTACAGACTCTATCAGCTGAACACACAAACACTTACTGAAAGATGGTAGGTCCAAAAACTATTGACAAGTTCTTGGATGTCATATGATTTAGAAGACTCTCAGCTGCCACACGGGACAGAAAGTACAACACGTAGCAGAGGACGTTAAAATGTTCCTCCGGAAGACTGTTCAGGATCATCCTCACAGCCTGATTCAGATCTTCCTCTTTTGAATCTGCAAGATACAATGAAGAAGGTTCAATCAGATTTGATGAATCAATTTTGTTGTGCAGCAAGTACCCAAAGTGTTCACTCCTCACCACCGCAGCTTCACCTACCCCTGAACACCTTCAGTAGTTGTGTCCTGTGTGACTCTGGAATAAGTCCACCAGGCAACTCCCTGAGGAAAAGTTTAGATAAGGAGGCAAGAGTAGGAATATCCCCACTGTCAAACTCCGGAAAGCCTCCTTGATCAAAAGCTTTCCTTAACTCCTGGCAGAGTTTCACTTTCCCGCTAACTCTGAACAGGCCACTCTGACTGAGACCTAAACACAAACACACATTTTAGAAATACACATAATCTCAGCATACGTGGAGACTGAGGAACAGTGTCAAACACACTCACCATGCTTCTCCACAAACTCCACTATGTGCATGAGCGCAAGAGGAAGACCCTGCCTCATCTGTCCACTCTTCCTCAGGCCGATCAGAGGCACACCAAACACATCCTTCTGTGTTTCCACCTGCACAAAAATTCAGAAACAAAATCAGGACGGTTTACTAGGAAATGTAGGCTACTGTACAGGACAAGACTGCAAAAGAAAATAACTTTACAGGAAGCTGTCTACCAAGTGTGCATTTTAAAGGATGTATAGTCAGGAAATTTTACATTTACAATAGCATTTCTTCATGTGGACTAAAGTCACACTTACACCAATTTACGGTTTGTCGTTTGTTAATTGCAATACTTGACATTAAAAACAAGACTGAAAAATATAAGAAAGCTGATTTTAACACAAATTTATGAAGTTCTTTAACTAGAAGTCAATCTTTGTCCAATTGTTTAGTCTGCTGTGTGCATATGGCATACTTACACACACTGATAAAACTCCGATCACCCCCATTTCAATGAAAGGATCGGCTTTTTTTATTAGTCGCCGAGCTGTCAAGCAATCCAAGAAATTGTTATTTCTTATTATTGTTATAAGAAGCACAGAGTTGAAACCAGAAAAGGTTAAAAAACGACTTATTCAAACAAGCTTTTTCAGAGCAGTAACTTAGCCAACTAAATAGAAGCAGTGTTGTGTTGATACCAAATGTTTCAAACCAAAATGTTGCATTCTCATGTTGCTATGGTTACTATGTGAATCATCGCAATTTCATAACTCACAGGTTCGGCTCCACGGGGGGGGGGGGCAGGGTGGGCCTGGCCCACCCAATCAGAAGCTTGGCCCACCTTGGCCCCACACCACATAACAGCCAATCACAAAAAAAGTCTTAACTTTCAAATTTGGTCATTTTTTAACGCAATTTAAAAAATAAATACAGTTTTGTGGCTCTTAAATGTGCCTGACAGATCGCTGTAGAGCCTCAGTTAAAGCTGCTGGTCAACCGATCATCACTTTCTTCTAGTTAATTTATAGCATCAAATAAACATAAATGAACATAAGAAGGAATGTTGTTTTAACCACGGAAAGACGTCAGTACACGCCGTTATTCAAGTTCAAATCCACCAACTTTGTCGAACGCAGATGGCGGATTATTGGTCAGATCGCCTGTCAATCAAACTCCCTGCGAAGTTTGAATCTTCATGATGACTAATCAAGAGTTACCTATGGAAGCTTGTTTCCGCCACAAAATAAAAAAAAAAACATTTTAAGAGATAATTGCGACTTTTTATCTCACAATTGCGAGTTTACATATCGCAATTCTGACTTTATTTCTCAGAATTTTGAGATATAAAGTCAGAATTGCGTGAAATAAAGTCAGAATTGCGTGAAATAAAGTCAGAATTGCGTGTTATAAAGTCAGAATTGCGAGATATAAAGTCGCAATTGCGTGTTATAAAGTCAGAATTCTGACTTTTTTCTCGCAATTGCGACTTTATATCACGCAATTCTGACTTTATAAGACGCAAAATTGCGACTTTATTTCACGCAATTCTGACTTTATATCTCGCAATTCTGACTTTATAACACGCAATTGCGACTTATTTCACGCAATTCTGACTTATCTCAAAATTCTGAGAAATAAAGTCAGAATTGCGAGATGTAAACTCGCAATTGTGAGATAAAAAGTCGCAATTAGGCTATCTCTTAAAATGTTTTATTCTGTGGCGGAAACAAGCTTCCATAGTTCATGCGCTTAATACACATGTCTGTGATTGGCTACAATGCTCAACGCTGAAACAATACAAGTCGTTTCGTTTTTGAATAATATTGTGTCCTCCAGTGCTCGGACTCGACACTCGACTGTACTAGGACATTTGTCCGAGTCTAAAATGTCTGAGTCCGAGTCAAGTCCGAGTACATTTTCATCCGAGTGCGTAACAAGTCCGAGTTCTTTCATAATTGGACTCGAGTCCGAGTACCCAAACCTGTTGAAAAGAGATGCTATTCATCCCTCCTGGGATGGTGCTGCTCTTCTCTCTAGTAATATGGCACATAGTCTTAGAGCTCAAACATGAATTGGGGCTCAGGTCAGGAAGCAGACAGACATGGCTATAAACTAGTGGTTCTCAACGGGGGCGTTCAGAGAACAACGGGGGCGTTGGAAGCAAGATTTTTGAAAGGGGGGCGTTTAGGTGTTCACGAGTTTAAGTATATAACGCAAATTTTTTGTTCATTTACTTTTATTCATTTTAAGCATTTAGTCATTTATTTGTAATAAACACTTTAAGTGGGCTATTTAAAAAGTGTTAGGACTATGTATTATGTTAAATTATGTTGTAAACCATGCAGAGTGTGATACCATATTGTGTGTGCACGCGCGTCTAAGGTGCGCGTGAAAGAATACGTCAGCAGCGCTCAAAAAAAAAAAAAAACACATTCGTCCGCAGCCGGGTTTTTTTTTTTTTTTTTGCATTACGATTGAAAGCAGTATCAATAATGTCAAAAATATGATGTGCAGTCAAGTTCGGGTGTGTGTCTATGCTGTGTTCTCACCGATAGGCCTACGCTTGTTGTGATTCGCGGAGTTGTATTTTGACGACTTATTTCTTATTCAATTTTTTTATTTTTTTTACTGATTATGAACACAAATGAATCACGACAAACCAAATTAATTCTAATTGCATTAATTCTACCATTGATGAAAACAAGCTGATACCAAGGTATTTTAGGCCTACAATTCTAACATAATTTTTCATGAAAAATCATGATTGTATTTATTTATTTTTCGAAAGTAAGGTTAGTGTAAGCAGCTTCTTTGCAATACTCTCCTAAATGCGTTATAAAACCTAAGTGCAAACATTACCGCTTTTATGACCGTCCGATATTTTTCAGTGCATTTGTTTTACAATATATTGCTATAACTGTCATGGGATTAATATTATAACTATTATGATGTAGTAGTGTAATGTAGACAGACACAACTAAAAGAGGTTTGAATTTTTCTTTGTTTAATTTGCACACTGAATATGGGTTGGAGATTTTAATTTTGAACTCTCAAAGTGAACCAGACTGATGAATTTAACATTAAAATGCACACATTTTTTTACAGGGGGGCATGCCCCCGAATCCCCCTAGAAGGCCAGAGGTCCACCCGCCACAGATTTACCAAAAATCCTGTGAGAAACACTGGTATTGCTATGTGTGCAGTTTATAGCTTGTTTTTTGGATTAATCACTGTGGAGTTTCAGTTGTATTAATAAATTAATAAACTGTTAACTCTCACTCGTTCCTGCTCGCTCATTAGTTTGGGGGTGGGGGGGCGTTCAGGGCGTATTATATTTGAGCGTCATAATAATCTTAAAATCAATTTGGAACTTGACTGGGAGCCAATGCAAGGATTCCAAAACTGGAGTAATATGATTGCATATCTCCTGGACCCAGTTAAGATCCTTGCGGCTGAATTTTGTACATATTGGAGCTTGTTTAGTGTGGCTTTAGAAACTCCGGCTAAAAGGGTCGTAATAATGTATTTTTATCAGCTTTTCTGGAAAATTGAACATAGGACACAATCTTGCAATGTTTCTGAACATCTGGCAACCACAAACATCAATGCTAGTGGGGACTTGTTACCAATGCAAGATAACATAAATGTCCACAAAAAAAAAAGAAGCAGCATTTTCAGGAAAGTAACGAGCTGGGCAAATATTGTGATGATTATTTAGAATGAATCGAGAGAGGCAGATATCGTTATCGCTATTAAAATACGATTAATCGTGCAGCCCTACTTCTTAGTGCGCAGATTGTCATTATACCATCATGGAGCAGAGCGAGCAAAAGTAACCTTGCGTGACCTCAGAGGAGCAAAAGAGTCTAGATTAGCAGCAAGAGCGTTATTTAACTGTGAGACTTTCTCCTCCAAAGATGTAAAGTGCAGATTACTTAAAGTGGAAACAACAGAATAATTGTCTGATCAATAGATTTCCACTTCCGAAATGTTAGTTCGCACAGTATAGGCACACAAAAATAATCTAGTTCCAAATTAAAGAAGAAAGCTAAGTGATCGGACAGTCTGAGGTCAACAGATGAAAACTGCGATACAAATGAGCCATTTATAATCACAAGATTCAGAGTATGGCCTCTGCAGTGATTCTGAATTGGTTCAGTTACCAATTGTGAGAAATTAAAACAGTCAATTAGCGATACAAATTTATTAGCTGTTGTTGTACATGACATGAATGTTGAAATCCCAGACAATATGAATTCTGTGGAACTTCAGGGTCAACACTGACAGAAAGACAGCAAATTCTGACATAAAAACTGCATGTGACTTATTCTTAGGTGGTTTGTAGACTGTAGCAATGATTGTAGAAGTAGGAACAGAAATACTCGAAACCAAGCATTCAAATGCTGAAAACTGAGGAACAGTGATGACTTGATGTCTTGCAGTCTCTCATGTTCTTGCTCAGACGTGGACCGGCTCTGAGATCTCTGGTGTGGCGGCTTGAGTTCCTGTCAGGTTGGGGTTGGACTTCAGGCTTCTGGGCCTTGTCTCGAGCTCAAGCCCTCCACCAACGACAGCAAGTGTGTTATTTCCTATTCAATACAAAGATTATATGAACATGTGAACTCATGGATGTTTTTTTTTTTTGAGCTGATGTACAACAGAACTGAATTCTTGCAATTGCATCACTGATTCTGTTATTTTCCAGTTTATTACTGTGAAGCCGCTATTGTATAAAGCGCTATATAAATGAAGGTGACTTGACTTGACTATCACAAGAACATTACAAAATTTGAAAACCTCACTACAGATAATCCAGAACTGAAGATAGATGATAATTATCCTACTCTGTCTGTTACAGTTCCTCACACCTGAAATCACTGATCGAGTGAATCTCCTGAACTTCTCCAGATCATTTCTAATCCATTCACGTTGTAACATCTGCTCTAACGTCGGGCGTTTTGTGGATCCAGGGTTAGGCACTGGCTAATCAGATCACTGCGTTCTGTACACATTATTAAGGAGAGAGCTGGTTAGTCATGACCATGTGACACGAATGGTGGCATGTATGAAAACAGCATCTGAAACATGATTAAAATAAGGTAAAGTGTTCTTTATCTTTCTTTAAAGGTGAAGTATGTATTTTCTGTGGCACCGAGCGGAATTACAAAAATATAGCATATTTTCAAACATCCAAACGCCCCTTTCGATTGTCGCGCCTCCCTCAACTCAAACATCACCAACGCAGCTCTTACTGGTTCTTGTGAAGGCATGTTTCTGGTCCAACATATTAGGAATACTTGAAGTATCCTTTGTAGCATGTCAATGCCCCATTTGCTTTGACGTGTTCATGACCTGTTTAATCTTTACTGTTAATTATTTGACTGTAAATTTACAGTAAATTGCAGGTTACTAGTTGAATGACTTTCACAGTAAGTTACTGCATCATTTTTACATTAAATAATTGTGAAATGACAGCTGTATACTGTGACTTCACAGTAATTATGCCGTAGTATTACTGTGATTTAGCAGTAAGCTGCTGTAGAATTACTGTATTTATTTTACTGTGATTTAGCATAAATGATGGACCAAACAAAACTGATAAAAACAGTGGTTTGACTTTTATTTTTTAGAAGAAAAATACAATTTAATAACAGGAATAAACACTGGTAACATGAATGAACACTGGGTAACAGTCTCTCTTTTTCTGTAGCCACTCCGAAGTCCTAAGTCTTTTGCATTTTACAACGGGTGAATCTCCAGTTGTCACTGGTGATTGTCATTTTAGTTTAGGTCCTGGGTAAGATATGTATGCACTTCATTTAGCGGAGAATATCTCAACTGTTGAGTAGGCTAATATGACCCCATTGAACAACGTGGGATGTGTGCCAAAATCTCTAACTGGGACGAAAGTCCTGAAAATGACCACAACCTGTGACACTATCCTATAACCTGTGTCCTGTTTTGTGCTATATCGAATGGAAACTTATAAATACAATTGTATACAAACAAGGGACTTTTTTAAAAGAAAGAAAACAAGCATTTGATTAATATACAGACATTTTATATCCAACCTTGCTATTATCATTGGAACATTAACTTAAAGTGAGAAATACAAAACAACAGGTTTATTCCCTGTGTTGCAAGGTAAAACTTTCACAACAGAGTCCAGGTACGGGGATGATGATGAGAGCTCATTCAGTGCTAGGACTTTTTACAGCTATTGCCTCCCTTGCAGTACTTGCAACAATGGATACCAGCTACCCGACAGGGACACCCATTCTTGTGTGCACACTTGCCACACTAGCAGGGATCTGGCAAACCTTCAGGTTTTGAGATTACAATCTCAGGGACTAATAAACTGCCCTTTCTTACAAAACCATAAGCATCTGCATTTAAGATCGAGGTGGCGTCTGCAAATGGTGCTTGGACCCAAAGCTGCTGTTGATAATAGGCTCTTTGTATATGTTTTCTTGTATTAGTTGAGGTGCAAGCAGTCCTCTCAAAGTCCATCTTAAGGGCATTACTATCGAACGCAGAAATGTGCAGGTCAACAACATGTCTCCATGTCCATTGATGGTTTGAGACGTTTGACCAAGAATGTTTCCACCATTTGTATTGCACTCTCTGTTAGCTGTGGACAGTTGAAATTGAGAATCAGAGATGCGGACAGTGTTCAGAGCTGCAAGTTTGGTTGATATTTTGCTGGTTGTATCGCACGAGTCATGTATTTGAACCTTTCTGGATCCGCCATTCAAAACGGTAAGCTTGTAATAATGTTTTTAATTCCAGTGGTACTGGTGGATTTCCGCGGGAAATTCGAGCACGTCTTTGCGTCATTACGTCACATCTGTACATAAAGAAGCTGTCTCGGCTAGTAGGCTATGAGTGTAAGGATGTTGGAGATGGAGATGTATAGCCTTTTCTCACAGCACTTGATATAATTAAATTTAATAATTAAACGGTTTGACGTGATATGATAAGCGATCGTTAGATTTAATCAGTGCAATTTAATGTAATGCTTTTTTCCCCTTAGTTGATCAGAACAAAAGTGGATGTAGTGTACTTGTTCAGATGACATTTTCCGGTGAAATTCTTATGTTGGTCATTCTTCCAAAAAGAAGAATCTGTGATTGCGAATGACAGTATCCACACCGGCGCGGCGACTGACAGCCGCACATTCTCCTCAAAACATTGGATTCATCCTCGCTGTGCAGTGCCGAGGCACAACCCACGTAAAGTTGTTAATTCCGCGAATAACTGCAATTGCAGATTTCGAACAGAGATGGCGACAAAGAGGAAAAACTACGGATTGCAGCTTTAAATAAATAGCCCAATTTAGTGATATTTTAAATGTAAATTAAGCTCATTAAAGTCTGTAATATTGTTTTCGAACATGTATTTGAGTAGCATGTGCCACTGAATGTTTTGTAATACCAGTGCTATTGTATGTTGATTTTCAAGTCGCAAACTGCCCATTCCAGGAAAGAGACTAAATAAATCTTGGGTTGCTACGAATTATGCATTAACAGTCGCATTCGTTACTGTAACGGAGCAGGCTCCCGTACCGCCTCCTCTCCACCACCGGAGGGATCCGTCTCCGGAATATTAAACACCCTCATGAACTCAATATCCCATCATGCCTCTCACCTGGGACTGATTGCGCAATACACCTGCACTGCACTGATTGCGCACACACCTGCACCTCATTCACACACACATAAAAGCCACTTCCCCACACTCCACTTCTCTGTGAAGTATTGCATTGCCCCGGCTTTCAATTCCAAGCGGTTATCTCTGTGTTTGCTGATCTGATTACTGACCTTGGACTGTGTATCCCGACCTCTGATCGTTCTCCGCCTGCCTTGACCCGGATTGCTTATTGGACTTAGCCTTTTGCTGCCTGCCCCGACTTCTGCCTGTGACCCCGATCTGCTCTGTGTTCTCTCCGTTGTTCTGTCTGCTGTTGATTTACCCTGCCTGTTGACCATTCTAATAAAAAGCTGCAAATGGACCCCTCAGTGTCTGCGACATCATTACAGTTACAGTAATCCTTTAATTTGGCATGGTGCTGTACGGACGTATGCCGGTAGGATGCTTTACCTCTTTAAGCACAACTACGTAAAATGCTAATAAAATCTTCAAAAAATTGTTATTCATAAAATTTGAATAGAGGGTGAAGATATCAATTTACCTTTCAGCCACTACGGTATATATTAAATAATATACCACAATGCAGGTCTATTAATAAATGAATAAATGATCTTTATTGGTGATAAATGATATCATTTGAAGAGCTTTTGGTCTGGATCGGGCTGGACAAAAAGAAATTCTTCCACTGGAACTGTTGATCCAGATTTCCAACAACTATTTCTGCAAGTGTACACCAGAACTGTTCCGAACTCCAATGGAGTGTCTGAGAAGACAAAAACAAATCACATCTTACACTACATACACTAACAAGTAAGATGTAATGTACAGTAAGCCATTCATTATCACGTAATACATCCTGAAAGTATCAGAGGGATAGTTTGAGATAATTACAGGCTGACTTTACATTGTTACAAGTGCTTACCAAAATAAATCAATAAACAGACATGAAATATTGATTTGAGTTCTAAAGGTCCTTGCACATTGAGTCCGAAATTCTCGTCAGAAATTTTCGCTTAAATACGGCCTTAATGTTATGTCAATCATGTTTACACACTGCCTCCGAAACTCTCGTTTCATTTTCAGCATTTTTCGCATCAGTAGCAAGCATTTTGAGAGGTGTTTTGACAATTCAGAGCCCACGAATGATGAATACATCATTCCTATTTTTTTATATATTATTTGAAAAACATTTGACTTACCTGAATTTGTGCCTGCACTACTGAGCAAACTGACCAATGCAGGCATGAGCTGAAATTCGAAAACCCTCGGGCTGCCGCAGTGACCACAGAATGGCACCATCTCATTAACATTGAGAGGCGGCTCTGTTATAAATAGAGGTGATCCGGCCCAACTGTACCTATAGGGTGAGATGTATCACATTTTATTAAAACATGAGTCAATAATAAAACTATTGGGTGTATAATACAATGGATTATCTCATTTTGTTATGCAGAAAACACTGGATGTCGTTTTTGCGTTCCACTGAGTTTTCTATTGTTTAAAAGTGCCTTTTCTATTGTTTTCTGAAGTGCCTTTAGACCTTACGTTTTTGTAACTTAAAAATAATGTAAACTGATTTTATTTTAAGTTGAAGTAAATAATAATAATACTAAAATAACTAAAACTAAAACTGAAATAAAAATTTGAAAAACTATAAAGACTTAAGAACTATAACGAAAGAAAACAAAATTACTGAAACTTTAACAAACATTTGTATAAATGGCCCCTTACAATGCTCCAGGGCTCCAGATTAAAACATTACGATGCTGCTTAAATTATACATGTCTTCCTTCTATTTTTCAGTCTCACAATCCTAAAGTTTCTAAGTTAATTTAGAATTGGACATAACCAAAAGAATGGCTCGTGGTTCAGTGAAAGAGTCCGTACTGAACCGACAGAAATTGTCCGTTTTGACAGCTGTTTTTAACTCCTCCCCCGACTGTAGGCGGCAAATCTCGGCGATCGGTTAAATCCAGTCACATCCGAAGTCGAACATACCTTTTAAGGCTGTTTTGTGAATCTTTCTGACTGACTCATTAAGAGTCATTTGTTCACGAATCAGACAATGCGACTCGTGTTGCTGCTGTAGTAACCCAGAGAGCAACATAGTGTCGGCCCAGATTCGGGCCACATCTGGTACTTGTGGATTCCACGTGTAACAGATGTTGCTGTCTGGAAAGTGCTGGCACTTGATGTAATTTGACAATGTAATTTGATGAAAACACTTATGGACACACAAAGTTTCCCTGAATGGGAATTTTAAATTATTGTAGCACATTTGTAATTCTTTGCCCTATTTGCAAACATTTTAGTCACAGTCTGGGGCCTAATTCTTACTGAATATCAATACTAAAATATTCAATCACCGTAACACTTGTTCAGGACAAAGAGATATTTTCTTCATGAAACCGGTGAACACTTCATCTCCATGCTTGACTGTGGCTTTCTCATATTCCTCCTGAGCTTCCCCACTTCCACAACTAAAAAAAAAAGTATAGAAAATGAGTTGTTACATGACTAATATACAATTTAAGGAGATGTTCATATACATTTAGTCATGTAGTGCAACATACATCACACTTTTGTTCAGATTTTATGTTGCAGACATTGCAGTGTTGGGGCATTACAAGTAACATGCATTATGTAATCAGATTACTTTTGATGTAACGAGTAAAGTAATGGATTACTTTATAAATTTACACATTAACATTTGAATTACTGTTTTAAGTAATGTACTTTTCACTTTAATTACATTTAAAATATCGAATTAAAATTCTCGGTTACACTTTATTTTAACGTGTCTTTGTTACAATGTAATTATATATTTGAGTACTGAGTAATATTAATTAACAATATGTACTTAACTATAGGGTTATAGGTTGAGGAGGGTTAGTTGCATGTAATTGTGCATTATTTACTGTTTTACTATGGTGCATGTAACATATGTAACAAGGACAGTGTAAAATAAAGTGTTACCAAATTCTCTTTTTCAAAACGTTGTCACTTAGACATGCACTCATGTGTGCGCAGGAAAAGTCAAGTATAAAAAGTGACAAAACACGACTTTAAACTTTCAATACAAAGAGTTCTACAGTAGAAGATATAACTCGTAATGTTAAAGCTGCATTCAGTAACTTCGGGATTTCTACGCTGTATTCTCGCTTTTTGCTCGCAGGTTTCTCTCTAGAGCTCCCCCCACAGCTTCGGAATAGAAATTTGACAACACTGTTGTAAAAACTCGTTGGCGATTCTCAGACACCAGAGGCTAGCAGATCAACGACATCAAAGCAGATGGGACATTCTTTAAAACGTCTTCTTCATTCGGGTTCGGACAGCGTGAGGGAGCGCAATAATGACAGCATTTTAGCAGATTTCTTTTGGCCGTAAAGCAATTGTTTACATCGCGAGACCTGATATCACGCGAGACTTCCTGACGTGGCGGCCGACGGCCCGCCGGCTCAAAGTTGCAAGTGCGGATTTTCCGCTCACGGGCACCGGGGAGTGCGAAACGACCACCATTCAACCTGAAATAAGTAATATAACCATTCCAATGACTCCGAAGCTGTTCAGTTAAGGTAAAAAAAGTTACTTGGTTCACCTTTAAGAGATCTTTTGTATGGCATACATACAGACACTTTCCAAAAAATTTGAATATCATGGAAAAGTTTATTTATTTCCATAATTCCATTCAAAACGTTAAACTTCCATAGATTATAGATTCAGGGCCCACAACTTAAACGATTTCAAGTATTTAGTTGTTTATTTGTACATAATTTGGGCTTCCAGCTCATAAAACCCATGAAAACAGGATTTAAAAAATTAGAATATTACATGAAATCACACAGTAATTACACAGTGATACCAGAGAATGTCTAATATGGCGAGAAGTTTCACTCTCAGTACACTTCCGGCTTCTGAACTGGTTGCAGTTCCACTCTGATTCCATATGAGGGCGCTCACAGGACGAGTGCAGAATGAATGGAGGTCAATGGCGGTATACCCCTCAAAATCCACTTTTCTCAGGATATAATTTTTTGTCTAGTAATTTGAATGTTGTATTCGAAAGGAGATGCAAAGAAATTACACATTGCTGGGTGTTAGATTTTTTAGAGTCACTTATTTGCTTTAAAAAAGTCTTTCAAAATGTCAATGACGTCAGAATGCTGACGTCATTAGCAGAATGCTAGCGTGTTATGGGCAACAACAACTCAACCTGTAAGAAATCAAAACGACATAAGTACTCATTCATTCAACTTTCGACCTAAAACCCATGTTGAACTTGCAAAATCTACAATCAGATCTGAGATTTCTCAACGGCAATCGGGTGAAAGAGACTAATTTAGCCGTCTAGCCCCATTGACTCCCATTCATTTTGCACTCATGGCGAGCGCCCCCAGTGGAACTCTGGTGGTACTACAACCAAAATTCGGTACAATAGGGCTTAATAGGGAGTGGACAGGCTCTCCGTAGACGGGCTCTGGTGATACCATGGTTATTGAACCAGGTTTTGGTTCTTTTGGCAGTGTGTGCTGGAGCAAATCCTGCTGGAAAATGAAGGAAGCATGAAGTGCTCTGAAAATGTCCTGGTAGACGGCTGCGTTGACTCTGGATTTAATAAAGCACAGTGGACCAAAGTCCTCTTTTCTGATGAGAGCAAATTTTGCATCTCATTTGGAAACCAAGGTCCCAGAGTCTGGAGGAAGAATGGAGAGGCACACAATCCAAGATGCTTGAAGTCCAGTGTGAAGTTTCCACAGTCTGTGTTGGTCATCGGCTGGTGTTGGTCCACTGTGCTGTCCGCTCAACGCAGCCGTCTACCAGGACATTTTCAGAGCACTTCATGCTTCCTTCAGCAGACAAGCTTTATGGAGATGCTTCCTTCATTTTCCAGCAGGATTTGCACCTGCCCACACTGCCAAAAGAACCAAAACATGGTTCAATGACCATGGTATCACTGTGTAATTACTGTGTGATTTCATGTAATATTCAAAAAAAAAAAAAAATCCTGTTTTCGTGTGTTTTATGAGCTGGAAGCCCAAATTATGTACAAATAAACAACTAAATACTTGAAATCGTTTAAGTTGTGGGCCCTGAATCTATAATCTGTGGAAGTTTAACGTTTTGAATGGAATTATGGAAATAAATAAACTTTTCCATGATATTCTAATTTTTTGGAAAGGGTCTGTAGTTCTATGGCTCATGAATTATTCTAAGATGTCAGAATATAATATTCTAAATGTGTTTTTAAAAGAAAATGAAGATGTATGTTATATAGGCTATGTTGTTGAACACGTTACTGCGTTAAACACTCGCAAAAAAGAACTTCTCAGTAAAAACACCTGCAAGGCCTGGAAGAGAGCGAGCCTCAGCAAGGTGAGAAAAAGTAACGTAACACTACTTTCCATAAAAAGTAACTAAGTAACGTAATTAGTTACTTTTTCAGGGAGCAATGCAATATTGTAACGCATTCATTTTCTTCAACACTGTTGTAAAATCAATCTTCCTCACCTTCGAATCTCACCGACAATCACTCCTTCCCTTTCCTCATACTCTCTAAGCAGTTCGTTTTCATGATCCGTGTCATGAAATCCATCCAAGTCTGTTTCCTCCATAACGCTTATGTAGAACGACTGAAAAACGTGCACATGGGTGGGTTGGAGGGCACTTTGCTGATCCACACCTCCATCAATGCACAGGCCCTGAAGCTTGCTGCTGACATCAGTTCCTTCATAAACACTGTCATTTGGCACTTGTACGCCGCTTTTAGCCACATTCTCTTGCTCTTCGTCGTCCATCCCCCAATCATCTGCATCATCACACCAATCTGTTCTGGACATTGCAGGTTCTGTACATGTCATGGTTTTGTTGTCTTGTCTTCCTTTGATGTCGTCATCCAGGCACTGAGAGCGCAGGACAATCCAACTAGGTATATATAGAAGCGACATGGTCAGAATGCCATAACCAGGGTATCTGCACAATTTTTAAAGTCAAATTTAAGGCTTTTTAAGACCTGAAGAAAACAAAATTAATACCGTACATTAGGGGTGCGCAATATTGACAAAAATATGTCTAGATATTTTCAAAGTTTTGTTGATAATAATTAGATGATAATTTACTGATTGTGTTTTTGTACTGGTACCCTGGCTGGTTTAGGCCTGTTGTTGACAGAAGACTCATGAAGATATTCATATTTTTTATATTCTATCTATGCAGTGGTCAGTTCACAGTAGTGACAGAAATTAACATTTTTATTAAGGGGCAATATTTGACACCTTAAATTGATTTCCAGGGGCATTTTCACCTATATATGGATGGACATTGTTTCTAAACGTATTTAGAGGTATGCATCACCTTTTATGTCAAATTCTAACATTCAAATTAAATTATATTAGAAGAATAACACAGTACCAATGTCAAATTAAATCATTAAATTAAAATCCATCCTTGCAGTGCAGAGGTGACACAGAAGCGGCATCAAAACTGGCATTAGCCTACTATATTTACACTTCATTTACAATTGCATAAATAAAGCTATTCAATATTTAAATATGAAATGATTTATAATTTTAACGTTTTAATTAAAGGATACTTTAAATATGAAACTGAAACCACCAGTAGGTGGCGGCAAGTCACTGTCTTAATATGCGAGTTGTTGGAGTAATTTATTCAACCGATTTGTTCAAACGGCTGATTCATTCGGAAAACAAGTGATTGTTCATTGAATCGTTGAAATGATTCGTTCAAAACGCGGGTTTCAGTAAAAAAAAAATACAAAAATCAACGCTGTCTGTTGGACCACGGCTTCATTATGAAATTCTCGTCGGCGATATAACGTGAAAATTGACAATATTGTGTCCAAAAAGTAACTCACAATGTTAATTTTATTGTTATTTTAACTGTTGTATAAAATAAATAGCACATTTGCAATTGTGCAAAGGAAAACGGCACTCTTGTTCATGTGATATTCTAATATAACACCATAATATGATATAAATATAAGACAAAAACAAATTTTGGGACATCTACTATAACTGCACTGACACATCACGCAGTGAAAGCAAGCATGAGAGAAACGCGATGTCAGCTCGCACTCGCAGTGCCTCGTACATAGTTAAAACAATGATTACAATATCATCATAGTTAGTAGACAATATCGCACACTCCTAAGCACATAAAGAATGAACATTTACTCGTTTTCTTCTCTCCTCTCGCGTGCAGGAGACAGACGTAGGCTAATATGCTGCCGTAAGTGACGCGAATTGTCACGTGAACAAGCAAATCCACCAAGATAGAATTTAAAAAATAATACGTAGGCCTGGCCTAGGCTAATTAGATAGTTTTAATTTCGAAAGCAGTCTAAGTCAAAGTGTCATCTAAAATTTAAGACCTTTCATAAGTAAAAATAAGACATAAAAAAAAATGACATATGACTTTTTATGGCCTTAAATTTTAAAAAATCTAATTTAAGACCTTTTAAGACTTTTTAAGGATCCGCGGGGACCCTGCAGAACATAAAATCTTTCAAGGAATAGTTGAAGAAACACATTTGATATGAAAATAATGGCCTAATCTAAATTGACAAGCTGTTACCTTTCTGATTTGCCAGAGCACTGTGGACTGGTGCAGGCAAATACATTGATGGTTCTGTGGTACGGAGACGCCGCAAGGGGGCAGTAGACTTGCACAACATGAGACAGGCATTTCTGACACAGACTGCATATGGGATACTGGAGAGTGATTATTGGAAGCAGGTCCTGTTAAAATGAAAAATTCAATGAATACAATGTGTGTGTGTTTATTGTATTTCTTGTATATTTTTGTGTGTATATATATATATATGATGTAATGTAATTGTGTGATGTAATTTCCATCAAGAGGTGCATTAATTATTGGTCAAGATCTTGTATTGTCAATGCAAGAGTCCAGCACTCTGTAAAGTTTACTCCAGCACATCCCAAAGACTTTCAATGAATTTAAGGTCTGGCCTCAGAGGTGCCAATTCATGTGTGAAAATGATTCTTCATGCTCCTCCCAACCATTCTTTCACAATTTGAGCTTGATGAATCTTGACATTGTTATCCTGGAATATGTCTGGAATATGTCTTCCTACATGGTTGTTTGAGAAATGAAAAGCTACACACTCCATCAAGTAGGGTTAGAAGAACTGTTGCCAAACATAGGCTATAACATGCAGAAATATAATCACTGCAGTAATGATCCAAATCATAGACTCTTAAGCATTTGCCTATTTACAGTGAGGAAAATAAGTATTTGAACACCCTGCTATTTTGCAAGTTCTCCCACTTAGAAATCATGGAGGGGTCTGAAACTGTCATCGTAGGTGCATGTCCACTGTGAGAGACATAATCACAAAAAAAAAAAATCCAGAAATCACAATATATGATTTTTTAACTATTTATTTGTATGATACAGCTGCAAATAAGTATTTGAACACCTGTCTATCAGCTAGAATTCTGACCCTCAAAGACCTGTTAGTCTGCCTTTAAAATGTCCACCTCCACTCCATTTATTATCCTAAATTAGATGCACCTGTTTGAGGTCGTTAGCTGCATAAAGACACCTGTCCACCCCATACAATCAGTAAGAATCCAACTACTAACATGGCCAAGACCAAAGAGCTGTCCAAAGACACTAGAGACAAAATTGTACACCTCCACAAGGCTGGAAAGGGCTACGGGGAAATTGCCAAGCAGCTTGGTGAAAAAAGGTCCACTGTTGGAGCAATCATTAGAAAATGGAAGAAGCTAAACATGACTATCAATCTCCCTCGGACTGGGGCTCCATGCAAGATCTCACCTCGTGGGGTCTCAATGATCCTAAGAAAGGTGAGAAATCAGCCCAGAACTACACGGGAGGAGCTGGTCAATGACCTGAAAAGAGCTGGGACCACCGTTTCCAAGGTTACTGTTGGTAATACACTAAGACGTCATGGTTTGAAATCATGCATGGCACGGAAGGTTCCCCTGCTTAAACCAGCACATGTCAAGGCCCGTCTTAAGTTTGCCAATGACCATTTGGATGATCCAGAGGAGTCATGGGAGAAAGTCATGTGGTCAGATGAGACCAAAATAGAACTTTTTGGTCATAATTCCACTAAACGTGTTTGGAGGAAGAAGAATGATGAGTACCATCCCAAGAACACCATCCCTACTGTGAAGCATGGGGGTGGTAGCATCATGCTTTGGGGGTGTTTTTCTGCACATGGGACAGGGCGACTGCACTGTATTAAGGAGAGGATGACCGGGGTCATGTATTGCGAGATTTTGGGGAACAACCTCCTTCCCTCAGTTAGAGCATTGAAGATGGGTCGAGGCTGGGTCTTCCAACATGACAATGACCCGAAGCACACAGCCAGGATAACCAAGGAGTGGCTCTGTAAGAAGCATATCAAGGTTCTGGCGTGGCCTAGCCAGTCTCCAGACCTAAACCCAATAGAGAATCTTTGGAGGGAGCTCAAACTCCGTGTTTCTCAGCGACAGCCCAGAAACCTGACTGATCTAGAGAAGATCTGTGTGGAGGAGTGGGCCAAAATCCCTCCTGCAGTGTGTGCAAACCTGGTGAAAAACTACAGGAAACGTTTGACCTCTGTAATTGCAAACAAAGGCTACTGTACCAAATATTAACATAGATTTTCTCAGGTGGTCAAATACTTATTTGCAGCTGTATCATACAAATAAATAGTTAAAAAATCATACATTGTGATTTCTGGATTTTTTTTTTTTTTTTTTGATTATGTCTCTCACAGTGGACATGCACCTACGATGACAATTTCAGACCCCTCCATGATTTCTAAGTGGGAGAACTTGCAAAATAGCAGGGTGTTCAAATACTTATTTTCCTCACTGTAAATCCAAACCGCAATTATTTTTGGCTTGACAGTGTATATTAATACTTTTTAAGGAATGCATGCATAAACTATAAAACTTTAATTATTTTTAGAGTTATTTATCAACATAGCAGCTGATAAACTGCATTACATATTCACAGCAGCGCTGCCGCCATCTTAGATTTTTAACAGGAATCAAGCGAGGCTGCAAGGGATAGATATTCATCTCTTCAGTGGGTTGTACTATTGTTTTTTTTTTGGGTTATCCTGCAGACGAGACACTAAAAAATTCTTTCCAAGAAATGTCATTTGGCAAAAAACTCCAGACAACATGAGCTGTAGAAAATTATAAGTGATCTAGAAGATTTATACAGCTTTTTACTAAGGATACCATTGAAAACACGGCAAGTCCATCCCTCGCTTTCGTACCTGTTATGGCGCTGCTCTGAAAAAGGTCTATTTATTGACCATTTACCTATTATTTGATACATCATATCGTTTATAATTATAAATAATATCTGTATTAAATATTAACTTCTTGGCTTAAAAACATGAAATCAGTTGAATCGCGCTCATTTAGTAACCTTCATATTGGAATATACAGTCAAGAGAATCAGTTCAAAAGAACCGAGCCAGCCAGGAGTCGAACCTAGAATCTTCTGATCCGTAGTCAGACGCGTTATCCATTGCGCCACTGGCCCGATACGTGTAGCGTATGAACATACGGGAACTCTCAGTATACCAGTGACCTGATTCAAAAACACGATTTAACTTATTTGATGACAGCTGTGTGTGAAATTTCAAATTACGTCGTTGTAAAACAAACGTCGAAAACCTAAATTAAAGTAATTTGAAATAACCGAGATGTTTAGCCCCATAGTTAGCTAACTGGCTAGCTAGCAATTGCCTTCTTTTAAGCACTTTTATAAAGCTATAAGCATTTAATGTTTACTTCAGCAAGTAAAGAAACCTGATTTAATTTCGCGTAGATCTCAAAGTTATTGACTGTCTACATGAGGATTTTTATTATCTAACAAGATAACCAAACGTTAGCTGTCAAGCAGTGTCTTTAGCCTTTAGTTAGCATGACACAATCCCCGAGTATATGTACAAATGACGTTTCCTTTACCGGTCTATCTCCGATTTTGTTCGTGCAATAAGATGTGTTTTTCTTCTTGTCAATAGCTCCATCACATATTCCTACGAGAACTGTCTCGTGTATCGATGTTGCCATGATTATTGAGCAGAAGTCCTCAGTCCATGTGGTTCTCTGAACACGTGGAGAGACTAAAGTTGACACTCGTCGCCTATATTACCGAATCGTTTTGATATTAATAGTCTTGAACGTGTTTTATCAAATCGATACTGGTCTATAATTGATATTCAATCAGAAATTATCTGTTTAATTTAATATTTTTTTTTTTTAGCAATGTATGTTATGTCTCTAAGATTTATTCAAATGATTGCAAACGACATTTGATTCCGTTAAGTGAGCTGCATAGTCAGTGCATACATTGTTTTGTACATGTGAATTTATTTAATTATTCATGCACGTGAAATGAGACTGTTGGTTTGAATTTATTTAATTATTCATGCACGTGAAATGAGACTGTTGGTTTTTTTATTTTTTTTTATTTTGGCAGTAATGTCGTATCGGGCCAGTGGCGCAATGGATAACGCGTCTGACTACGGATCAGAAGATTCTAGGTTCGACTCCTGGCTGGCTCGGTTCTTTTGAACTTCGATTCTCGAACCTACATTGTGACGGCTCTAATCGAGTCTGGCATTTATCTTCACAGCAACCTGTCAGACGGCCTTATTTTTGGTAGTGACAACCAAAAATGAGCCAAAAGCTGTTTGCAGCGCTTCGAGAATTCTTCGAGGAATTGACCAATGAGAAAAATGCCGGTGAAACGTCACTGGCCAATCAAGTGTATGACCGTCGCTAAGGCCCAGAGTGATGCGTTGGCCAATCAGGGAATGACTCATGATATTGACCAATCAGGTTTTCGGCGGGTGTTATAATAAGATTGAATCCTCATCGCTACTCTAACACTAACATTTTACCATTGTAAAAATACATAATTATTTTTGACTGGCACAGTTGCATTAACGATAATCTTCAGCGGCTGCTATAATAAGTTTGTCGCCTGTTGCAGCTGCTGTTACAATACGTTTTTATTTATTGTAAATATACAGTTGTTTATTACCGGCACATTTGTCAATTTGTCAAGCATTCGTTGTTTTTTCGCCCTAAATGTGTTTGTTTGTTGTGTATTTGTTGTTTTGGGGGGTATTTGTTTGCTTAAAATACAGTACTTCGCTATTATTCGTATTTTACAGTGTTTGAGAGGTGTAAGGTGATTTTGGTCTTTCAATCATTAGTTTTTTTAACCCTTAAACAGGCAAGAGAAGAAAATAAGCAACAAATAATTTCATGTCATTTTTTATGTCATCTTAAGTAAATTAAGTAAATCATATCCAAAAGAATTTTTGAAAAATGTTATGTATTTTGGATTTTATGAGTTGTGACTCCCAGATCACATTGCCTGTTTAGGGTATAAAAAAAAAGGACCAAATCTATAACTGTAACTGCCATTGCATGTTTAAAACAATTATATCATATACTTCAACTCATATAATGTTGACATATTATATATCATTGGAAAGCTTACAAACTCAAGATTCAGCCTGTGAAAACCGGTTTGAAATCGGAACTTGCGTTACCATAAAAATGGTAAAACAAAATTGGTAAAATGGTAAAAAAAAATGTTGGATTTAGGTCAGGCTGACTAATTGATCACAGATAACTTGAAGCAAATCATGTGACCAGCATACTCAAGACAGACCGTATTAGTTTAACCTGTAAATTTTATAATTTGTAAAAAAAACAACAACTCAGAATACAAAGATTGTTACAAAAATGAATACAAAGTTAATCCCTTTTTTATAGCCAAAAGTGGCAATGTGACTCAGGTGTAACATAATTCAAAACGTGCTAAATAACAACATGAACAACATTTTTATAAATTTTCTTTTTCAGCACCTTAAGACAATGTTCATAATTAATGTTAGCAGTGTTAGTATTCTTTTTTCAAAAGAAAAGTAAGTTTAATATATATTTACTTATCTCAAAATCTGAATGTCCTGCACCACTGGCAGCCATGTTGGATTTAGGTCAGGCTGACTAATTAATCACAACATTTTTTAAACAAATCATGTGACCAGCATACTCAAGACAGACCAGGCTGTGATAAATGATAAAAGGATTTGATGAAAAAATAATTCTTACGCCCCAAAAAAGACGACAAAAACTATGTTACACCCAGATCACATTGCAGGGTTACTTGAAGCCCACTTAGTGAAACCATTCACTACCTAATCTTCAGACCAACTATACTTTACACCCAGTATGCAATTGTAAACAAACTTTTTTTTTTTGCAAAAATAAAATAAAAAACTAAAATAAAAATGATTTACTGTAACGTTAGATACATCATTCTAAACTGGTAACGTTACTTCATTTGGTAATCACTGCAATTTAAATGTCTCACTCATTTACTGATTACCCACACCCCATTATCATGTGCGAAAACACTTATTTATTCAGTTAGAAATCAAACAAATAAAAACAAAATTAAATTAGCACCTTTGCATTTCTGTTTATTTTAGAAATTTACAGAATACTGAATATGCATAGAAGTCAAGTCACTTTTATTTCTATATTTCTTTATACACAATACATGTTGTTTCAAAGCTTAACAATAGAAACACATTCATATTCTGCTATAAGCAGGACAATAGTGTCAATAAACAGCCCATGTCAGTTCGATAACAGTGTAAAGGTCATAAATTGTGCATACATACTATATAGGGCTGGGCGATATGGAGCAAAAAATATATCTCGATATTTTTTGCTATATCTCGATATACGATATATATCTCGATATCTTTGCAGGAAAAATAACCCCCCAAAAACTACTACAAAAACAAATATGCCAAGTACCACAAAGTCTTTTTTATTGGAGTGCAAAGAGGTAGGCAGTTCATGTAGGAACAAAGTGCTTCTGCGACATTTTTAAATATATATATATATTTTTTTATAATTAAAACTAACATCATAAAGTATGATATTTTTTTACTTTGAGCAATTCTGGAGCTCAAAAATAATTGACTCTTCTTAGGAGCATATAACACAAAACAGCCCCTTGGAAAAAATGAAACGTAATAGTAGTTATAAACAAAGGTTTATTTGAGTTCAGATTAACATTTGAGGCAATTGTATTCATAATGTCAAAATTAAACCGACGTAATGTTACGTGAAGGCATTATAGCCTACTATTCCTGCCAAACTTCCATGGTTGCAGTTAGTGTTACTACAGTAAATCCATGGTGAATGTTGCAGATCTGTGGACACTGATAGTTCATTCATGGCACAATGTTTCTCCTGGTTTCCACGTCAGCGCTGTTTGATCCGTTAATAACGGAGAAATGTGAATGCTTCTCACTAGATCTCGCAGCGATGTTATTACTTCTGTGGCGAATTCAAAATGCTTTCTTTACTGCATCTCTTATTAGCGCTGTGTAGTAACAGGCTGTTTCTCAATTCCAAGAACGCAGAGAACGGACTTGTGTTCTCGTGGAGACCGGTCTTGCCAAGCTTCCTTGGAAGAACGAACTCGGAACCGGCCGCAATGACTTCTGGGACACCAGGCGAGTACTAGCTCAAGTCTGCATTCGATGCATCCTCGGTATCAAGAACACATCCGGGTTCTTTCATGCGTCCTCTGTACTTGCGTTCTTGAGAATTGGGTCTGAACTTCGACGGTTAATGATGACGTAAAACGAGAACACAAGGACGCAAGATCGCTGAAGAACGCATATTGAGAAACACCCACAGTGTCGCATGATCACGATCGGCTCGCGCTGCACTGGTCCAAACTGATAATCGGTCCTTCAACCACACAATAACGAGCAGTTTCGTTCCGCTTGCATTACGTTTGCCATTTGATATTGGGCAATATCAATTGGGCTTGCAACGCGCCTACATTTGAAATAACAAAATTATGGTCGGCAGGAAAAATGCGTACCGAAAACCGAACGGTTCAATACGAATACATGTATCGTTACACCCCTAATCTCCATATAATGGAGCCAGTTGTCCTTTTTTTTTTAGACGAGTTCTGTAGCCTTCGGGCTGGTTGCGGGCGCCGCCATGTTGAATGAGACAACACGCGAGGGGAGGGGTAGCAAAAGCAAGGAGGCGGGGGCGAGCACACACAGCACAGAGAAGGCAAACAAGCAAAGTGGCGAAATCAGAATTAAATATAAATAATATATCGATATATACGATATGTCAAAATCCATATCGTGTTTAAAAAATATCTCGTTAATTTTAATACTATATACTGTATACAGTGTATTATTTGTGCACAAACATGTACGTCACTATCTGTGTTTAGTTTGCCATGTATAATAGCTATTTGATGTATTTATTTGATGTTTGCGTGTTAGAGATACTATGCAGTCACACCATTTGTAAAAGAGTTAAAATAGTTTTGAATGAAGTGTTTGCTTTTGCAAGAGATGTGTGAAGTTTTGCGTGTCGTGTGTTTTTTATGTTTATTATTTTATAGAATGGAGCCTAAATTCAGGAGGAAACCTGAAGGGAGTCTTAATATGTGTGACTCTTTGGTCGCCGGGCTCTCTCCCCAGAAAAGGTTTTGGAAACTGCAAGGCGAGCTGTAGTGCACCAAGGTGAAGACCCAAGCAGAAAATCACACGTTCTTGGCCAACATACGATGCAGTTTGGGGTCTTCAAAGGTCAAACCTTTAAGCGGGTTGCCAGTTTGTCCAGTTTCTGACAGATTGCCAGAGTTTCCACAAAGGGATCACCGCAGGTCTTGTTATGCCTGTGTCTTTCGAACGCCCACCTGCTATGCTCCCTGTACCCAAGCACCGGTGGCTGATGCAGGTGTATGCTCAGGATGTCCTTCAAAGACTGGATGAGGTCAAAGCCAGTATAACATCACTGTTTGGACGTGTGCTGAAAATGGATTCCACCAAGAAGGTTGCACGCAAGCTTGCTGGTCACAGTGCTGGAACAGCCACCTGGGTCACAAATGTCGGAAATGAACATGGTCAGGTCATCATGTCTGTTCTTACAGCAAGTGAAGGCTTTGGATTGGCGCAGATGGTTGCTGGCATCATTAAAAGGTACAGCGATGCTGCAGCGCCTCCTCCGCCTGTCCTGTTGTATGTCGACAGAGACTGCTGTGGGGGTACTCACCTCAAAAAGATGTTTGCGGAATGGAAGGACATGGAAATCAGACTCGACATCTGGCATTTCATGAGACGGATTTCTGTGGGGTGCACATCAGATTCACATTCAATTCAATTCAATTCAAATGTATTTGTATAGCGCTTTTCACAATACATATTGTTTCAAAGCAGCTTTACAGAAAGTGTACATGTACACATCAGCTGTACATGTATGCAACTTTCATGGCTCACCTCAGCCGCTGTATCTTCTCCTGGGACCAGGAGGACATGGACAGGCTTATAGCAGCAAAGCGTGCAGAGTAGGAAGCACAGCTCATGCAACCTTCAGATGCTGATGCTTTGCGGCGCCTCAGCAAGAGTGAACTGGCCCTTCACTGCAAAAGAACCACACGTGGCACTGTGGATCTCATCACCCAGCTGATCCAGTCCTTTGAAGGGGAGAGGGGACATGACACTTTGGGTGTGCCTCTCATGAAATCTCGTGGCCTGCATTCAAGATCCCCCTGGTGTACAGCTCTATGTGCAGACAGGAACCCTGAAAAAGGGAGGGCACACTCTGCCAACATTTAGGTGTGCCAGATTGTGACTTCATTGGAATCTTTCCACCTGCATCTAAACAGGTTCAGGTAAAGTAACTGTCCTGTAAGTCTTTTAAAGTAAATGTATTATGGTTGCAAGTAACGTAATATTAAAGTGTTCTTTCCTTTAAATTTTAGGGATGTTGGCCAGTGATACATTTTTCCAAGCCTACCTGTTGGATGGATTAGCCCGGTGGAATGAGGACAGCGCAGATGCTGCAACCTCTCAGGGCGTGCAGAAGCACCATTCATACAGTGGCCTCCTTCGTCATGCTGCTAATGTACTGGGAGAAGATGTTCTTGGACAGAAGATAGTGCCATATGTTAGTCCAATGGTTCCCAACCCTGCTCCTGGAGTACCCCCAACACTGCACGTTTTCTTTGTCTCCCTAATCAAACACACCTGATTCAACTCATCAGCTCATTAACCCATGTGATAATGAGCTGATGAGTTGAATCAGGTGTGTTTGATTAGGGAGACAAAGAAAACGTGCAGAGTTTGGGGTACTCCAGGAGCAGGGTTGGGAACCACTGTGTTAGTCCATATCAATATACTGGTACGTTCATTACAGTTGTCTGTCAAGTGTTTTTTGCTAGTTTCAGCTCGATGCAGTTATCATATAAATGTTTGGAAAATTATGGAATTTTGGAATGGAAAATGTGTAGGAACTTTTTCCCCCCTCTTGTCGTGTTTTAGGTGAACTGCTTGGAGTAAAGTATCTATACCAGCAGACTGGCGAGGTTCCCCAAGTCTACAAGTCTGCAATTCAGGAATTGGAGACTGCTGATGTGTGTATTGTAGAAGATGAGGGCTATGTGGAACCTGTAGACTTTGATGATTTGACTCTCTCTGCCTTTGATGAAGAAGAGCCTCCTTGTGTGTTACCCTCTACATCATGTGCAGTCCCATCAGAGGATCCACACACGTTGCCCTCTACACCATCCACAACACCCTCAGAGGATCCACACGTGTTGCCCTCTACACCTTATGCAGTCACCTCACCTTCTTTTGGTCCCTTGCCAACTCCACCTGCCACACAGTCTGCGCCGCCTCTACAATGGACACACAGAAACCTGTCCAGTGAGGTGTCTTCCTGTGCAATGCCATCTGCTTTTTAAGAGTAAGTAAGAATTCAGACTTTTCATACATTTTATGTACTGGGTTGTTTAAACAAAGGTATAATTGAAGACTTCAGATGCAAAAGCCTCCAAGTCCGTCTGACGTTTTTTGTCTAAAAATTATTATTTTTTTATCAGACTTCTATTTTTATGTTCAGTTATTTCACTTTAATGGCAATGAAAAGCCCTTATTCTAATTATTATATTCTATTCTTATTACCTATTGTCTCTATTTATTTATTTCTTCATTCGTTCATTTATAAATTCCATGTATATAAAGTTTCTGAGTACATATGCGCTGGTGGTCAAAATATGTTTATGTTTTTGAAAGAAGCTTGCATTTAATTACTCAAAAATACAGTAAAAATAAAAAGTTATTTTAAAAGTGTAACTATTTGAACATATTTTTTAAATATAATTTATTCCTGTGATGGCAAAACTGAATTTTCAACAGCCACTTTAAAAAAAAAATTGTTAGGATTCGGTTGGACCTGACAACATCAAAGGTTTTGGTGCAGTCCAGAACTTAGCAGAGACATTGGTTGAACTCAGGGAACACAGTCTTGCCTTGACGAGAAGAATCCGCACAAATTATTAGTTTGTGGCAAGGACTAGCAGATTATGACAAAGAAAAGACCGTGTACTCTCCACAAATCTTCCCTGAAGACAGGCCGGTTTAGGGCAACCAAAAAAATTGTGGCACCAGGGGTAGAGAGTACAAGGAGGTAAGATCTTTTGCATCATATTTTCCCATGTCTGGCTGTTCCTTGAATAGTATGACTACATAGCAACCAGTTTGTATTCTCTCTCCACATTTTCAGATGCTTTGTTGGAGCAAACAGTCCTGCACAGTGGCATGACTGCAACAGAATTGTCGAGGCAGTTTTTGTGAAACTGTGCGCTCTCTATCCCAACCCTGTGCGTAAAGAAGGAGTTAAAATCTCAAGATTTAACTTGATTGCATGTGCCTACAAGCACATCAGAGAGTGCATCTTGAGCAACGCAGAAGTGATGCAGCAGACCACCCTCCAGTTACCTGAGGTCAATCCAGGGGGGGGGGGGGGGGGGGGGGGGGATGTCATCGCCAGTGGCCCATGCATATCGACTGTCACTAAAAATCAGTGGTAAAACGTGAGGAAATGCTAGATTTTTTTATAGCTGACAAAGTTAAAGTCTAATGAAATACACTGACACCTTATTTTTGTCCTTTCAAAAGTAACTAAATGCACTGCTACATATATTAGCCTACAGTAATCATAATTGTATTTAAAACATATAAATGTACATGTATAATTATGTCATTATAAAATATATATTTGTTTATATACACACTATAAATACATTTGAAAATAATAAATTTTCCGCTAAAAAAAAAAAAAAAAAAAAAAAACGTTCCTTACATAGCCTATCTACGCGCCCCCCAAACCCACATAATAAAGATGGACAGTGACATCGAAATTTGCACAAATTAAGCATACGCTACATACAATTGAGGTATTATCGAAATAAAATAATAAATAAATGTTATTTCCCATAAATAAAATGATGAGAATATTTTATATATATATATAATATTCCCATCATTTTATTTAGAAATATTAGCGACGGTCATATGCTTGATTGGCCAGTGACGTTTCACCGGCATTTTTCTCATTGGTCAATTCCTCGAAGAATTCTCGAAGCGCTGCAAACAGCGATTGGCTCATTTTTGGTTGTCACTACCAAAAATAAGGCCGTCTGACAGGTTGCTGTGAAGATGGAGGACGGCGCGCATACGTCTATCTAAGCTATCACAAGATGTGTGAAATAGAGACGGAGATCGCCGGATCGAATCCCGCTCGCAAGTACATTTCACTTAACTCCAGTAAGAATTAAATGACCTGATACAATATACCTGTCTTTCTCTCATATTCTAAAAACTGTAAACAAATGTAATCAAATAAAGTGTAAGATAAATAAAATGAACAAAACAAAAATAAAGGTACAAACACAACACCCATTATCCCCATCATACTCACACATGCGTGCGCGCAAAACACAAACACACACACACACACACACCTCCGCACAGTGATATGCCTTCTGTTGTGAGAACTGGAGAGAACCATCAATCCCTGAGCTGTTAATCACCCAACCCAGTGAACATCAGTAATATTGAACTTTCATCTCAGAAAACGCACACATAAATAACAAGGTAAACTAAAAACCATGTTTAAAAAAAGAACCAAAAGGCATCACACACAGTTTAGAGACAGCTGTCATTGTTGGAGAATTGCTCTATAATCAAACATTAATCAAATAAATAAATAAAAATAACGTGCTGAAAGAGCAATTTTAAGAAGCTGGAGGGTTGTCATTTCCTGGCTTTTTTCCCCCCTATAACCTCATTCCATCAGCACAGCCCTCCATTCACCATATGATTGAGTCTCAGACTCTTCGCAGTACCAGTTGCCAAAGTACTGAAGATGTGATGGTGGCTTTCTCTCTTTGTTGCACTTTCTGCAAAGAATGACGTCTGTCTTCCTCACATACTTTCTTGTGACAGTTCCAGTCTGCTCCCTCTCCTGTTTTCTCTTTCTGTATTGCTGAGTGGAGTAAGGAACCGCTTGACTGGATGTCTGTGTCTGAGCTGATGGTGGCATAGCTGAAGGTAATGGGAGGTTGAAGAACATCACCTGTGAGGTACCAGGCACTGTAGGAAGCTGCACAGGTGGTACAATGAAAGGGAGAGAGACAGGTGGTGCTGGTGCAATGACAGGAAGTCCTTGATGTGATGGTGGAGCCTGGAAGATGGCCTGAGGTTGCGACCTCCCCTTGAGTTTTGCCTCCCCAGCAGTGTTTGGTGGCAGGATAAAAAGGTGAGGCTCAGCCAAATTGCCGGAATAGAGAGTCGGTCCTTTCTGCATAGCCGCAGGAAGGTTCTCAGGTCCTGCCATGGGTGCTTCAGGGGCTTGGATACCCTGCTTCAAAATATCCTGTTCCTGTGACTTGCAACGCCTGCTGAACCTGGGAAAACATAAAGCAAACAATATTAATAAACATTTAAGCAATAATACAAAAGATGGTGTCATCAACTACTATTTGATCACGACTCAGATGACACAGCTGAGATCACAGAGCAATTGATCACACCCTCGTCTCGTGCATCATTGCTTTTGTAAAACGCCGCTGGTACTGTAGCTGTTCGTTTGTATGTGTGTTGGAAAGCTGTTTATGGAGATGGAACGTTGTACTGATTATGGATTCTCTTGCAGTCTTTTGAAGACCATGTCGTGAGCAATAAATCGTATCTTTCATAATGGAGAAGAAAGCAGAAGTTGGACTCTTGTTGATTTGTTTCTAGACCCGTCAAAGCAGCCATAGCTACATTAAGTCAACCGCGTCAATTACTTGAACCCTCTGTGTGGCCCTCAGCTGCTTTAAATTTAGGCTTAGCTGTAACAATGCTAATTTACTCACCATTGTGTGACTGTTGCAGCATTAACTTCTGGGAGCTGGATGGTGTTCTCGCTCATCACCTTAGCATTGGTGAGGATGCATTCTCGGATGTGCTTGTAAGCACGTACCACCATTGTGAAGCGGGACACCCTCACTCCATCACACCGCACCACGTTTGGGTAGAGGGCACAGAGCCTTGTGAAGATGGCCTCCACCACTCGGTTGCAGTCAGGCCACTGTGCAGGACTATGAGCCCCAACGAAACACCTGCAAATTACAGCAGAATACATATTATTAATTTCAATTAGTGATCCTTACTCTGTTCTTTTTTGTATTGCTTTTTTTACCTTTTCTATTCTGTCTGTTTTGCTTTGTGTTGTCTAGATGTTAATTTTTAATATCTGTGCATAGTTATGTGGTCTTGTTTATTTTATACAAAACTTTTAAGATAATCGAGAACCTGTGTTTGCTAAATTTAACATACCTTTTGGTGCTCTCCACACCTGGTGCCACAATCTTCTTAGTGGCCCTGAATCGTCCCTGTTTTAGGGAGGTTTGGTGAGTAAATGGTCTTCCTCTTGTCATACTCCCCCAATGCCTGCCATAGGGTGATTATCTTGACCCACTCTTCTCCAGTCAAGGCCAGGCGGTGGTCTCTGAGGCTAACCAAAAACTCTGCCAAGTCCTGCACGGCTCCATACCCCTCAATATTATCAGGTCCAACAGAATCCTAAAATGAAAGATAATTTAGGAACTTTTGATAGCAGCAATGAATACAAATATTCACATGAAAGCACAGCCAACATAACCCATATTTTGTTTACACACGTTAATGTACATTAAAAACGAAACTGGGCCCTTACATCATGTGAAGTGTTCTCTTCAGATGTCGGAAGACCAGTTTCTGCCGAGAATTGGTCCACTGGGACTACATGAAAAAGGTAAACATTTAGTTTAAATTAGTATTTTTGCCTTTCAATATGACATATATACATATAGAGTTAGTGTGACAACAGTTACCGAAACCTCTATGAATACTTTGGTAAACTCACAGCTACTGTATGTGCTCCAGGAAAGAGTCCTGGCTTTGAATGACTGTGCGGTGAGCTGGTGACAGGAGATGTCACTGGTGATGGAGGGACCACAGACAGTGATTACATGGAGCAGGTGACAGGAGGGGTTGGAGATGATGCTGCAGACACTGATGCTTGTGAAGAGGCAGCAGGTGTCCGTTCTGTATCAAAGGTGGGGACAGTGATGTCCTGAAACTCCTCAAGTTCCGCATAACCTTCATCCACTTCTATACCAACCTCAGTGGTCTCTGACTCTTCAATGGCCAACTTGTAGTCCTGCAGAACTTTACCAGTTTGCTGATAAAGGTATTCCACTCCAATAAGCTCACCTTTAAAATATTAAAACAATGACAATTAGATAATATGCCAGGATATTATATTATAACTCAATGGTTAAATGGTATGTGTACACTTGAATGAAATTGTCACCAAAAACAACAAATAGTCATCTACCAGTGTACTTTCTTGGCCCAACATAAGGGATGATTTTCTTGCCCATAACCTCCTCTGCAAGAGTATTGACAGCATGACGCAGAAGATGATTGTAGGAATGTGGCTGCTGCTCATCAGTTGTTGCTGCCACAGCCCGGTCCTCATTCCACCTTGCAAGTCCATCCAAAAGATATGCCTGGAAGAAGGTGTCACTTGCCAGCGTACCTGTAAATTCAAAAAAGAAAAATAAGACCACACAAAAATGTCATATGGATACATAAATAGCTGTTCTTGCAATTCTCATACTTATTTTAATATATAATTAAATCAAATCTTATTTGAATAATTCAGTGAAGTCACTTATTTACCTGGGATGAATCTGTTAAGGTGCAGGTGAAATGACTCAAGCGAAGTGGAACCTCTGGCACAGCGGTAGGTTGGCAGACGGTGCCCTCCCTTAACTAAAGTGCCCGTCTGCATGTAGAGCAGAGCATGTGAGCGGAGTGGAGCGGTGAGAATCTCCGCTCATCGCTCACGGAACTGTTCACCCCTCCGCTCCCCCGCTCAAAGCTACATCAGGCCGCTCCGCTCATTATCGCTCAGCGCTCAACGCAGTTTGCTTCGCGCTCCACTCAAATCGCCCCCCGCTCGCTCCAAAAAAGAAAAAAAATCTACATAGGGGCCTATGACTTTTAGCTTAGACCACAGCCTTACCTCCTAAAGAACTAATGAGCAACAACAACATTTTTCAAATAGAAATATTTTATTTCAAATGACAAATTACAAATTAGTCACAAAAATTCCTGTAAAATTAAATGAATAAATGGGCCTAATAATATAAATAAAAATTATATAAACAAAAATATACATAAACGTTTTAAAAGTAAATTAACTATTAGGCCAACATTCTTATAACTGAACTTTTGCGCAGCGCGCAGGATTAAAATTTAAATTGGCTTATATCTATTGTACAAAAAAAACTGCTGTAAAATTAAACGAATAAATGGGCCTAATAATATAAATAAAAATTATATAAACAAAAATATACATAAACGTTTTGAAAGTAAATTAACTATTAGGCCAACATTCTTATAAATGAACTTTTGCGCAGCGCGCAGGATTAAATTTTGAATTGGCTTATAGGCTATCTATTGTAAAAAAAAAAATAAAAAAAAAAACTGCTGTAAAATTAAACGAATTAATGGGCATAATTATATAAATAAAAATATACAGGCTATAGGCCTACATCAAAGTTTTAAAATGAACTATTAGGCCAAAATTCTTAACTGAACTTTTGCGCAGTGTGCACGTGGATTTCAATTTAAATTGGCTTTGTTGTCAAACAAAAAAAAAAAAAAAAAAAATGAATTGCTTTCCTTATCTACAGTTCTTTTGAGTTGACCTTCAAGAACACAAGTTTGGACAATGTCTGAGGCTTCAGACTCATGCGGTGGTTTCTTGAGAGCAAGCCAGCAGCGGAGAAAACTCTCTCTGCGCTCGCAGACCCGCTTGGGATGCTGAACACAATGCGAGCCACTTTAGACAGGCGGGGAAAAGACGTTGAGTTTTCTTTCCAAAATCGAATGACATCTGCGTCCGGGTTCTGTCTCGGGGATGAGAGGTAATTTTCAACTTCACCTTTGGCGTCTCCGGTAATGCGTTGCTGCTCGTTGAAGTATGACCCGAAGAGGCGAGCTCTTTTTGGTTCAGGCTCGGGATTCAGGTCAGCGGCGGGTGGTGTGTCGGTCTCGGGTGTCCCACTGGGAGCATTAATTTCCTCCGCTTCTTTTATGAGGAGGTCACGGATCTCCCCGAGTTTGTTGCATACAGACTCATCTCGGATTATCCATTCTGTCTTGAAACGGGGATCTAACACTGATGCTAAAATGAGATGTTTATCAGTATAGTATATTCCATAGCGAGTTGACACGTTGTTTGCCAATGTTTCTGCAAAAGCAGCGATGCCCATTGGAAGTGCAGCGTGAGTGTCATCGGTGAGCAGGGATTTTATTTCTGTGACAGCAGGGAGGATCATCCCCAGGTTCCCCAGCTCCTTCTGCATTTTTTCTGTGAGGTCTGCCAGAGGTGTCAGCACACTGACAAGGTGCGTCAGCTGGCGTACTTGATTCAGGGTGATGTTAGCAACATTAGACTTGAGTTTGTTTTGCCATAACGGGTCTTTTTGGAACAGCCGGATGACCGACTGAATCATCCGAAGCTGGCTGCTCCATCGAGTGGCGCAGGCAATTGTGGGACGGACCCCTAATTGGTCTGTTTCCTCTGTGTTCAGGGTGCTCTTGCGTACACTTTTCACCAGCTTGCCGACTTTCACTAACAGCCTATTAATGTTGTCGTGCTCGTTAACGGCATCTTTGATCGCCAGCTGAAGCATGTGAATGGGGCATCTCAGATGTAAATTTGACACAGTAAAGTACTGATTTATCATAGTTTCTACATTAGTTGTTATCACTTCCACATGGACTTGCGAGGGCGCCGGCGGTTCCTCATCCTCCTCTTCATGTTCTGCGCTGCTGCTGGCATCCGCGGTCACTTCACCCTCCGCCTCCTCTTCAGTGCCAGGGAGGAGGTTAAACGCCTTGATCATGTTGCTGCCACTGTCAGTGACGACACGAATCACACGTCGTTGCACGTTCCAATATTTCAGTACACTTTCATACTTTTGATAAATACGATCTGCGGTGTGGTGCCCTTGAATGTGCTCACAGCCCAACAAAACCGTGTGCCCCCGGAACGTCCCATCAATGAAACTGGCCACGATGCCAAGGAAGCTGTGCCCTCTTCTACTGGTCCAAATGTCCGCTGACAGAACGAGCCCATCACCATTTTGCAGTAGGTCTCGCAGTTTGGCTTCCATCTCTTCCAGAGCATGTGGCATGAGCGTGTCCCGTACGGTGTTGTAGCATGGGGGTGTGTAGCCATAGATATCATATATAAAGGCTAGATGTCTCGTGCGCACTGCTGGCCAATGGAGGTCGACGTCCGCACGTGGCGGCCATCTTGCGACAGTGTACTCGCTCACTACTTCAATGGTGCATGTACTTTTAAATAACCATAACTTGCTCATTTTTCTACCGATTTTCAAACGGTTTGGTTTGTTATAAACGTCAGAGATGTAGTTATGACACTGCATACATACACTGCATACATATGAAAAATTATAACATACATTTTCAAGCATTCGGAATTATAGCCACGTTAATAACGTTTGTAAGAAACCAAACCGTTTGTAAATCCGTCAAGATTTCAGCGAGATAAGAGGATTTGTGTGCGTGCTGATCATTCACCTTAATGCACAGAGCACTGTCACAAGATGGCCGAACGATGATGCCGGAAGTGACTGCGCCATAAGACATCTAGCGTTTATATATGATATCTATGTGTGTAGCCCGGTTGAGCTGCGCTGGCAAAGTGTTGCATCCCTTCGCGTTCTCCTACACTCAGCGGTTCATAGTCCATGTAAATCATTTTAAAAAATGCTACATCCAGCTCTCTTTTTCTCTCCCTTGTTATAGTTGGGCCTTTGCGTGCAGTGAAGAAACTTTTGAATTCCTCAACCGTTTTCTTTTGTTGCTGCTGCTCCTCCTCTAGCTCTATCAAATACAAATTTCACGGACGACACAAATGAAATAAAACAAACCATTATGCCTACTTGAATGACAAAACGAATTTGTTTGAATATTAATCTATATTTAATTTACACTTTGTTACAAGTTATCATATTCAATTTGCTAACCTTTGGCTTTCTTCCCAGCGTGTTCACGTAGCACACTTTCATGCTTTCGGGAAATGTGCCTTTTTAGATTCCAAAAGGAATCTTTACTTACTGAAACGATGTCTCCACATTCGTTTTCTTCTACCACATTGTCACTGTTAGTTCGTTTTCTAATAGTACACCTGTATGATTTCTCGTTTTCTTTTTTGAAGTACTTTTGGAACTCCATTTTGAATGAGTTTTGATTGAAAATTGTCTGTTGATGACAGTGAAAGACAGATGGATTCTGGGTGACTGAGCATGCTTCAGACTCGTGGTGAGCGGAGCGAAATTGGAGCGGGAAATAGAGCAACGCTCCGTCGTTTTAAAAATGCCGCTCTGCGCTCAGTCTAATGGTGCGTTCACACCGGACGCGTTTAGCGCGTCAGGCGCGAGTCATTTCAATGTTAAGTCAATGCAAAGACGCGTTACGCGCGTAAAAAATTCCTGCGGCGCGAATGAGGCGTTTAGCGCGGCGCGGTAGACGCGAATTCGCCTCATTCGCGCGTCAAGTTCGCGCGAATGACGCGAATTGAGCGTCTGGCGCGTTAAGCGCGTTACGCGCGAATGATTTTATTAGTGCTATTTGTGCATTCACGCGTTTGACGCGAATTCGCGTCTGCCGCCCGAGTTGAAAAATCTGAACTTCTGCGTCAATTCGCGCCGCGTTAACCAATCAGGAGCCTGCTTGCATGCTGCTGTCACGTGGTGAAGTGACAGTTTATAATGTTATTTTATGTTTGGCCTCAATAAATTATTTTGTAATATGACTAAAAATGCACAATAAAGCAAATAAAAACATAAAACTCGATTTCAATATATGAGAGATACTCATTTTGTATTGAATCCTATTTATTCCATATCTATTCTAGATTATATGAAACATTATTAATCTAATGTAAAGACAACAAACACAATTTAGTGTATAAAAAAAAATCACAGGACAGGTTTCATTTTTGAAGGCTGCAGCTCCATTTATTATCAAAACAAAAATAAATCACAGATTAGGTGCGGGCGAGGGTGAACCTCGCGCCGGGCTGTACAGCGCGGGCTCGTCAGGCAGCGACCACCACTCGAGGCCGAGGCTTATACGGCCTACGCTTTCCTCGTCAGCGTCCTCACCGTTAGGTCCACCAAACCTACCTCCTGGAGCAAATTGTGAAACCCCTGAAACCCTCCGGAGGGTCTGGTGGACCCGAGAACAGCGACGATGTCCACTACGCTGCTGTTTCTGCTCTCCAGAGCATATACGAGCGGTGACTCTCTCGATTAATGCTAATGCTAATGCTCGATAAACATCTAAAAAAAGATGGCCGCCAACAGGTTTCGAAACTTTCGCCTCTGACGCGCGTAAATTTCGATTCAAACTTTTGATTTTACGCGCGTCAATTTCGCTCTTGACACGCGAATGCACACAAAGTGGTCAAGCGTATAACTAGACGCGGCAGGCGCGAATTTTGACGCATTTTCGCGTCCGGTGTGAACGCACAGTAATGGTGCGTTCACACCGGACGCGTTTAGCGCGTCAGGCGCGAGTCATTTCAATGTTAAGTCAATGCAAAGACGCGTTACGCGCGTAAAAAATTCCTGCGGCGCGAATGAGGCGTTTAGCGCGGCGCGGTAGACGCGAATTCGCCTCATTCGCGCGTCAAGTTCGCGCGAATGACGCGAATTGAGCGTCTGGCGCGTTAAGCGCGTTACGCGCGAATGATTTTATTAGTGCTATTTGTGCATTCACGCGTTTGACGCGAATTCGCGTCTGCCGCCCGAGTTGAAAAATCTGAACTTCTGCGTCAATTCGCGCCGCGTTAACCAATCAGGAGCCTGCTTGCATGCTGCTGTCACGTGGTGAAGTGACAGTTTATAATGTTATTTTATGTTTGGCCTCAATAAATTATTTTGTACTATGACTAAAAATGCACAATAAAGCAAATAAAAACATAAAACTCGATTTCAATATATGAGAGATACTCATTTTGTATTGAATGCTATTTATTCCATATCTATTCTAGATTATATGAAACATTATTAATCTAATGTAAAGACAACAAACACAATTTAGTGTATAAAAAAAAAATCACAGGACAGGTTTCATTTTTGAAGGCTGCAGCTCCATTTATTATCAAAACAAAAATAAATCACAGATTAGGTGCGGGCGAGGGTGAACCTCGCGCCGGGCTGTACAGCGCGGGCTCGTCAGGCAGCGACCACCACTCGAGGCCGAGGCTTATACGGCCTACGCTTTCCTCGTCAGCGTCCTCACTGTTAGGTCTACCAAACCTACCTCCTGGAGCAAATTGTGAAACCCCTGAAACCCTCCGGAGGGTTTGGTGGACCCGAGAACAGCGACGATGTCCACTACGCTGCTGTTTCTGCTCTCCAGAGCATATACGAGCGGTGACTCTCTCGATTAATGCTAATGCTAATGCTCGATAAACATCTAAAAAAAGATGGCCGCCAACAGGTTTCGAAACTTTCGCCTCTGACGCGCGTAAATTTCGATTCAAACTTTTGATTTTACGCGCGTCAATTTCGCTCTTGACACGCGAATGCACACAAAGTGGTCAAGCGTATAACTAGACGCGGCAGGCGCGAATTTTGACGCATTTTCGCGTCCGGTGTGAACGCACAGTAAGACCCGCCCGCTCGCGCTCCCCGCTCGCTCCCGCTCCACTCCGCTCACATGCTCTGATGTAGAGCTGCACACCTAGAGGATCCTGGATCCTGCTTCCGCTGGGACTTCAAGATCTCTCTCATCCGGGCTGAGTTTATAAGTGGGACTCCAACGACCAGCATCTCCATCAAATGCCTGAATATGGCTCTCAATCTGCGCCAGGGTCTCCTTGGTCCCACGAGTGGTTCTCCTGCAATGGAGGGCTAGCTCGCTACAGCTGATACAGCGCAGCACATCAGCCTCGGATGAAGGTTTCCAGTCAGCTTCTAGCTCTGCACGTTTCGCCTTCTTCAGGGCCGTCAGGTCGACCTGGTCCCACATGAAAATACAGTGGCTGAGGCGACTCATAAATGTGGCATACACTGGTGTGAGTGGGTGGTGCAACCCACAGCAAACCTATGCATAAAGTGCCATATATCTAACCGGATGGTCATTTGCTCCCACTCTTCAAACATCCTCCTCAGAAGAGTGTTGCCACAGCAGTCTCGGTCGACATACAGTACCTCGGGAGGAGCCACCCCAGCCACTCTGTATCGCCTGATGAGGCCTTCAATCATTGGCCCGAGACCAAAACCTTCACTGGCTGTGACCACGGACATGATCACCTGTCCATGCTCTTTGCCAACATTGGTTGCCCAGGAAGCAGTGCCATAGCTGCGTCATGCTAGTTTTCTGGCCACTTTTTTGGTAGAATCCATTTTTAAGATCCGACCATATTGTGATGTTATTGTGGCCTTGATCTCATCCAGCCATTGCAGGACATCCTGGGCATACACCTGCATCAGCCACCGGTGCTTAGGGAACAGAAGGCATTGAAGGAGCAGGTTCAAATGTCACAGGCAGGATCAGGCTTGACGTGACAGCACTGGCAATCCCCTTGCAATCTGTCAGATACTGGACTGTCTTTTGCAACCACACCGCATGACGCTCCTGCAGCTTGCGCTGGATCTGGCTGCTGCTGTTTCCCAGCTATGAATTATTTTATTTTTTTATAAATACATAAAAAAACAAATGCAAATTCACATTGCTTCCCTTTACTTTTTTATCTCTGGAATGGAAACTTGAATATTTTGTTGTATGTTTTAAATAATTATAAACGTACATGCCAGATGTGCCTTCTCAAACTTAGTTGCCTCTGCCAGCAGTGTGCTGTCATCTATCTCAATGGACACAGTCGGGCGGGTGAGGGTGGCTGAGGGCCGCGTACGTGCCTGGGTCAAAGCTACGAAACAAAACACAGGACAAACAGATAGACATGACTACAGAACAATAAATCCTAAAATCCTACAAAGCGATAAATACTAAACAAACCAAAAAAGTGTTATACAAATAAATGTTTGCTTACAAGGTGCTGGCTTTGACGGGGGAAACCAGCCTTTCTATGGTCTTGGTCAGGCTTTTCTGGTTAGGCAACTTCCTAAACAAGAGGGAGCGGAGAGAGGCGGTGGAAGTATGGGTGGACGCAGCGTGCTGGGTGGTGGTAGCGTGCTGGGTGGTGGTAGCGTGCTGGGTGCTGGGAGGAGGCAGCGTGCTGGGTGGTGGTAGCGTGCTGGGTGGTGGTAGCGTGCTGGGTGCTGGGAGGAGGCAGCGTGCTGGGTGGTGGTAGTGTGCTGGGTGGTGGTAGCGTGCTGGGTGGTGGTAGCGTGCTGGGTGGTGGTAGCGTGCTGGGTGCTGGGAGGAGGCAGCGTGCTGGGTGGTGGTAGCGTGCTGGGAGAAACCCAGCAGGTGCTTTTCTGTTAACTAGATCTCTGTGGTGCTGACTTAAGCTTTTCTTGGCCTTGTCCAGCACTATCTCCGGGGACAGGGGTCATGTGTACGGCTTTCCTTTGTTGGCCTCCTTCACCTTTGCCGCTTCCACTGTATCAGTCAGATTCAGGCTCCCATCAGCTCGTCTCCTGAAGAGGTTCCATCTAAATTAAAACAAGAAGATATAAAGACTATAGAAAAACAGACAAAACACATTTGGTAACACATTAGTTAATACAGCTGTGCATAATACATTACTATATTTACTCATGATCACCTTGTAATGTTGATTATAATATTATGCTTCGTGTGTGTATATTTTTCCAACAGTCTCAAAATGTTGGCTTACATATCAGAATCTCAGAATGATCCCTGAGGAAGAGGTCATTTTTTCAAAAATTATTATACCACTACTTTCCCCTCTTTGAAACCCTCTGCTCTTTTACAAGTAAATGTCATGCATTCAAAATGTTAGCCTACTTAGCTAAAACAAGTAAGTTTAGCATCAAAATATACTAAAAGTACTAAAAGTAGACGCATAATGTACACTATATTATTGGATTATAATTAGTGATGCCTTAATGTGTAACAGTCATTTTAATGTTGCAGCTGATAAAGCTGTAGTAAACTGTAACGTTAACGTTATATACTTTATTCTGCTTGGTCGGCTAATCTATAAAATCATTTTTTTTTATAATATTTTGTATTAATTACTTGAATTATTAGCTAGTCTGAGTCACAGGTTATTCATTTAAAACAACTATATATATTTGGCACTTTATTTTTATTGATAAAAGACTGACTTACTTTGCAAATGTTGGTCAGAAGTTAGTCAATGAACGTTATCCTCTTCTCCAGCCGCAATCCGCAAGTCTCAGGGGGAGGAGTCTCCCATGGCTCTTGACGTTGATTGGTCAATTCTTGGTTAGCTACAAGGCTGAATCATGGTAGTGATACGAGCCGTGATTGGCCATAGCATACGAATCTTGGTTGCAGCCGGGAACGTGATTGGCTGTCATAACCAAGAATAATACGAATCTTGGTTGCAGCCGGGAACGTGATTGGCTGTCATAACCAAGAATAATACGAATCTTGGTTGCAGCAGGGAACGTGATTGGCTGTCATTACCAAGAATAATACGAATCTTGGTTGCAGCAGGGAACGTGATTGGCTGTCATAACCAACAATAACAAATATTTACAGGTGGCATGAATGGATAACGCGTCTGAGGTCTGACTACGGATCAGAAGATTCTAGGTTCGACTCCTGGCTGGCTCGGTTCTTTTGAACTTTCGATTCTCGACCATACATTGTGACGGCTCTAATCGAGTCTGGCATGGATGCTCGCATAATACGTGAAATATTGCACATTAATTCAATATCATATCAAATTAAGTCTTTACAACTCATGTGATGATTCATTGACTGAATACGTTTCGTTTCACTTCGTGTTAGTTATCTTCAATAAAAAGCATATAGGCCTGCTTGAATCCTTTGCTAAACTGACACTGCTAAACTACACTGAAGAAAGAGGTAAAAGGTGACCTAAACTAATGTTTTTAACCTAAGCCATTTACGCGTTAAAAGAGTGCAAGTCTACTGCCCTCTCGCGGCATCTCCTCATAGATTAAATTCAGAAAGGTAAAAAGAATATCTGTAAAATGCCTGTTTCATAGAATATCTCCCCTGCTGTAATGAGATGCACTATTGGCGCCTGAAAAACGGGATTATAACATATTAACAACATGTAAAACACAAGATATTTCCTTTGTATTAGTTCAGGTAAATAACGATGTACTTGCAAGCACATGCCGCGAGAGGGCAGTGCGGTTCACTGTCTTGAACAACATGAGAGAGACTTTCCATTTTTACCATTATACGTTGTCATCATTTTATAGTTAAATGGCCCTGGGATTTCAAATTGCAGTGTAAATGAGTCTCAGTGTGTAACTATTTTGTGTACCTAGTGTAAAATAGATCTATAAAGGAAATGAGGGTGAAAATATTAAAATTCTAAATTCAAACAAAAATGAAAAAGACAAATATGCCCTCAAGGACGCACAAGGGATAACTCTAATTTGTACTCATGGTGCTGGCTGTTAAATCAAAATGTTGTCTTTTTTAAACTTAAAAGCTTTCACGATTTTTATTTTCTTGAAGATAAACAAAACAGTGGCGAATTCGACGAAACGTATTCAAACAAAAAGGAATAATTTCAGTCGAGTACTGACATACTGCAGTGAGCCAGATTAATTTGAACCTTCACATACATTGTAGGTGCGTCCTGTCTCCATTCACCACACTGTTTGTTGCAACATCATGTTCAAAGCCGGCTAAAACAAACTCGAGAATCGAAATTCAAAAGAACCGAGCCAGCCAGGAGTCGAACCTGGAATCTTCTGATCCGTAGTCAGACGCGTTATCCATTGCGCCACTGGCCCGCTACGTAATTCACGTACACAGAGAACTCTCAGAAAATCATTACTTTGCAAGGTATTTAAACCAAAAGTTTCAAAACTTCAAATGTTGTGATTCATGTACCGCGGCGAGTGAAGCTAATCATTGCTAAGTTTTAAAGCACATTATCGCACATTAGAACTGACATCGTTCTGTTTGTAGGTTGAAATACACATGTGTGATCTGTACGTATACAGGTCCATGTAAGGTAATTGACAAAACCCTTATCATTCGTCATTATGAATAGGCACTGGGGTAAAGGGAATCTTTGATGAATTACAGCCACTATTTGATAAAGCTCAGCGTGTTGCCAGATTGAAAGAAAACACACCACTAAATAATGTTGCGTCTACTAGTTTACCTAAGGCCCTGTGACTTTTCCAGTTGTTCATATTTACTGGAAAGGATTTCAAAAATATATAATTTTTAAACAATAAAATATATTCACTAAACACCCATGGCATTCGATTTTTATAAATGTACATTATTGTCTCGAAATCACACATATATCCATGTTTTTGAAGACTTTAAATGCTTTTTTGTCTTATTTTTTACGTTTTTTTATTTATATATCACCATGAAATCGAAATGTAACTTTTAATGTAAAATTTAACTTTGTTGTATTTATTATAATTTATTTATCCATGCACATCATCATTTTTTTTTTTTTTTTTTTTTTGCATGTGCCATTGTAATCTTTAATCAAAATAACTTCTCCCTCAATCTATTCCTGATGGACAAAATCAAGTCCCGCCATACATTTTTTTCTTGTTTGAAAAGAGTTTCATTTGGATATACACCAGGCATAACCACCATAGGCATTGAGGGGGACGAGTCAAACTCTGTTTGCACGCTTTAACCTCGCGCACGAGCAGATCCGTTTCATCGCTAGAGAAGTGTTCAGTTTTTCCACTTGCAAATTCCGCCATGTAAATAGAGAATCCGCCATGGCGCGAGAGCAACTGGCTTTTAAAGGGAATGGGAGATGAGACTCTGATTGGTTTATTTTACGTTACGCCCAAAACACACCCATTACTCGAATAGGGACAACCCTTTTAGACCATGCGCCGGGAACGCCGACCATTTTCCCTGTCGTTAAACTAGCAAAAGTGGATTAGGACACGCCCTAAGTGCGCTTGCGCCATGCGCTTTAGACCAGTGGTTTCCAATTCCAGTCCTCGTGACCCACTGCTCTGCACATTTTGTATGTCTCCCTTATTTAACACACCTGAACCAGATCATCAGCTCATTAGGAGAGACTCCATGAACTGAACTGAGTGTGTCAGAAGAGAGACCTACAAAATGTGCAGAGCAGTGGGTCACGAGGACTGGAATTGGGAACCACTGCTTTAGACTATGCGCTTAGATCGTTAAAATAGGGCCCTAGACCAGGTTTGAGTTGGTCAATGGCGCAGTCTATTTCAGTTGCCTCAAAATAGCAACCAAGGGGGTAATCTTTCAGAAAAAAACTGAAGCTTCCCCGGGGGCCGCCATTGATTAGCAGACCATCACCTGCTGTTAGCATTCCATTGACTCCCATTCATTTTGGCGTCACTTTGACAGCGAATAACTTTACATCTGAGGCGTTTAAAGACTCCATTTGTCCATTATTTATTTCTAAAGAAACACGAAAATGTATAAAAGGCTCCATTACCTTCTATCTTACGTTATGGCCCTGTAGATGCAGTTTTTGTAAAAATAGGCTAAGGATTGCGTCATAACCACGCGACTCTCTGTCGCACAGTAGAGAAATTACCGTATGGACAGGAGGAGAAGCTCGCGGGCAATCGGGGGGATGTGGAGGCAAAATGACAAAATAATTAATCAGAATACCTACTAAAAGTTGCTCCTGCTCCTAGCTCATGGACAGCTCCTACTCACACTCTCCGTCTCTGCAAGTTTCGGAAGGGAATGATTCAGATTTCTCTTGGCACAGCTACTAGAAGACAGACGGGTTTCTCACGTCACATCTACGTTGTCAAACTCAGTTTGAGTCTGCGCAGTAGCCTACGCTCAGCCATCAGGAAATGAGTGCTTCTAATTGACTTCACTTTTCTCCGTTGAATCCAATGGGGTCGCTGTGTCCATTTCTTTTACTGTCTATGATAGCAACGCGCCAACAATGCACCTGAACACACCTCGTTTTCAGACCAGAGCACAATGACAAAAATCGGTGTTGCCTACACCGTGTTATCCTCTTTTTAAAATTTGCACCCTGTTGACTTTAATGGGGCAAGTTTTAAACCTGCTTTTAGGCTCTTAACATCCTTGATGTGTCATTACAAGTGCACAGGTCATGTGAGTGATTCCTTCTGAGTGAACGCGGGTGAATCTGACTGCAGTAGATGTGAAAGAAATATATAAAAAATGATGTTTATTCAGCCAGCGCACATACCTGTATTTACATCCTGTTTTCGGTCAAAGTCCACAGTAGTCGATTGTCGAGTTCACGCGCGTGATCATAGGTACTAAACCTATGCGCGTGAACTCGACAATCGATTACTGTGGACTTATATATTTCTTTCACATCTACTGCAGTCAGATTCACCCGCGTTCACTCCGAAGGAATCACTCACATGACCTGTGCACTTGTAATGACACATCAAGGATGTTAAGAGGCTAAAAGCAGGTTTAAAACTTGCCCCATTGAAGTCAACAGGGTGCAAATTTTAAAAAGAGGATAACACGGTGTAGGCAACACCGATTTTTGTCGTTGTTCTCTGTACTGACAGCACTCCAAATGTACAAAATTTTTTTAAAATTGACCGGAGTTCTCCTTTAAGAGTCTATGATTTGGATCATTACTGCAGTGATTATATTTCTGCATGTTATAGCCTATGTTTGGCAACAGTTCTTCTAACCCTACTTGATGGAGTGTGTAGCTTTTCATTTCTCAAACAACCATGTAGGAAGACATATTCCAGACATATTCCAGGATAACAATGTCAAGATTCATTAAGCTCAAATTGTGAAAGAATGGTTGGGAGGAGCATGAAGAATCATTTTCACACATGATTTGGCACCTCTGAGGCCAGACCTTAAATTCATTGAAAGTCTTTGGGATGTGCTGGAGTAAACTTTACAGAGTGCTGGACTCTTGCATTGACAATACAAGATCTTGACCAATAATTAATGCACCTCTTGGTGGAAATTACATCACACAATTACATTACATCATATATATATACACAAAAATATACAAGAAATACAATAAACACACACACATTGTATTCATTGAATTTTTCATTTTAACAGGACCTGCTTCCAATAATCACTCTCCAGTATCCCATATGCAGTCTGTGTCAGAGAGGCCTGTCTCATGTTGTGCAAGTCTACTGCCCCCTTGCGGCGTCTCCGTACCACAGAACCATCAATGTATTTGCCTGCACCAGTCCACAGTGCTCTGGCAAATCAGAAAGGTAACAGCTTGTCAATTTAGATTAGGCCATTATTTTCATATCAAATGTGTTTCTTCAACTATTCCTTACGCGTCACTTACGGCGTCTGTCTCCTGCACGCGAGAGGAGAGAAGAAAACGAGTAAATGTTCATTCTTTATGTGCTTAGGAGTGTGCGATATTGTCTATGAACTATGATGATATTGTAATCATTGTTTTAACTATGTACGAGGCACTGCGAGTGCGAGCTGACATCGCGATTCTCTCATGCTTGCTTTCACTGCGTGATGTGTCAGTGCAGTTATAGTAGATGTCCCAAAATTAGTTTTTGTCTTATATTTATATCATATTATGGTGTTATATTAGAATATCACATGAACAAGAGTGCCGTTTTCCTTGGCACAATTGCAAATGTGCTATTTATTTTATACAACAGTTAAATTAACAATAAAATTAACATTGTGAGTTACTTTTTGGACACAATATTGTCAATTTTTACGCTATATCGCCGACGAGAATTTCATAATGAAGCCGTGGTCCAACAGACAGCGATGATTTTTTTTTTTTTTTTTACTGAAACCCGCGTTTTGAACGAATCATTTTAACGATTCAATGAACAATCACTTGTTTTCCGAATGAATCAGCCGTTTGAACAAATCGGTTGAATAAATTACTCCACAACTCGCATATTAAGACAGTGACTTGCCGCCACCTACTGGTGGTATCCTTTAATTAAAACGTTAAAATGGCGCAGACATTCAGTCTTTACATTTTAGTCATATTAGCCTATATATACAAACAAAAGTGTGCATTTTTTTTAAATAAAATATTATTTGAAAAAAGTTTAAATGGACCTAGAATTGCTTTTACCGTTCTTATTTCTTTATTCCATTAAATAGGCTACCTTTTAATCCTTAAAATAATCCTTTAAATAAAAAGACCACCACCAACTCAATTTAAAATAGTTGTTTTTTTATTAGAAAGTATCTGGCAACCACAGTTCCCAAAACAAAGTTCAAAGTATGGTCAGATCACGCAGTTGTGTAAATAACCGTTCGGAGCTTGTAAACGCTCATTCTGCAGCGGGACTGAGACTGACTGTACACGGCATGGCGATGAGGGTGTCTGTCGTGCTTTCACTCTGCATGCTGATCGCACTGACTCTTCAAAACACTGTGAAAGCAGAGGATGGTAAGTCAGGTTAATGTGTCATAATGAGTGCGTTTACTTGCACAACAGTACGCTAACTCTTTTCTTGTCAAGATAAGAAAACGACATTTACACAAGTTTCGAAGCAATCGTGTTTTCACGCGTTTTTTGACGACAAAAAGTAAAGCAACAATGCTGTTGTTTTAGCAAAATGGGTTTACTAAATGGGATATTCCGTTGAAAGTGCATTCACAGAAGTAGGTGTGTCGATCGGGGCTTGCAAAAATGTGTGTATGATGCATAGTTTCAGATGGAGTAACGTTACAGCATATATAAATTAAATAAATATAAATGATAATGATGATCATGATAATGAAAATTATAATAATTTTACACCTATTTAATTATGCTGCTCTCGTTTCTGTAGAATGACCCATCTTCTGTTATAAAGATGAAGATTGACATTGTTAATTAAAAAAACAAAACAAGTACATAATGTTGTAAATCCGTGAGTACAGTTTACAAACCCGTGGGAACGGATTGCGAAAGCGTGGGCACGGTTTATGAATTTGTGGGTACAGATTGCCAAAGCTGAAGGCACGGTTTACAAATCTGAGAGCGCGGATTAGGAACTCGTGGGTACGGTTTATTAATCCATGGGCAAGATTTGATAAACCGAGGGAACAGTTTAAGAATTCGTGAGTACGGTTTATAAACTGAGGGGATGGATTGTAAACTCTTTCTCCACAGGTGGCTTCCCGTGCTCCGTAGAAAATGAATTGCAAATCATACTGTGAAAAAAATGCTTTAAACTCTATCTCTCTCTTTTTTTAAAATGAATTACACAGGACCTGTCCTGCAAACCAAATCTGGGGCCCTGAAAGGATCACACATGAAAGCAAAGGGAAAGGACACAGTTGTCCATTCTTACCTGGGCATTCCGTTTGCCAAGCCACCCGTGGGTTCATTGAGACTCGCTCCACCCCAACCTGCAGAGAAATGGGTCGGAGTGAGAGATGCTACAAAACAGCCGCTCATGTGAGAATAAATCAAAGCTAATCCACCTGTAGATCAATGCATTTGCTTCAGGTCCTAGATTTTACACTGGAGATCAAGTGGTGAGACTTGTGTTACTCTGTGTCTGTCCCAGGTGTCTGCAGGATAAGCAGATAGTTGAAAACTTGGTGGGCAATTTATCTATGAATATAGAGGTTCCTGATTCAGCAGAGGACTGTCTTTACCTCAACGTCTACACACCTTCTAAACCTGGAGCTAATGACAAGTTGCCTGTAAGTGTGAATGATTTGGTTGATGTTTATGTATTTTAATATTATATGTATTTTATGCATTTTAATAGTATTTTAATGTTGCAAAAGGTTATGGTTTGGATCCATGGTGGAGGTTTGTCGATGGCCTCTGCTTCCATATTTGACGGACATGTTTTGGCTGCCTATCAAGATGTAGTTGTGGTCCTGATTCAATACAGGCTTGGCCTACTTGGATTTTTCAGGTAAAAACTAATTGTTACCAACATAAAGATCTAATAAAATCCAAAATAGTTTCAACTAAATCTAAAACATGCTAGAAATGTGCTAACAACCTTTAACTACATGATAGAAAATGAACATGCTAAAACATTAATGTAACTTCCATGAGTGCAAAGACTATATTTATAGAAAGACTATACACTCATATTACTATGAATGGGAGAAAGTTGAATGCGCAGTATTTTGGAATAAGTCCCGCCTTCTAAATAAAAGGCTGATAGATTGATAAATTGATAAAGTTATTGTCACATTTGCTGTAGAAACAGTCAGTGTTTTGAGATGCACCTTGAGACTGCACATGTGCATTGCCTGGTCTTGCCTTTAGTGCTATTTGAGCACAAGAAACGACATTTATGGGACAGTTCATGACAGATTTTGTTGCTGATTTGAAATCTTTTTAAAATACTTTAATCTTTAAAAATATTTAAAACCTTCAAACTTCAAGATTTAAAAAATGTTTCAGTCTTACAACTTACAAACCATTTTAAACATTCAGACTGAGCTTTCTCAAGCATGCATAAAAGTTTATCAACAAACTTTTCTGTGTAGTTCTAAATAATATCACTGCCAATATATTGAAGTACTTTTTCTCGTTTTACCTGCCCAGGTGTTGGAGTAACATTAAAAGATGACACATCAAACATTATAAAGGTTTAGGTTTGGTTTGCATTCAGCAGGCCATGTGTTTTTGGACTTCAGACCTGAATGGCTATAAAGTCCTACAAGTTCATGATTGTGATGCTTTAGAATCTCTGATTGTTTAGGTTAATAGTTTCAGTGCAATCGAGGTCTAAGGTCTCTTGATGGAGTTGTATGATTATATTCTGCCCTTTAGCACAGGAGATGAACATGCGCCAGGAAACTATGGTCTTCTGGACCAGGTAGCTGCCCTTCATTGGGTTCAGGAGAACATCCACAGCTTTGGGGGCGACCCTGAATTAGTGACCATCTTTGGAGAGTCTGCTGGAGGAGTCAGTGTGTCTTTACATGTAAGAAAAAATAATAATATATATATATATATGTCTGTCAGTAATGCTCTGATTTGATCCTGTCTCTATGAAGCCCCTCCTTTTAAAAAAGCAAAATGTGCTCTGATTGGTTGGCTGGACCAGTGTGCTGTGATTGGTCAACCGTTTCGAGCATGTTTGGGAAATGTCACACCCCTTACCATAACCGCGAGTTCTCTTTCGAAGGAACTCCTCGCTGTGTCAGTTGATGACGCTACGGAGACATGTCCTGCGAAACCCTGTGTGTGAAGCACGTGAGAGTGCCCAGGCATACAGAAGGGTGCCTGCATTACACGTCTTCAGCTTTTTTGTCTTCAGGAAGCCGCTTTGTTTGCATGCGGATGTGAAGATAAGAGTCTGTTGGAGCGCATTCAACTCTCGAGGGAGCTAGATACGCTCATTGCAATGCATTTGAGGTAAGAAGTTCTGTTCTTGCTTGATTCTCTTTAGAGCGATGAGAATCAAGCGTTTGCACAGAGCACGTTCGTCTTTTGAGGGAGTTGAATGCATTCATTCTGAAGCTTTTGCTGTGAGAAGCTCCACCCTTGCTTGACTCTCTCTTGAGGTATGAGAGTTGAGAGTCTGCACTTCGTCGTTCGGATCCCATTGCTGCCGAGGGCGGGATTGATCATGGGCAGAGCCGTCGCATAGGCTGTGCGAACTGTGCAACCGCACAGGGCCTCGCGCCACTAGGGGGCCTCGCAATCCTGCTGATTTTTTTTTTATTTTTGGGAAAAAAAATTGTTTTGTTTTTTTTGTCCCCACCACTTTTTAAAACATCTCGCGGCACGAATGTACAAATTCTACAAATAAATAAAACATCTCCAGTTAACTGGCAGAGTATTCATTTCGTTCGTTTTTTTTAATAAGAGACGATCTAGCGCTGACATGTGTTTTTTAAATCAAGGGATCAAAGTGGTCGTTGCCGCTCGCGCACACTGTCTTCACTAGGACGCGCGCTTCAATCAGTTCCGGATACTCAAAACATAATGCACACAAACGTGTCCATGCTTGATATACAACCACTAATGAACATAATCGGTTTTGATGAAAAAAAAAAAACTATATGAGTGCGGATTCGAACCTAAAATCTCTGGCACGCTAGACGAAAGTTCTACCTCTGGACCATTCAGATACACATCTATGAAATAGCCGGATGTAGGTATTCACACGAAAATTCTCGAGCTGACTTGATGTAAAGCCACTCGTTGCACAGTTGATTTTTTTTCCCTCTGAAATAAATAGCAAAAAGTCATAGCTGACACTATGCATAATTATGCTGTATTATTCTACTTGATAAAAACGTATTGCAGCGAGATTATGCGTGCAATAGAACTAACGTTAAAACAGCTACGTCCGTTTGACTGTTATTCATGCGCAATTGAGCATCCACATCAATGAGCAGGGCCTCGCATTTCAAGTTCGCACAGGGCCTCGCACCCCACCTGCGACGGCACTGATCATGGGGGATGTAGGTGGAGCATGGGAAGGAGTCTGACAGGAGCTTCTCCTGCTAGCTCTGTTGTTCTCATGTCGGTTCAGGAAGCCCCTCTGCGGGCGCTTCTGACCTGGCTGAGAGCATTTTAATGTGGCGTGTCTAGTTGTGAGGAATTCCATGCGGAGAGAGAGTTGAGGCAGGTGTTATTAATAATACGCCTCCTCCGCTGCCCCACATATAAGTCTGTGTGCCTTTTATTTCTCCCAGATCTTCTCATTGAGTTGTCGAGATCATGGAGGAATCTGGTTCAGCTCGTATAGTGTGTCCCGTGTAGGTAAACTTTTCACGTGAGGAAGGGACTGTGCATTGGTCATTAAGTGGTTGCTATAATTGCTACAGAGAGGCATCTGTGACAAGGAAAATTAGAAAAACTTTCTTATTGATGCTCTGATGTCACACTCTGACCTCTACGGACTGCCGGTGAGGCGGTAGTAGAGAAGTTACAAAGGCGAAGTCTCAGTCAGCAGCTTTCAGGAGATATATCCCTCGCTGGGGGTCTGTGAGGGTTGAAGGAGTAGTCATTACCCCTCTCTCCCTAGGCTCCCCCCATTCAGTTTACGCTGATTTTGGGGTCTGCCTTCATGGTCCTGCAGGTGTTTTTTCTATGGAGGAATTAAAGAGGTCTATCGCCCTCTCCAGCTTTTTAGGCTTGGAGATTAGAGCGGGTGCAGTTGATCTCTGCTCGCTTCTCTAGGAGAACCCTGCTTAATGCTTACATCCTGCTTTTGCAGGGGCTTAAGCACAGAGTATGGACTAACGTTAAGAGCGTGAGTCGTGATGAGATGATGCAATCCACTATCTTATCTGGTCCAGAGCAATGCCTGTTGTTCAGTATGTTCCTCTGGAGCTTAGGTCCAGAGGATAGACTGATGTTAAGTGAAAGTGTGAAGCTGCAGTGAGATGAGGTGATTTGCTTTCTTATCTGGTCCAGAGCAATGCCGTTGTTCAGCATGCTCCTCTGTAATATCTACTGAGGGCCGCTGAAGGTGTTGGTCATGGTGAGATAATGCAACTCCTTCACTTTTAAAGGATGCCCTCCCTCCAGCTGGGGGTGTAATGCAGAATGTGGCCACAAGGGGAGAGGAGATTTGATGGGTTTAAAAGCTGGTGTTTTTATAACACTTCCATCAGTTCCTCCTCCAGTGTATTCAGCTGGGAGGTGTTCGTGTAAACATTTTTCGTGAGGATGGGCAGAGGTGATATTGCCGTATAGCACTCTTCCTTGGTGAACTCGCTGGGATAATAGCATCTGTTGAGTTGAGCTTGAGTGATTTGAAGTAGGATTGAGCTCCTGAGCAGGGTGAGGACAAGTAGAGCTTGACAGCTGAGATTGAGTATGGAAAATTCCACTTTCTTACTTGTTGTCCTCCCCAAATTGTCATATTGGGTTTGAAGCAGGATTATGCTCCTTGTGAATGGGTTGATCCCTGTCCCCAGGCTACTCTAAGGTTGCAGTGGGGCTTTGAGTGGTTGGATCACGGTTTGCAAACCATTTTCTATTGCTTCTTCAGCCTATTAGTCTGGTTTATCTTGGAAGCTGAGGAATTCTTTCTTTGCATGCTCCCTTCGGTACATTGCTTCCCTTTAGGCTTGTTCAGTCCTGGTAGGGTTATATGTAGAGTTGCTGTGAGCAACACTGTATTTCATCTATCGCCTGGTTCAGCTGCTAGATGTAGTGCTATGGATTTAGCTGAGGTTATGTTTATAGTCTCCCCTGTTAATTCTGCTCTGGCTCTGGGCTGTCCTGCTGCTGTGGCTCAGACTGGTTTAATACAAGAGTTCACATTTCAGAAAAAGCTGAGCATGGATGCTTTGGGTTTTTTCCTGGAGTCTATAACACTGAGCTTCTAGGTAGCATGGCTGTGGTGTTACAGGATGTGTCTAATTTGGTTGCTGGTAATTAGGTTTCTCTGGGTCGAGGCCCATCAAGTATTTCAGTGCTTAAAGGGTTAGTTCACCCAAAAATGAAAATTATGTCATTAATGACTCACCCTCATGTCGTTCCAAGCCCGTAAGACCTCCGTTCATCTTCGGAACACAGTTTAAGATATTTTAGATTTAGTCCGAGAGCTTTCTGTCCCTCCATTGAAAATGTATGTACGGTATACTGTCCATGTCCAGAAAGGTAATAAAGATATCATCAAAGTAGTCCATGTGACATCAGTGAGACAGTTAGAATTTTTTGAAGCATCGAAAATACATTTTGGTCCAAAAATAACAAAAACCACGACTTTATTCAGCATTGTATTCTCTTCCGGTTCTGTTGTCAATCCGCGTTCACGACTCCGCAGTGACGCTGCTGACGTAAGACGCTGCTGACATGCACACTTGCGCACCATTTTAAAAAATATAGCAATACCAAAATACAAACAATGTAGAATAGCTTGAATACAGCGTGCGTCTCCCTCAGACTGTAAACGAAGCTCGGGCGCACCAGATAACACGTCAGCAGCGTCTTACGTCAGCAGCGTCACTGCGGAGTCGTGAACGCGGATTGACAACAGGACCGGAAGAGAATACAATGCTGAATAAAGTCGTAGTTTTTGTTATTTTTGGACCAAAATGTATTTTCGATGCTTCAAAAAATTCTAACTAACCCACTGATGTCACATGGACTACTTTGATGATATCTTTATTACCTTTCTGGACATGGACAGTATGCCGTACATACATTTTCAATGGAGGGACAGAAAGCTCTGACTAAATCTAAAATATCTTAAACTGTGTTCAGAAGATGAACGGAGGTCTTACGGGCTTGGAACGACATGAGGGTGAGTCATTAATGACATAATTTTCATTTTTGGGTGAACTAACCCTTTAAGCCTGAGAAGGTTGTGCTTGGTGACCTTCACAGCCCATAGGCAGGCATTGGTCCGCATGGTGTAGTGCAGTGGTCACCAACCTGGCACTTCATTCACGATAGAGTCGGGGTGGAGTTATGAGGTTTGACTGACACATTGAGAAGCCAATGCAGTTACAAGGTTTAGTCACAAGCTCTTTCTAACACTTTTCATTGGTTACATATTCGCAAAACCCATAAGGCTGATATTCCAGTAAGACTCTCAAGTATTTTTCAGTAAAAAAATTAGCATTATGTCATTGAACCATAACATTTCCACAAAAATAATTCACAGGTTCTTTCACCATTATCTGCAAACCTCTTCCATCATGCTATCGCAGAGAGCGGTACAGCAGCAATGGATGCTCTCATGAGCCCAAACCCTCTTGCATTAGCTCAGGTCAGTTACACCTGTTCAATTTCTAAACAAATTCATTTTGAACTTTCTGTAGTCAAAATGAAATAAATTTAATGTAAATATCACTTGTTTCTCTCTAGGCTGTAGGAAATATATCTGGCTGTGATATTTCCAGCACAAAGACGATCGTTGACTGTGTGAGGCAGCTGACAGAAGAAGACATCTTGACAATTGCTAAGGTCTGTCTGTCCAAATACTAGTCTTTCTTACTGAATCTCTGTGAACACTCATACATTTATGCAAACAGTCCATCTATGCACTAAACGGTGTGTTGTCTTTTGAAACAGGAGCATCCGGAGTTTCTTTTTGGAGTGACAGTAGATGGCCAGTTCCTTCCAAAACCTGCAGCAGATCTTCTTCAATCCCACCAGTTTAATAAAGTGCCTCTGATCACCGGAATCACTAATGATGAGTGTGGATATATGCTGCCAAATGTAAAGACAGACTTCTTCACTTTTAAAATGTGTAAAAATACAAACACGAGATTTGTTTTTCCAAAAATTAGAACTTCAGTCAGTATTTTACAGTATATTCACATTTAGCAAATGTTTTTCCATAGTTCTTTTCAACGCCTGAATGGACAGATGGGATGGACATAGAGCAGATCGTGCCGTTTTTGACCTTGTTTAATCATGCTGTAAGAGAGTTGTATCTTCAATTATATATATATAGTCCACCAAAGCCAAACTATTTCAAAAGTTGTTACGATTGAAATATATTAAATTATAAATTATATTATTAATTTAATAACAACTTTTGAAATAGTTTGGTTTGGTGGACTAGATCTGTTACACTGCTGCTTTTGAGTATTGCTGCTGCTGCAGAGCAAGAATGGACTTGCAACTGTCCATAGATCTAGGCAGGTGGAGCTGGTGGAGGTGGAGGGTTTTAGAGGAACTCTGATAGTAAGCTGCAAGACTAACCTATATGGTTTGTAATTTAAAAGTCCTTTAAACATTTTTAATAATATCTATTTTTATCCCCTTTAGCTTCAAGATCAGTCAATTCTTGAGCTTGTTTTAAATGAGTATCTGGGCACATCCACTGACAGGATCAAAATCCGAGATGGTTTTCGAGAGATGTTAGGAGACTCTTTGTTCAACATCCCAGCTCGCAAAGTAGCGAATTTCCACAGAGGTGAGAGTTTGTTCAATGCGCTGTAGAAGTATGACTGTGTTAAATTTGTAGAATGCTGTTTCAGTGATACACAACAATAATTATCAATTTCGTCTATTTCTAGATGCTGGTGCACCAGTATACGTGTATGAATTCCAGCAGCCTCCCAGTATACTTCAAAAGAAAAGACCCAGTTTTGTTGGAAGTGACCATGGAGATGAAATTGTATTTGTTTTTGGTTTTTGCTTTGCAGATGGACTTATAAAGCTGGAAGGTACAACCCCAATAATATTAGAAAATATAACAAATAGATTTAGTGTTTTAGAAGTACAGTCACACTAGCGAACTTTCACAAAATTCCACAGAAAAATGGTCCATTGTCAGCAGTGTAGCGATGTATGAAGCACAGCTCAGAGAGAAATCACTTTCAGAAGCAGCTTTCTGTTGGTCAACACAGTGAATTTGCTTTAACACGTTGTGAAATATGCGTGGGGGAAACTTTCGGCCTCACTCGAAATTTCCAATTACGTGTATTACTGTTGAAATGACTGGATTTCGACTGTGAAAATTTGCTGAAAAACGTTAAATGGGACCATACTTTAAGATCTCAAACTTTAGTCTCATTGATATCATTAACCACAGCAGTTGTCAAAGTAAGGATTTTATAGGTAGTGACAATCAATACAGTGTCTCTCTTTGTTTTTCCTATTTGACGTCTTTCTTCCTGTTTTAATTCAGGTGAACTCTCAAAAGAAGAAAATGAACTTTGTAGATCTGTCATGAATTACTGGGGCAACTTTGCTCGCACTGGGTGAGTGAGACAAATCTCATGTCCTGTGTGTTCCTGGGTCAACATATTTTGTTGATACTGGAACAACATTCCTGTCTGAAAATTGTATCTAACCCTATCCATAACTTATTCCTAAAATCAGAGGGAAATGATAGTTGAATAACACTGATGTAGAAGCACCTAACCCTGGTTGTAAGCATAAACTTGACATAAACTGTAAACTTGTCCCTCAAATCTGATTGGTTGATTGGAATGTTGTTCCAGGATCAACAAAGATGTTGCACAGGTTCAGCAGACAAGTCCAGTTGAAAATGTTCAGGGTGGTAGACAGGTGATCATGAATCATGAATAAAAAGCTTTGTTTAAAGGATGAAATTCTTGAAAACATTACCAAGTAGTTTGCTATAATCTTTGAAGAAGTTTGTTCAAATGTTATAAATATTTTAAACAAATCAAAAGTCTGCCAAATCAAATCATGTGGTGCAACCAACATGCAGAAACATACACTTAAAACAGGAAGTGAAATCATAGTGAAGACCCCTGCCGTCCTCTTGAGTCAATCAGTTAAGGTTGTAAAAAGTCATGTGATGCGGCTCCCAAAAAAACATGATATTTATGAATTAATACTGTATATATTATAATTTATCATGACATTTTTAAAAATAAAAAAAATTAAGTTTACAGTAGGTTTAATTTGTTAAAATCAGTTAATGCATTAGTTAACTTTAATAATGAGCAATATATACTTACTAAATTTATTAACCTTTGCTAATGTTAGATAATAAAAATATATTAATATTTTGACCAAGATCTGTACATTCACATGTATTTAAATTGTAAGAAATACACATTACTTTTTTACTTGATGATTACAATACATGGCATTTTAGGGTCATTCATTTCATACTTTTTGCTTAAAATTAGGGCTGGGTATCGACAGGTGCCTGACGATTTGATGCATATCACGATATATTGCAATAGATACATATGGATACATATACACCCACACGTCGGCTCTACAGGCTGGAGGCGCTGATATTTAAATTTTTTTAAGTATATTAAACAAATATGTATAAAAAGAATGCATTTCTTAGAGTTTGTTTTAAACTATATTTTAAAAACCTTTTTCAGGTCTCCGAATGGTCCGGGCCTCACATCGTGGCCTGAATTTGGAGCTGAAGCTGAGTATCTCAGCATTGGACTGGAACAGAAACCTGGAAAGGACCTGAAGGGAAAACACTTTAATTTCATGACTCAAACCCTTCCACGATTAATAAATAAGCGAAAGGAAGGCAAGTTATCAAAGTCAACATTGTTTCAAAATTCTCTAAGGCTCACTGTATAATATTAAGAATGGTTGCACATTTGTTTTTGACAGGACCTGTAGCACAAACCAAATTAGGATCTCTAAGAGGTTCCTTCATGACTGCGAAGGGCAAGGAAACAGTTGTCAGTAGCTATCTAGGTGTACCGTTTGCAAAGCCACCTGTGGGCCCCCTGAGACTGGCTCCACCACTACCTGCAGAACCATGGCAAGGAGTGAGAGATGCAACCAAACAGCCACCAATGTGAGATTAAAGCAGAACTACTGAAATTAAATTGTCAGGCATTTTCATTTGGAAACAATAACACTTTGCTTTTTTCTTTATCCCAGGTGTTTACAGGCAAGGGAGATGCTTATAGACTTGATGGCTGATGTGTCTATAAGTTTTGAGATCCCTGAAGTATCAGAGGACTGTCTTTACCTCAACATTTACACTCCTTCTAAACCTGGAGACAACACCAAGTTACCTGTACGTGATTGGTCTGAATTTAATTGAGCTTTGCTCTATTTGTATGCATAAAAATGTATGTTGATTCATGTTTTTTTTCTTTTTTAATACATGATGTGCAATAGGTCATGGTTTGGATTCATGGCGGAGGTTTTTCTGCGGCCTCTGCGTCCATGTTTGACGGACATGTTTTGGCTGCTTATCAAGATGTAGTTGTAGTCTTGATCCAGTACAGACTTGGCCTACTTGGATTTTTCAGGTAAAAACATCTACAGCTTCTCAACATTCTAAGTTATTTACTAAAAAATATTATTTCAATTGTTCCATTGTTTTTTCAACTGTGAGCACTTTTGGCCCTGTGGATTTTTAGAAAATAAAGTCACATATCATATACTCTCATGTTCACTAAGATTGTCCAACATTGCATGCATTACAGGTGTAATGTTGTTTCTATCACATCTCAAATGATGATTTGTGAGGTAGACAATTCATTTTAAAAAGACCAACTCATTTGCCTTAAAGGTCCTGTTCTTCGTGATCCCATTTTTCAAACTTTAGTTAGTGTGTAATGTTGCTGTTAGAGCATAAATAATACCTGTAAAATGATAAAGCTCAAAGTTTAATGCCAAGCGAGATATTTTATTTAACGGAAGTCCCCTTTCAAAGCTTACAGCGAATGGCCGGTTTGGACTACATCCCTCTACTTCCTGCTTTAATGACGTCACTAGAACAGTTTTTTGACTAACCTCCGCCTACAGGAATACACAAAAAGAGGGGGCTCTCCCACAGAGAAGATGGTAAATGGACTGCATTTATATAGCGCTTTCACAGACCTATGGCCACCAAAGCGCTTTACATAGCCTCACATTCACCCATTCACACACCGACGCCATGCAAGACGCCATCCAGCTCGTCGGGAGCAGCTGGGGTCTTGCTCATGGACACCTCGACACTTGGTCAGGTGGAACCGGGGATTGAACCACCAACCTTTCGGTTTGTAGACAATCTACATGAACCACTGAGCCACTGCCGCCCCAGTAGAGGAAGAGTTGCGTTTACAATAACACTGAGCGCATGCATCTCCACGTTATGGTAAGAGGCGTGACCTTTCCGGGCAACGTGCGCTAAGCTGCTGTCGAATCACAACACAGGAACCGCTGGCACAATCAGAACTCGTTACGTATTTCTGAAGGAGGGACTTCATAGAACAAGGAAGTCATCAGCCCGTTTTTAGGACAGTGAAAACAGCGGTATACAGATAAGTAAATTGTGTGGAAAATACTGTGTTTTTTTACACGCGAAACATGAACACATGTTATATTGCACACTGTAAACACAATCAAAGCTTCAAAAACACAGGAAAAACGGGACCTTTAAGAGGCTAATTTCACTGCTGTCTGTTGCTGGGATCTGTGGCCGCATAGCTCTCGTTCCAATTGGGCTATAAGCAGCCAATCATCGAGGTAGTTGAGTATGCAGATTCCCGCCTGTCTCAGAGGGGAGAGAGCCGTGTCTACATACTTCGTAAAAGTACCCGGAGCTAGAGAGTGTCTGAATGGAAGGACTGTTTATTGGTATGCCACCCCCTTGAACACGAATCTCAAGAACGGTCTGTGGTGGGGGGCTATCTGGATATGAAAATAGGCGTCTTTCAGATCCACTGATATAAACCAATTCCCGGGGTGAATTTGCACGAGGATTTGTTTAATAGTTAACGTTCTAAAAGGCCGTCTCATGAGGGCGCGATTCAGACATCTCAGATCAAGGATATGCCTGAGGCCGCCATCCTTCTTGGGGACGAAGAAGTAGAACTGGCAACAAAAACATTGTTTCCAGTGCCCTGAACTGAAGAGGAAGATGGGCACGCTTTGGGGGTGGTCTTGCCTCGGTGGGACTGAACTCTTTCCCCCTCCTCTCCGCTTTTGGCTGGGGCTGGACGGGTGCTGAAGCTGCCCTGGGTCACTTCTGAGTCGACTGGGCCATCTTGAAGAGACTGGAGGCAGTAGAGGAGCTGACTCTTTTGGGGAAGAAGTGACGCATAGCCTGTGATGACTTATGGGCCGCAATGTAGCGCTCCACAAAGCTGTCTACCGCGGAGTCAAACAGGCCCGACGGGAGAGTCGAAAAGAGTTGTCCTGTCAGCGTCTTAAATCTTGGTGAGATTAAGCCACAAGTGGCGATCCAGCAGTAGAGGTGGCTTTTGTAGTGTGCAGTGCCAAGTACGGTGCATTGCGCAGCTTCTTAAACAGTGCGGAGTTGACGTGGCTGTCAGCGGCGAATACTCTGGAGGTGAGCGCTGACGTGGTTCTGCAGGGCTTGGAGGGGTGACTAGCTGTAGTCTTCCAGACGATAGTCGTAGGCAGGCAGAGGTGTGCAGTGACAGCTTCTTCCACGGGGGGAGCTTTGTGCTCCGATTAGGGGGCGCACCACATCTTAGTGATCTCTTGGTGGACCTCTGGGAAGAACGGGGCTGGACACTGACAAGGATCCTGCTGGCAGCGCCCTGGCTGCAGAAACCATTCATCAAGTTGGCTCTGGGCGGGCTCTTCTGGGGCCAACCAGTCCAAGCCGAGCTCTTCTAGGTGGCAGAGGGGCAGAGTCATCGCTGGAGTTCGCCCCCTCTTCGCTCTCTGAGGTGGCCAGAGACATTGAGTTTAACTCTTTATCAGACCCGCCAAACGAGACCATGCCACTCGCACCAGATGAGAGGCGTTGATCCTCGCGGGTGAAGAGTAAAGTGGACTCTTCGGGGGAGAGTGAGGCACGCGGGTGCTGGGCCAACGTGAGCTCGCTTCTGTGTCGCTGCTCAACTCTTTCACCTTGGCTCGAGAGGGGAAGGAGATGAGGGAGCGGCCGGTTCGCTGAAGAGCGTGATCCCAGGCTGAAGGTTTCTGACTAATGGGCATTTCTGCATGGCTTATATAGGCAGCCATCCCTGTCCCTTTCGGTGGGCTAGAATGCCATTTGTCTATGCAGTTGCACAGACGTGAAGCAATCAGGTTTCAGGATTCTGAGAAAATTGAGTTTTCCCCATCAGCGTCAGCAAACTGACGCAATGCAAGTGAACTGTATAGAAAGGGAACTTAACTCTTGCACAATAATATTTAAAGTGCTTACAATTTATCATAACTTTGTGATTGTAAACATATAACGGTTTATATTTTATGATGTCATATCATATGAAAGTCCAGGTTTGGGTAAACTGTATGTAAAAGGTATTTGAAAAGTAGCAAAAATAAAACATGGCATGATAAAAATATCCCAATACATTTTTAATGGGATCTTCATTACAACAAAAAATGATAAAAATCTTAAAATCTGTTAAAGCTCCAGTCCGTAACTTTTTTGGGTTAAAAAGTGTTCAAAACTCTCTGCTTGCCTTAGCTCGATTCAAAACGGTAAGCTTGTAATAATGTTTTTAATTCCATTGGTACGGGTGGATTTCGGCGGGACATTTGAGCATGTCTTTGCGTCATTACGTCACATCTGTACACATAAAGAAGGTGTCTCGGCTAGTAGGCTATATTGCGTGTGAGGATGTTTATAGGTGGAGATTTATAGCCTTTTCTCACAGCACTTGATATAATTAAACTTGTTAATTTGCTGGCGGATCCAGAAAGGTTCTGTGGTAGATTTTTCCCTAAACCTAACTATCTGGGTCTCGTCTACAAATCGACGTCCCCATTCAATAATAGTCACCTAACTAACTTGTTCCCCTAAACTAGCTCCCTTCCTAAACTAATTCCTGCGCAGGAATAAATCGACAAACAGACCTGCAAATGTCCTTTAAATGCTTTAATCACGACCAGGAGATCTTCCCGAGCAGTTCTCAGGGAATCTCTCCCCAGAAGCAAGGCCGGGGGATCTCAGACAAATTCCATTGAGAATCCCACCAGAAAACACAGATACAACAGTTTTTATAGAATCGAGAAAACAAATAAGACTAACAAGTCACCTTCAATATGATTGATTCAATTGGTTCAAAAGCCCCAACTTTTTTCCTCTGTCACTGGCACAAGCAAACTCTGATTTTGTGATTTACTTATCACAAGGTTTTGAAAACTAGTCATCTGCCTAGTTTCACTTCCCCTTTCTGTTATTTATACACACACATACTCAAAGTCACAAGTTTTCCCCAAAGAGTTTGGAAACATTAAAAACCATATGAATGTTGTTCCTGCAAGAAAAACAAATGTTAGTTGATTAATTAAAGTTGATTAATTAAAATCCATCACAGTTCTAACGACAATCACCAGTGACAACTAGAGATTCACCCGTTGTAAAATGCAAAAGACTTTGGACTTCGGAGTGGCTACAGAAAAAAAGAGACTGCCACCGGGCCCATGCCAAAACGAGGATAACATCGGAAACGCATTAAATGTAATTATGCAATGCTGATGTTGTTAACATTAACAATTTGAGAACAAAGTATAATTTGATATGATAAGCGATCATTAGATTTAATCAGCGCGATTTACTGCAATGTTTTTTTTTTTCCTTAATGTTAGTCAGTTGATCAGAACAAAAGTGGATGTTACTTGTTCAGATGACATTTTCCGCTGAAAATTCTTATGTTGGTCATTCTTCCAAAAAGTAGAATCTGTGATTGCGAATGACAGTATCCACACCGGCGCGGTGACTGACAGCCGCATATTCTCCTCGAAACATTGGATTCATCCACGCTGTGCCGTGCCGAGGCACAACCCACGTAAAGTTGATAATCCTGCGAATAACTGCAATTACATATTTCGAACAGAGATGGCGACAAAGAGGAAAAACTGCGGACTGCAGCTTTAAAGAACCCTCAGAGATATAAAAGTGCCTGAAATAGAAGAAACTCTGACATATAAAAACAATATTTGCATTGGAAGAATTAGGGAAACCTTTCGCCCTTGTGTGAAATTCCAGATGCGTGAATTCCTATTGAAATTACTAGATTTTGCCGTGAAAATTCACAAACAACAGTAAATGTGACTGCACCTTTAGTTGTATAGAACACTTGTAGACTATTTTCCATGTTTTGAACATTTTCTCTACGACCTTGTATTCGATAAATGACCATTTAGCACAGGAGATGAACATGCACCAGGAAACTATGGTCTTCTGGACCAGGTGGCTGCGCTTCATTGGGCTCAGGAGAACATCCACAGCTTTGGGGGCGACCCTGGATTAGTGACCATCTTTGGAGAGTCTGCTGGAGGAGTCAGTGTGTCTTTACATGTAAGAATTTAGTTGTTGGGGTCATGCAATGATTAGGGACTTGTATAGATCCTCTGAAATATGACTTTACAAACGCTTCTATATACCTGTGTGTTTTAAAAAGTTTCTCTACATCTTCTATAGGTTCTTTCTCCATTATCTGCAAATCTGTTTCGCTATGCTATCGCAGAGAGCGGTACAGCAGCAATGGATGCTATTATGAATCCCAACCCTCTGCCAACAGCCCAAGTACATTTCACAAATTCATTACAAATTCAAAGTTACGATTTTCATTTTCTTTCACTGTGACTTACAGATATTTAATCAAAATGTATCAACATCTTTCTGTAGTTTGTGGGAAATGCATCTGGCTGTGATATTTCCAGCACAAAGAAGATCGTTGACTGTGTTATGCAGATGTCAGAAGAGGACATATTAAAGATTGCCAGGGTTTGCATTGCAACCATACATTCATCTATCCATCCTTTCACATTAAATGTTTATATTTAATTGAATTTGATAAATTCTTTTCATCTTTTACTCTCTGTAAAAAAAAAAAAACTTGCAAGGTCACGCCATTAAGTGATTAATATCAGTATTAATAATAATATTAATACAGATAATTTCTGAGCTAAATGTGTGTTTGCATATGTTGGGCTTATAATACAGGAACAACTAATGCTTCGTTTTGGAGTGACAGTGGATGGTCAGTTCCTTCCGAAATCTGTAGAGGAGCTTCTTCAATCCCACCAGTTTAATAAAGTACCTCTGATCACTGGAGTTACTGATGATGATGGTGGCTATATATTACCTAATGTAATGGAAATGTTTATTTTTTTACATTAAAGTCATAGATTATTTCCAAAATATGAAATCTCTGAATGCATGCAAGAGAACTTAATATTCAAAATCTTTTTTCCTGTAGATTCTTGGACCCCCAGGGTGGATAGATGGAATGGACAGAGAGCAGATCATGACATTTTTGACTTTATTTTATTCTGATGTAAGACATAATTATTATTTTTTTGTTGATAGCTGCATCATTTTTTTCAAGTTTGAAAAGTAGCAGTAATAAGTGTATATACAAAGTGCATGGTAGAACAGTTAATTCACTCTATTAATCTATCAACTTATTTGTTTACTACACAGAAGAAATATTTTGGTTAATTTTATTTAATTTCATTTGCCCTTATCAATAGTTGCTGCATTTATTTGTGGCATCCCCCAGGGTTTTATTCTAGGTTCACTCCTGTTTTAGTTGTGTGTTAATTTTAGGTAATGCAATCACAAAGCATTGTTTTTTTGAAAGTTTTTATTTATTTTTTATTACAGTTATGCAAACGTATATCCCACTGTATATTCCTATTTCTTCTAAAGATCAAAACTTTGTAAACAGACTCATCTGTTATGTTAACACAAAGAAATACCAAGTTTCAGGACATGACTGAAATACTGTCTACAAAAATACATATAAATCATGGAGGATAAATTATGCTGTGTTGCTTAAAATGTTGAACGGAAAATAAAAAAATACTCTATTAATTGAAATATCACTTCCTTTAGCTTCAGAATCAGGCGATTGCTGAGTTTGTTTTAAATGAGTATCTGGGGCCATCCACTGACAGGATCAAAATCCGAGATGGCTTTCGAGAGATGATGGGTGACTTTTTTTTCAACATCCCAGCTCGCAAAGTAGCGAATTACCACAGAGGTGAGAGTTTACTCTATTCATGCATCACTGTGCCACTGTGCACCAATTATGCCAGTTTATTTTCAGTCATTTTCCCTTAATAGATGCTGGTGCACCAGTGTACGTGTATGAATTCCAACATCCTCCCAGTATACTTCAAACGAAAAGACCCAGTTTTGTTGGAAGTGACCATGGAGATGACATTTTTTTTGTTTTTGGTTACTGCTTTGGAAATGGACATATACATATGAAAGGTACAGCCTAATTTATATAAAATAGGGTTGTTAGTATTCAAGTTCTAACTGCAGTCTCATTGTTTTTTTGTTGCAAAGATTTAACCAGAACTATACTGTCAAAGTAATGAGATATTGGCTACTTAAAAGTCTCTTAAATATTCTTTCTTCTTCATAATTCAGAAAAATACACAGAAGAAGAAAATGAACTTTGTAAAACTGCCATGGCTTATTGGGGAAACTTTGCCCGCACTGGGTAAGTGATCACATCAGTGATAAACACTCCCTTTTAGGTTAAAGGTCTAGTATGCTATTTTTCTAAATCGTTGTTAAACGCTGTTGATATTTGAAATCAGCCCAAACAAACACACCCCTCCCTTCATTGCTCCGCCCATAAAATGCACGAACACGCAATGCAAGAGTGTCTCTTTTATCATAGCAGAAGCTAAGCAAAATAATGCTTCGCGGTGACGAACGAACGATAAGGAAGCACAAAAAAGTGAACATGCAGTACACAAGAGTATATACAAGCAAGAGTTGGTTGTTAGTCGCCAGCAGCACACCAGCTCCAGACAAACAGTGACACTCAAAACCAATGTTACTCGCGTATATATAGACCAGAAACAACCTCGACTTCCTTTTTCAGGCCTTCCCGCTTATGACTCTCCAGTGCTAGAAAGCTTTTCTAATATTTACGCGGGTCCTAAAGCTCTTGCCTGATGATATCCCCTTCTTTTTCCAGTGATATTCCTCTGAACCTTTCTCTTTTGTAATGTCTCTCTTTTCTTCAAGCTCCCTCTTGCTCAGCTTACTCTCCTCCCCATCATGAGTGGACACGCCCCCTCCTGCTGATTGGCTACAAGTTTGTTGTGCTGCTCGATCCAATGCACTTTCAACAGCGTTTTTCAAAAATCGCTTACTGCGCCTTTAAGGGCCAAAATGTCACTGAATGTTATTATTGATTTTTATGTCACTTAATTAATAAATGAGTTGTTTATGGACATTTACAAATAAAGGAGTATGTAGAAATGCACCGTTACAACAGTGGTCTTGATAATGACCGTGTTTTTCATTTGTGTTTTTATATTATGGTAATTATGGACAATTTTTTTTTTTTTTTGCTTTACACTTTTATTTTATTACAATTTTTCAAGTCAATGTTTTACAGCAAATTTTAATTTTTTTATTTTGCAAGGATTATTTTGCAATGCATATTTTCTATGGTCTAAGTCATAGAAACTAAAATAATTAAAATTAGTTATATAACAGTAAAGCAAGTGACAGTTTTGCATTAGAATGTCTGTTTTTTTTGTGTTTGTCATTGACGTCAGGTCTCCGAATGGTCCGGGCCTCACAAAGTGGCCTGAATATGGAGCTGAGGCTGAGTATCTTGGCATTGGACTGGAACAGAAACCTGGCAAAAACATTAAGGGACAACACTTTACTTTCATGACTCAAAAACTTCCACAGATTATAAAAGAGTGGAATGAAGGCAAGTTATCAATTTCAGAATTAAATAAAAAAAATTGTCATAAAACCATAATTTATTTGCTAAATGCAAGTCAAATTGGATCTTTTTTGCCTTATGCAAACTAAATTAAATCTTTATATTATATTATGATTGGTTTTCTTGACAGGACCTGTAGTGGAAACAAAATTAGGCTCTTTAAGAGGTTCCTTCCTGACTGTGAAGGGCAAGGAAACTGTCATCAATAGCTATCTCGGTGTACCGTTTGCCAGGCCCCCAGTGGGGCCTCTGAGACTGGCTCGGCCCCAGCCTGCAGAGAAATGGCAAGGAGTGAGAGATGCAACCAAACAGCCACCAATGTGAGATGCCACACAACAGTATTTAAATTCAAATGTGTTTTGACATTTCCAGTGTCTAATGTACTGTGGATTCTTTAGGTGCATTCAGGACAGGCAAGCGAGTGTCCTTGAGCTGGAGTTTCTCTCTATGGATGTGGAGATTCCTGAGGTCTCAGAGGACTGCTTGTATCTCAACATTTACACTCCAGTCAAACCTGGTGAAGAAGACGCCAAGTTGCCAGTAAGTTCAACAACAGCTTTTTGGGATTGAACATCCTCATAGAAATTGGGTCGAGAATGTTTCCACGTGTTTTCTAGGTCATGGTTTGGATTCATGGTGGAGGACTTTCTTTTGGTTCAGCTTCAGTGTACGATGGCTCTGTTCTGTCAGCGTATCAGGATGTGGTCGTGGTTCTGATTCAGTACAGATTGGGACTGCTGGGATTCTTAAGGTTGGTGCCATAAATTATTTAACAGCTGTAGATTCCCTGGATCATATGAAATGCTTAATGAAAGCGGAAAGATCATCAATTTTAATTTATTATTATTATGAGGTGTGAATATTTCCTCTGACAGCAATTTGATTCAAGTGTGATTCTTAAATGATGCAGTGCATAATGAAATCTGAAAATTGGTCTTTGGTACAATTCATAATATTTTAATAACGTTTTTTTATTTTTATTATGGCAGTTCAAGCATAAAACCTCTATGCATAAAAGTAATGCATAAAAATCACTTCATGTTACATTGTTATTATATCAGACGCTTTATAATTATTACAATAAATAATCAGAAAAATATTCTGTATTAATTATTTAAAGGAACACGCCGACTTTTTGGGACTTTACCTTATTCACCGTATCCCCCAGAGTTAGATAAGTCCATACATACCCTTTTCGTTTCCGAGCATGCTGTAACTCTGTCTGACGCACCCACCGCTAGCCTAGCTTAGCACAAAGACTGGAAGTAAACAGCTCCAGCTAGCATACTGCTCCCAATAAGTGACAAAATAACGCAAACATTTTCCTATTTACATGTTGTGATTTGTATAGTCACAGCGTGTACGAATAACAAGGTCACATGAGACACAGCCATCTTCTAACCGTACTTCTAACCTGTGCTAAGCTAGGCTAGCGGTGAGTGCGTCAGACAGAGTTACGGCACGCACGGAGATGAAAAGGGTATGTATGGACTTATCTAACTCTGGGGGATACGGTGAATAAGCTAAAGTCCCAAAAAGGCGGCGTGTTCCTTTAAAAAACTATTAAAAATAAGATGCAAATATAACTGGATTAAAAACCCACAGTAGAAGATTGGAATCTTGATTTAATGGATTTTTACTACAAGTAGGGAAAAATTTAGTCTGTAATTTACAAATTTATCAAATCTGGATTAAATTTTCATTATCAAATAGATTCTTTTAATGATTTTTTTTTATTTCAATAGCCGTAATGTATGTATTTATTTTTTTTATTTTTTTTTTATATAATTTGTCATTTTCAAATGTGTAGGTTGACTACAAAAAAATCTATTTTTTATTTTATTTTTTGTAAAGAAGCAAAAGTTATAGGTATTAGTAATTAAAATCAAATAAATAATAAAAAAAAAATTCACAACAATACTTTAAATGTAAGGATGAATTAAATGTTTAATGGCATTAAATTATTGCAATTAATGCTTGCAACTTGGCATTAAAATATATTTATGTTTTTGTGCAATGTACGTATTAGTGATGCTCGGAAATTTCTGAAACTGAAAAGATTTGGCCAAAATCATTGACAATTTCTCCACGAAACAGTGACAAATTTAATTTGGAGGGCCAAAATGATTGACGAAATTTCATCATTATTTAATTTTGGCTTCAGTGTTTCATTAAAAAACCTCATCTTGGTGCAACACTAGTACACATGATTTAAGCCCTATTATGTGAATACATTTAATCACAGATTCAGATAAAAGTTTCCTTTTCATTTTGCAGCACAGGAGATGAACATGCGCCAGGAAACTATGGTCTTCTGGACCAGGTGGCTGCTCTTCAATGGGTTCAGGAGAACATCCACAGTTTCGGTGGAGATCCTGGATCAGTGACCATCTTTGGAGAGTCTGCTGGAGGAGTCAGTGTATCCACGCTGGTGTGCATCTTTATTTAGTAACTGTAGAAACAATTATTAAGCTGTAATGATTGCAAAATTATTTGTATTGAATGATGGAGTCACTTTCTGTCATTATATCTTTAAGATTCTTTCACCATTGGCTTCTGGTCTGTTTCATCGAGCCATTGCAGAAAGCGGGACTGCCTATTGGCATGGTTTAGTGATGGCTAATCCTTTGCTGATAGCCCAGGTATCATTTCCTTTCATAACCTTCTTATATTTTCATAATTTTGTTATTTAAAAGTCTTCTTAGGTCCTCATGTTGATGATCATTGCAGAATGCAGCCAAATCATGCAACTGTGACAGTAGCAGTTCATCAAAGATCGTTGACTGCATCATGGGCTGGTCTGAGGAGGAAGTTCTGGAATGTTCCAAAAAGGTGTGAGATTTTTCATAAAAATAAGCCATTAAAGGGATAGTTCACCCATAAATTAAAATTACCCCATGATTTACTCACCCTCAAGCCATCCTAGGTGTATATGACATTCTTCTTTCAGACTAATACAATCTGAGTTAGTGCCCCTATTATGCTATTTTAAAGTTTCCTAATGTTGTTTTGGAGTCTCCTACAACAGGTTTACATGCATCAAAGGTCAAAAAACTGTTTAATTTTCTCATAATATACATTTGCACATCACCACATTTTTCAACGATTCTCAAATGACTCGTCAGATGAACCAGTCTCTCTAAATCCCTCTTTTCGCTAGCTGCTCTGCTCTGATTGGCCAGACAGCTCAGTCTGTTGTGATTGGTCTAACGCATACGCATTGTGTCGAAAACAAAACCGCCCATTGCAATAACTGAACGTCAGCTCAGGGATTGTATACCATAAACTAAAGACAGTAACAAACAATGACGTCAATTTTACCATATCAATCCGAGCTCGAGTCCGATGATGAAACACTGGAAGAACTAGTTATTAAACCCAAACCTCCATCGCAAGGACGGCTCGAGCAGGACGTTTCTCAGTGATACGCTACTCAGTTTGTGGTACATTATGAGATGTTGCAACTGTAATTCCTCACCATTAGCATTAACAAGAGTGTGTCTATCAACAAACCGATTATTTTACTTTTACTTATTTATTTATACACCTAGGATGACTTGAGGGGGAGTAAATCATGGGGTAATTTTCATTTTTGGGTAAACTATACCTTTAAGAAAAATGTTTTTGAAATCATTTGGTGTAAAGCAAAAAGATCACTTGTGAAAAAGTTTGTCATTCATGACAGTTCATTTGTTTTCAGACACTTAATTGCATGTTATTTACCATTTAGATTTAAAAAAAAGTATTAGTTTAAATTTATATTTAATGCAGTTTGTTGACCTAAAGAGTGCTTTAGTTTAAATACATCTTTATATCCAATTTCATAATTCTATTGACTTTGACATATGGTTTGAAGTGTACTGCCAAATGTACTGACAAGCAATTATGATAAACTGAACTATATACTCAAACTATAAACTGAAACTGTGTTTATAGTTCGAGATGATGCACTTCAGTGTTGCTGTGGATTCTCATCTCCTTCCCAAGCCTGTAGAGGAGATCATTCGGAAACAAGAGTTCAGTAAAGTTCCTCTCATCACTGGTATTACTAATGATGAGTTCGGCTATTTACTGCCCACAGTGAGTAAATATTACATTTATTATTATATTCAACATCACACTCCAAACAGCTATTATTTCAATAAAGAAATCAACAGAAAATGCATTAGTATCCACAGGATAGGGTATTCTTTTTTTGTATGCAGGTGCATCTTTCACTTGGTTTGATTTACTTCAATTAAGTAATTAAGTAACTTCATTAAAAATGAAACAAAAAGTGGTATTCAAAGGCTGAAATTCTTAAGTAGTTTTAGACAGGGATAGTTCAGGTTACATCAGTTGGAATAAATGAATAAATGTTGATAAATGCCTTTTTTAACCCTAAAGTTCCCCTATTACGCTTGTTGAAAATAAAAGGTATCAACTGTATGAAATCAACACACACACAAAGATCTCAGATGCATTTATAATATATTCATATTTTAGGTTTTATTTTTTTATGCATAAAGTTGAATGTTATTTCGCCTTAGTATTTTTTAGGTCTTGGATGGATTGATGGGATAGATAAAGAGCAAGCCACAAAAGCCTTGACCCTGAATTACCCTGACGTAAGTTGCACATTTACATTATGTAATTGTAACCTCTCAGTTAATAGTTCAAATCTTTCTTCACTTTTTTTTCTTTGAATTCTGTGCTCTGAACTCAATTCCCTTTAGCCCAGGGATCGATGGATCACTGACCTGGTGGCAAATGAGTACCTGGGCGACACAAACGACCCCATTCAAATCAGAGACATTTATAGAGAGATGATGGGGGATGTGCTTTTTAATATCCCCGCCCTCCAACTGGCAAAATACCACAGCGGTGAGAAGCAATAATTTACTGATTCATTCATATTTAACTATTGCAACTGTGTAAACACTGTATATAGTTAAAGGGTCATTTAACTCTTTCACATGTGCATAAGACATTTTCTGTTACTTGTTTCTGCTTCTTCTTCGTCTGTGTTTTGATCAGGAGATTCTGTACTCTTTCAAGAGATGCGTGATAGCGCCCCCGACCACATAACAGTGAAAACACGGAAAAACGGAAATTTCCGTCAATCCGCCGAAAGTGTTGTCATAAATTCCGAAAAATTCCGTCAATGTCAAGGAAAAAATGTGTTCCCTTTCAAGGGAACTCGAGCTGCGTCGAGATGCTGTGGGAACGCCTCTACGTGATTGCGTCGTGAAGCACCTATGAAATCAGTCCAATGGCGTGACTCGCCACGCCAGTCTCCAGCATGTAAAGCAAGCAGCATTTTGAATTGTGTGTCCCTCCCTGCCCTCACTACATTACGAGTGGGGATACATGCGATTAAAGTGTTGTTTGTCTGGGAGCGGAGCATGTATGTCAGCTCTCGTAAAAGATAAAAAAGTGTTCATTCATAAATTTCCCGACGTATAGAAAAGAACGCACTTTCTGCTTGAACTAAATAAATAAATAAAAAGGAAGAAAGCTTAAATTGCGGTTCGCTGAGGCGGTGCGTATTTGGCTCGGATCGGCAATGCATCTATAATGCGGAGGGAACTCCGTAGCCCCGTTCTGGCCGGCTCGAGAATGGTTCTCGGACCTAGGGTCTCTCCTCGATAGCCCTCCTCTGGAAAGTGGGTGGTTGAGGCCATCTCACTTGCTTAGGAGTCGGCCGGTCAGCCTTCACCTTTGGCTGTACAGGAGTATGGCTGCTTCTAAAACATTATTGTCAGGGGTTCCCTCCAAGATATTTGTGATGCGGCGGATTGTTAGCCTTGCCGCACACATTCGTGAGGTTTTATGACCTTGACCTCGGCTCCACTCCAGGGGCGCATGGGCTTTCGTTTCAGTGTGCGCAGAGATTTCACACTGACAGGCACTTGTTACTATGGCGTCGCGGGTATAATGTTCACACAGCGTCTCGACGCAGCGTCTCGCTGCCGCTCAAAAGTTTGGAATGATTTCTGAAGGATCATGTGAAAATTCAGCGTTGATCACAGGAATAAATTACATTTAAAATATATTCAAATAGAAAATAGTTATTTTAAATTGTAATAATATTTCACAATATAACTGTAATTTAATCAAATAAATGATCTTTAAAAATCTTGGTGATTTGAGACTTTTTCAAATACATTAAAAAATCATAATATTTTTCTTTTATTTAGTTAATTGTTAAATTATGCAAATATTTAAATTAATATATTTAAATACGTACATTTTAATGTAAATTATGTACATTAGTATTAATAATTTGTTTACATTTTTAATTCAATATAATTTAAAAACTTAAGCTCTCATGTTAAACATTTCAGAATGCATGAAAATATTATATATTTAAATTAAAATAATATTATATTAAAACATAATTGTGTTAAATGAATATTAAAGTATATTAATAATTAAATATTAAAATATTTATATGTACATTTTAAGCCCTCATGTTAATCATTTCAGAATGCAGCCTAATCATTGAACTGAATTAGAGAGAGACATGTCTATTGTGCATGTTTACATGATCCTTTTGCTCCCCAAAATCACAGTGAACTACTCTGTGAGTAAAAATGTGTGTAAAACCAAGGAACCCTGTTGTGATTTCAGCCTCAGGAGCGCCGGTTTACCTGTACGAGTTCCAGCATCCTCCCAGTATGATCCAGAAGAAAAGACCCAGCTTTGTTGGCGTCGACCATGCGGATGAACTTTTCTTTATTCAGGGAACCTGCTTTGCTAAAGCTCATCTCAAAGCAACCGGTAAGACTCGTGATTGCAAAAACAAATGAACTCTTTACTCTGACATTTTCATCTAATGGTTCAACCCCTTTAGCTCCTTTCACAAAGGAAGAGGAAGAGCTATGCAGGACTGTGATGGCCTACTGGGGGAACTTTGCACACACTGGGTAAAATATCCGTCCTGATTTTCTCTCTCTGTGTGTGTAGAAGAACAAAGCATATTGTTTCTGCACTCTAATATGTCTATTTTTCGGCAGGTCTCCGAATGGTCCGGGTCTGACACACTGGCCTGAATATGAGGATGAGGCCGAGTATCTCGGCATTGGACTGGAACAGAAACCCGGCAAGAACCTGAAGGGAAAACACTCTGCGTTCATGACCAAGACGCTTCCAGATCTAATACAACAAGGCCGAGAGAAAAGAGAGCACTTAGAACTGTAAAAAAAATATATCTTTATCTTGTCAAAAATGAACACAAAGCACTTGAATGTATGAATAACAGAAAAATTACTGTAATTTTAAGAATTTAAATAGATAACCTGAGACAATCAAATTAGCATTGATGCTAAAGTTTGAATTTGAGTAACTTTAACTAATCTTTTTGGCACTTAAAAATAAAAGCAGGACAACATTTAAGATTTTCCTCTATTTTATTGAGAACAAACGAAGGCTAAAGCTGCAAACCTCCCTGAATTTGAATGCAACGAGGTGCAAACTAGTCTAGTCTAAAACTATTTGCGCTTCGAGACTTTGGCAAATTTAAATAGACAACAATAATCCAACTATTGACAATATTGCCAAATAAGTCATTTTTTTCCATATTACCAGATTAACATCTGCTTAACTCGCCAATGAAGCTGTTTTGATACACATAAAATTATCATAATTATTGACATGTTTTTACTTTCAATATAATTACGAACTTAAAAATATGGAAATTAAAGAACAGCACAAATGTATAAATTACAGTTTTAAAATTGAAGTCAACATGAAACAGCATTCGCAACCCATTTGTGAATCAGTGAATCAGGACATTGAACAAGGAAAACCTTGAACTTGATTTTATCCATTGGGAATTGAGAAATTGAAGTGAATAGGGTAAATTTTGACATATAAATTAGCATGTTCCCACAAATGCTTTGAAATGTGATTCAAATAGTTAGCAGTCAACATAAGCAGCTTAAATTACATAATATTTCAAATAAAATCAATATAGTTGCAACAGCACAAATGTATAAATTGCCGTTTTAGGCACAGTGCTTTGTTAAATTGTCATTAAAATTGGAAGAAAACTTGGAATTGAAGTCAACATGGAATGGCATTCGTATCCAATTTGTCAATCAAGACACTTAATGATAAAAAATGGGGTCAGAACTAGGGATGCAAATTTCCGGTAAATTTCCAGAAACTTTCTATGCGAAGAATTCTGTAAATATTTCAAGTTGGAAACTTAATGCATTAAAGGGAATTCACTGGAAATTTGTGGTAATTTATACAAACTGTATCATATATTAATTTTTGTTGTGTTTGTTATTAATTAGTTGTTGTAAATATTCCAAGTTGGAAACTTAATGGAAATTATGGAAATTAAAGGGAATTATTTGGAAATTTGGGGTAATATATACAAACTGTATCATATAAACATGTTGTATGGTCATAAGCATGCAAACTATTACAAATAAAAAAAATGGCTTTTTTGACTTTGATTTATTTGTGAGTTATTTATCTATATTTATATGAATGTTTTGAGCAGGTTCATATCATTTTCATATCATTTGTAATCATTATTTTTAAAAGTATTAGGTATCCTGTTTAACTCATATATGTTAAATAATAAAATACATGGTTAAAAATATTTTGGACTGGCAATTTAAGTAAAAATAAACAGAAACAATCTTTCCAGCATAAACCGTCATTTCCACCACTACAGTTTTTAAGAAACAAAATAAGAATAACCAATGATGTGGATCTAAATGTATTTTAAATCAAGTATTAATAGTTCATTACTTACAATATATGTGTGAGTGACTTATAATAAACATAGACCTGAGCAAAAATGAAATGCTGTAGGCAAAAATCCCAACTCGAGGCATTTAGCAACTTTGAATAAAAAAGTTCATGAAGTATTAAGATTTATTTTGTTACATGATTAGGTAGCCACTGATGTTGTAATGTTGACTGATACATAATCTTATATAATCAGTTTTACAATATTATATTGTAATAAAATACATAAATTGAAAAGTGGTGGAAATGACATCTTTGAAAGCGCTCTTCAGAAAAACTGTTAAAAATAATAATATCCCATGGAACTCTAAAACTGCCCACTGTTATATGGTGTTAGAAGACAAATTAATGAAGCTAGGAAGATTGTTTTAAGAGAGTGAATTTTCCATAAGCTCACAGTGCCAAAAGTGCTCCTAGTTGGAGAATCACCCATGTACACATTAATAATCTTTTACATTGTAATCCTTTTATTTTTTGGCTAGTTTGTGTGCTGCTGCACGTCCCTGTGTGTGTAATAAGCAGAGTGTATAAGCAAAGTGAGTTAGTGAACAGTCTATTTCACAGACTTACCACTTATCAACAGGTCTTATTTTTAACCAATACGCATCTTACCTGAACACTTTCATGATTCTTCCAAAGACCCATGAATTTCTTGGGGAAGAGGCGTCTATTATCAGGATGACATCTCCAACAGAAAGATTTTTGAGTCCATTTTTGACGTTCCTGAAGCAAAGGTAAATATTCATGCGCCCATCGCTTCCAGAACAGGTCAGACTCAGAAGGATACTGAATTTGCTTCCATTTGCGACGTGCATATTTTTTTGAAAAGTCCAGGAGGTAAGGCTGGTTGCCTTTTTATTAATAACAGGTGATTAGGTGTCAAGGGTTCAAGATCTGTGGGATCATCTGTTGTAACTAAGTGGTCTGTTGTTTATGAATGCTTCTACTTCACACAGGCATATGCAAGCTCTCATCAGTGAATGTTTGTTCTTTAAGCACAGATCTCAGGATTTTTCACTGAGAGTAATATCCACTGTATTCCCTTTTACATGAGAATAATTTACATGTTTGATTGGTTCCATTGTTAAATGGCTTTGGGCAGTTCAATCTCAGCACCTATGAAATGAATACCATTGTTACTTCTCATGATTGACACCTGACCTCTCCTGCTCACAAAGCACCGGATGGCATTTAAACATGAGTTTGTGTCCAGTGTATGTGCAACTTCAATATGCCACAGCTCTTGTTGTCAGACAGGTAAACAATACACCATATCTTTTCTCATTACTTCTACATGTACCAAAGTCTACCCCCACATTGGTGAAGGGAGGTTGATCTGGTATTATTCTGTCATGTGGCAGCTCTGACATCATCTGCTCTACAGCCTTTGCTCTGATCTTTCTATATGTCACATATCTGGAGACAAATGCATATAGTTGCACAATGTCCAATTCTCTTATGTCTGTTAAGATTAAAGTTGTTTTAAATCATCTTGAGGCCACATTGGAGTTTGCCTATAGTGGGCCCTGGGTCCCCTGGTTGACAACAACTGGAGTAGATAGGCTATATGATTTTTTTTTCTTTTTCTTGTTTGTTACAATGCAGTACCGTATTAACTACAATACAAAATAATAGGCTACAAATAATTAGCAACACAAATTTGTGTATTTGATTTTTCTAAAAACAAACAAACTGTTTCACATTTATGAATAACATAAATTCACGTCCATGAAACCCAAATACTCCTGAAAATAGTGATCCTCAAAGAGCTGAAGATCAAAACATTATATTTAATTTTAAGTTTATCGCTTCAGTTTAAAATCGTGGTTTTTAAATAAAATCTGGCAACCACAGTTCCCATTGCAAAGTTCAAAGTGTGGCCAGATCACGCAGTTGTGTAACGGTGCTTGTGTTGTGAACGCTCATTCTGCAGCAGGACTGGACCGTTCACGGCATGGCGATGAGGGAGTCTGTCGTGCTTTCACTCTGCATGCTGATCGCACTGACTATTCAAAACACTGTGAAAGCAGAGGATGGTAAGTCAGGTTAATGTGTCATAATGAGTGCGTTTACTTGCACAACAGTACGCTGTCAAGGTAAGATAACGGCATTTACACAAGCGTTGAAGCAATCGTGCTTTCACGGGTTTAACGTCAAAGTAATCGGACATGCATGCGCACAGACAACGCCAATAGAACGCATGTTCCATTAGTTTACTAAACGGTAATGGGGTATTGTGTGGGGTGACAAGAATACAGTATTTAGTTAGGAATTCAGAATAAGAAAACAAATGACCATTTGTGTTTACAAGGTGAGGAACCAAAATAATATCATTATTAAATCAATCTGGAAAAACTAATCTTGGTTATTCCAAATAAAATAACTGGAGATTAAAATTGTGTTTGTAAATTAAATGCCTGCATTTAAATATTTCCCCCTCCGAAAGTCCCTGCTTGCGAGGTAGTAGGCTACTTTTTCAAAGTTCAGGAACATTCAGGGTTGGGACTTGGGCGCTGAACATGCTGATTGGTAGACTCCACGCAGCATTTTATTTCACCCACCATTTTTTAAAATCTGTTCTGTTGCGTGCAGTAAGAGTTGTTTGCTATTCATACAACAATGGAGTTTAAAAAACACGACAGATAGACCGACGACGAGGTTCGGCTTTATTAAGCTTAAATTCAGAGGATGAAATCCATCAGGATCTGTAAAGTAGTGCGCAGTCCTACATCACCAGACTAATTTGCCTAATCGTCACGGACCACGGTACTTTAGACCGCGGTGGAAACGCAGACAGCAACAGGTCTGGGGGAAAAAAGTTCCTGGGACAAATTGTTCCGGCGGCTTAAGTCTCTTTAGAGCCAGGAATTCAACTCTTTCTAAGCCTTAGCAATTACCGGATCAAAGTTTAGTTTTTCCCTTGCATTGTCATCTTTGCAAATGAAATGACTATGCCCAAATAATTCACTTGAGACTTAACAGGAATATTGTGCAGGGAGGGGCAGAACAAGACTTTAAAGCAACGCTAAAGATTATTTTTTACCTTAAAATAATGTTTCCAAAATTGTTTCAGTGGTTCATCAAGTCGTAACAGGGCGAAAGGCACTTCTGCATTCGCTTTGCGCCCCTATATCTGCTATAACCGCACTATGCAAGTTTGCCAGATCGGGTAGTGTTTCTGTAGTTCGAATGAGACATAAGAAACTACAAATTTGACTTGCTTTACGGCAAGCGTTACAATAGTCATTTTTTAGTTTGTCTTCGTTTCTGATGTCGCAATATATCATACTTTCATAAAATCATGCAACATACTCTACCTTCATTCATTCCAAAGCCGGTGCTGCGTGAACAGCAAGCGTGCGTACAACAGTAGGCTGAGGTAGGCTAAATTATTTACAACAGCGGTAATGGACAATTCCGCTTCCAACCTGTAGGGGGACCGAAGTGGAAAAGTTCTTTGGTGTTGCTTTAAAGGAAGCAGTTCACATTTGTCAAAATTCAAAGATAGTCCAGAAGCTTTAGAGAAAACTTTGATGTGATCAAGGTAAAAAAAAAAAATTGTAAAAAAAGTGTGGTGTCATCGGCAAATTGGCAGATTTGTTATCATCAGATGATCATCAGAATCCCTTGTAATTGACTATTTAACAAAAAAGAGGTAAGGAGTTTAACAGCTATTAATAAGAACATTACAATTATGTAATAGTTTGGTGTGAGCTTTTAGGTGTTTGGTGTTCTCTTTTGAGTAGTCAAACAATCAAAAGAAAACACCTTTAAAACAGAAAGAAAAGTCTTTAAAAAATAGATAAACATTTAACAAATCTGACCAAAATGACTCTGTTTGGGTAAATTGCCAAAACAAGTGAATAACATCTTCCTCAGAAGAATGACAAAAACAGCAATTCACTTCAACGTTTATGGAAGTAAAATAATGACAAATGTTTTTGAAACAAAAAAGCTTGTTGAATTGCACTAATTGAAAAAATATGCATTGCTTATTTAATGCATTGTATTTTTTAGGGCTTGCATTATGGGCTGGAATTCAACATGGTTGTATGTTTAAGCTGTGAATATTTCAATTCAAAACATTTCACACACATTTTCGTTATTAAAAATTCAATAATCCATATTCACCTTTCAGATTTCACTTCCAAAATATTCATTATGTTTAAAAATACAACCTATAATATTCGACAGGCAATTTTCGGTCTATTTTATTTCGCTTTACAAATTCGCTTCCACAAATTCAGTGGTTCAAATTCGACAGAAAATTCAACATTTGACATCCGAGAACGGCAGGAATATCAGTAGATTGCCGATTGATAATCTCCATAGCTGTTAGTCGACCTCACCAGGAGGGGGCAGACAAAGCAGACAAAGACCATACTTTATCCCATGGGAAATTCTCTACAATATTATTCCAATATTACATAAGGAATTGTCATTATCTCTCTCTGGAAGAGTATCAAATTACTTTTGTTTATAAGTCACAATTTAAACTGTTGATGATTGTTAAAATATATTTACAATTTTAAATGTTAGAAGATGATATTAACTAAATAAAATAACTAAATACAATTATCAGCATGATAAAAAAAAAATGGCAACAAGAACATTCTTTGTGTGAAATATGTAATGAAATGCCCTTTGAGGTCTGTAATATCTGACAGCAAGCAACAATTGTAATTTTCATATTGTTTAAATTCCTCTTATTTTAGTGATCATTCATTTTGATGGTGTAAATGCATATGCAAACAATGAGTAGTGTGATGGCCATGGTTGCCAACCTTGATTACCTGGTTGAAGTAAAACTTTCTTGAATATATCACATACGTACAGTATATACTAGTATTCTCTTTCAATTTTAACCGCACAACCTAACATGCAGAAGAATCATCAGGAATGAACAAATATTCTCCGAAAACATTAGACATTATACAATATTTTCAGTATTATATACAGTACTTGAATGTACTATTACACCTGAATAGACTGAATAGATCTCTTGTGCTCCTAAAAGCTTCTGTCGACAAAGTATTGCAGCAGGTAAATACAGATAAAATTCAAAAACAAACATAACTTAATATTACTAAAATGAAATAGACAATTGCGCTTACAGTCGTTCACATGCACACATGTAAACACAACACTGACGTCTTCACTTCCAGGTCAAGAAGCTGTCAATCAAAAACTCAGTAGCCAATGAGAACACACTGCTGCTAGCCCCCCTCCACGAAAGCTATGTGCCAGAACGGCGAACGAAAACTTCAGAAGCATAAATGAAAACTCTGGAAGCGCATTTGTAAGTTCAGATCAGCGAAAGAAAGATGAGAAAACAGTTAGTAACATGCAGTGTATTAAAAAACGAAGTAAAAAATTTGCCTGCGATTTATTATTTTTCAGTTTCAAAGATATTTTATTTAGTTTCAATTTATATTTTCATTAGTGTCTTGCAAAGGTACATTCATTATTATTGGCACACAAGTAATTCCATAGTATGGAGCTCTTATTTTATAATTAGCCTATATATTTTTTTGTTGCTCTACAGAAAAGCATATATTTGTGTCAGTTAGGTTCAAAGAGTAAGTACATGGCCATGGAAATGTAGAACCTTGCAACAGAAAAGATACTCCAGAGGGAATAGCATTGAAAACAATAGCATATTCATTAGCAGTTATAGGAATTTTATATTTCTGTAAAAAAAAATCGAAATGGTTATAAAGTCTGCCCTGTGAGTTAAAAAGCTGTTCAACTAAAAAAAGGTAATTTTTCAACCAGTTGTCAAAGAAAAGTGATTTATTCTTGTAGAGAATATCCTTATTTTTCCATAAGTAATATCTGTGCGGAGAAAAGTTGTGTTTGTATATTAGGGAACATGCGAAGAACACCTGTTTATAGAAATTAGAAGGTTTGACTGGAATCTTTGTAACATTATTACAAAGTATGAGGAAATTCAGGCCAACTCATTCATATTAATGAATAAATTCATAAATCCAACTTTAGAGAAAATATAATTATGGATAATATTCCAAAGTGAAGAGGGATTATTTAGGCAATTAAGCCAATTGATTTCTTTAAAGTAATTTTAAAAAAAATTACTTTATTTTCTCTCTCTTTTTTTTATTAATTACACAGGACCTGTCCTGCAAACCAAATATGGGGCCCTGAAAGGATCACACATGAGAGCAAAGGGAAAGGACACAGTTGTTCATTCTTACCTGGGCATTCCGTTTGTCAAGCCACCCGTGGGTTCATTGAGACTCGCTCCACCCCAACCTGCTGAGAAATGGGTCGGAGTGAGAGATGCTACAAAACAGCCGCTCATGTGAGAATAAATCAAAGCTAATCCACCTGTAGATCAATGCATTTGCTTCAGGTCCCAGATTTTACACTGGAGATCAAGTGGTGAGACTTGTGTTACTCTGTGTCTGTCCCAGGTGTCTGCAGGATAAGCAGATACTTGAAGAATTTATAGCCAATATATCTATGAATATAGAGGTTCCTGATTCAGCAGAGGACTGTCTTTATCTCAACGTCTACACACCTTCTAAACCTGGAGCAAATGACAAGTTGCCTGTAAGTGTGAATGATTTGGTTGAGCATGTTGCTTTGTCATGCATATATGTTTATGCATTTTAATATTGTTTTTTAATGTTTTAATGCAAAAGGTTATGGTTGTGATCCATGGTGGAGGTTTGTCGATGGCCTCTGCATCTATAGTTGACGGACATGTTTTGGCTGCCTATCAAGATGTAGTTGTGGTCCTGATTCAATACAGGCTTGGTCTACTTGGATTCTTCAGGTAAATCAAACAAAATCCCAAATAGTTTCTTTTAAATCTAAAACATGCTAGTAACTGTCAGGACTCAAGTTTGATTCCTCTGCTCTTGCACAGTTGTCCACTATCTCAATCAGCGTTTGTGCCCTCGCTCATCATCTCACACCTGTGCCCCCTTTTGCCCCTGATCTTCTTGCTATTCAGATCTCATGTTCTACTCTCCTCTTTGGAGGAGATTTGAGTTTTATTTGAATGGTTTTATAAGGTTTCACATAGGCCTATATATTTTATACGTGATGTGGTAGATCGGACACTTATCATAGAATTTGATTACATATGCCCGCATAAACTCATGTCCCATGAAATATGGGCCATATTTTCTCACATTTTGATTTATTACCATGTCAGAATGTGTAGAAAACATTAAAGACAGAATGACAACATCACATTTTATTAGACATCGCATTCACAAAGATTAGTCACATTAACAGCTAGGCTTATCTATTACACTGTAGTGTAGCTGCATGGTTTCTTTGAATTGCCAGCCTGTTAAAATATGAAAAAAAAAAAAAAAAACTTTAAACCTAGCACTACGTTTTACTTTTATCAGTCTTTTTGTTGTATATGCAGCTTTTCTCTCTCTTAATGTGTCTACGAGAGAGAGAGAGATAGAAAGATCCATTTATTACTTAAAGTGCATATTTAACTTAAAGCTGCAGTCCGTAGCTTTTTTTGGTTAAAAATGATACAAAATAATTTTTTGAGCAAGTACATAACCAGCCAGTGTTCAAAACTCTCTGCTTGCCTTAGCTCGATTCAAAATGGTAAGCTTGTAATAATGTTTTTAATTCCAGTGGTACTGGTGGATTTCCGCGGGAAATTCGAGCATGTCTTTGCGTCATTATGTCACATCTGTACACATAAAGAAGGTGTCTCGGCTAGTAGGCTATGAGTGTGAGGATGTTGGAGGTGGAGATTTATAGCCTTTTCTCTCGCAGCACTTGATATAATTAAACTTATCAACTTGATGGCGGATCCAGAAAGGTTCAAACGACAATCAGTGACAACTGGAGATTCACACGTTGTAAAACGCGAAAGACTTCGGACTTCGGAAAAAAAGAGACTGCAACCGGCCCATGCGAAAACAAGGATAAATATTGAGAACAAACTTCAACAAAGTATAATTTGCACGTTTGACGTGATATGATAAGCGATCGTTAGATTTAATCGGCGCGATTTACTGCAATGCTTTTTCCCCTTAGTTGGTCAGAAGTGGATGTTACTTATGTGATGGGGCAATAGGGGTGCTTGTAACTGCTCTTGACTACGCCACTCCAAGTTTGGTTGGGTAGGAGATCCCAAATCACTACGGGGTTTCCCGCTCGGCTATCCAATTAAATGAATAAACTTAAGGCAAAAATGACTATCAAATCAAAGCATAGTTTTTATTAAATACATGAATTCTGGTCTCATTTGATTCCACTCAAAAGCTGGCAAAACTTACTTAGTACAGGATGGCAATACGAGTAACTATGGAGGAAAACAACACTTCAAAAAGAAAATGCACACAACCAATAAAAAAATAAAAAAATCTAATTTCCTACACAGCACACTTAATGCACAAATACACACCAAAGTGAATATCTTCCCCCCTTAGTTACAATATTGGAATATGTAGATAATGACCTAGCTTTAATTCACAAAATAAACCTTATGAAAAAAAATATATATACAACCGATTATGTCTGGGCCAACAAACAAACAAAGAAATAATGATAAATCACAAAACCGTAAACTATTTGAAAAACAAAAACAAAATAAAGGCAGGGAAAACAGTGATCAGTTACACAGGACGAATCAAACTCTACAAAGAAAAGACAATAGTAAATAAAGCAAAAATACACATTCTCATTAAAACAACTGTAATTATTATATCTAAACATAACATTGAAAACTAGCACCACATCATAACATTAGTTCCAATTAGAAACCACTGTCCATATATTTAATACAAATCAACAAAGTTAAAATATGCTAGCTATTCCAGCATTACATCAATAAAAATAAATACCTTAGTTGCCTTTTGGCTGATTTCAAAAGCCACAGGAAGTACAACAAGTCTTTAGTATCCATCGCTCATCCTGATCAGCCAACGTGAGGGCCTGTAAAGCAACTTCTCTACAAAAGAGTCATTTGTTTTAATACATACAAAAGGGTATTTCACTGATCATTTCCTACAATAAAACAACCCGATTTGACAACGTGCAAACACTCACATGCAATGTGCTGCAATGGTAACTCAGTGTCCACCACTCATCCAGTCAAACCTTGACAGCATTAGGGCATTTAGACCACACGTCTAAAACAAACCAACTACATAAAGAGACAACAACTTGATTACACACACCTGGCCCATTTGAATCAACATCATCGTCACTAAAAAAACACATCAAGATGATCACAAAACATCATAAATGAGCATTAAAGGTGTTGGCCTGCTGTCCTATGAGTGGAACGTCTAATGGAGGGACTAGTCTCTTCTGGCTGAACGACTAACTGGTCTACAGGGCACTCTACAGGAATATCTACATCAATTACTAGATCCGACTCCTGCTCTTGTGTGATTGCATGAAACTGCACTCCCGTGGGTTCTCTTATACTTCTACTGGGGCAACGGTCTCTTGTTGGTCTTGCCAAACTAACACAATGGTCTAATAACTGAGGGCTAGAATCAACTTGGGCACCCACTCTAGTATGGACCACAGCTACTTGTGGCTGACTTTCCACTTCTTGTTCCTCAGGACTCGCTTCATTACCGAGACTAAAAGAGGAAGATGAAACACTCCTAGTGGGTTGAAAAGGCCTATCTGTGCCATGGGGAACCAACTTAAGCTCTGACCAATGCATGACCTTAATAGGGCCAACTTTTCCCTGTGGTCTTATTTTATACAAAGTCCCCACTTCATCAGTGCAAGTTACGATTTCAAACACGATAGAACTCCAAACATCCTGGATCTTGTGGCGGCCATGAAAGTGATTTCTACAGTATACTAAAGTGCCAGGAGGCAGTATGGATATGGACTAAGGGAAGGCAGCCCTACGGCGCTCAGCTGCAGTCTCCAAGTGCCTACGGGCACTAGTGTAAACAGAAGACAAATACTCTTGATGCTGAGCAACCCAATTTGAGGGGGTACGCACTTCTTCAGGTTCTTCACTATGGCCAAGCAGATGGTCTACAGGCAATTTAGGCTTCCTACCAAACATCAGCTCATAAGGATAGTGTTGAGTCGATTGGTGCACAGTTGTATTATATGCAAAGAGGAGCTGGGACAGCAATTGCGGCCACTTTCGTTTCTGTTCAGATGGCAAGGTACGAAGCAAATCATGCAATGTCCGATTAAATCTTTCGCATTGGCCATTACCCTCAGGATGGTATGGGGTTGTTCTACTTTTAGTAACACCATACAGATCACACAAGCGCCTCAACAATTCCCCCTCAAAACTACGCCTTTGGTCGGAGTGAATCCTCTTTGGCACCCCATACACATAAGACCATTTCTCAGTCAAGATCTTAGCTACAGTACTCGCCCTTTGATCAGGTGTGGGGTAAGCTTGAGTAAATTTGGAAAAAACGTCTGTTACAACAAGGACATTTTCCTGCCCATTACTAGCTCTGTCCAAGACTGTAAAATCAATTGCAATGATTTCTAGAGGTCTACTAGCTAACAAGCTTCCCAAATATGTTCTCACCTTGGGTTGTGAGGCCTTGGCAACAGTGCAACGTTCACACTCAGTGCACCATTTCTTTACATCTTGCCACATATTAGGCCAATAACACCTTTGACGTATAAGATCAGTAGTGCGCTCTATTCCTTGATGACCATGATTATCATGGAGGCTAGTAAGCACCTCTACTTGGAGCCCCTTAGGCAGTAACAATTGCCACACCAACTCTCTTAAAGGTGCGCTCTATCCCTTGATGACCATGATTATCATGGAGGCTAGTAAGCACCTCTACTTGGAGCCCCTTAGGCAGTAACAATTGCCACACCAACTCTCTTAAAGGAGGCACCTGAACTGTTCTATACAGAACCCCATCTACTTCTCGCACCCTGGGCCACTGTTTTACCAACTGTTGGACATCCCTTGGCATATTCTTCAACTCAGCAACTATTGGGCGCTGCCCCTGCACCCAAAATTGTAAAAAGATCTTAATACATGGATCTGCAGCCTGCAATGCTCTCAGATCAGCCTTACTCTGGCCAGGAACAGCATCCACTGTTGATGATTCCACCACCTGGGGGCTCAATCCAGGTGGTTTCTCCTGCATTAGAATTGACTTGGGGACAGTGATACCTGGCAATGCAATTTCAGATTGATCAGCAGAGGGCAGCGGCAGCCTGGAAAGCGCATCTGCATTGTGATTTGCAGTGCCGGGTTGATATTTGATCTCATAGTTAAATAAAGCAAGCTGGGAAACCCAGCGCTGTTCAACTGCCCCCAATTTTGCAGACTCAATGTAACGCAAAGGATTATTATCAGTGTAGACAGTCACCTTACTACCGAGGAGATATTCTCAAAACTTTTCTGTCATTGCCCATTTAAGGGCCAGGAGCTCCAGCTTAATTGCACTATAGTTAGTCATGTTCCTCTCACTTGGCCGAAGCCCACGACTAGCAAAAGCGATGTGTCTCCGTAGCCCCCCCGGTCTTGTGACAACACCGCGCCCAAACCTAAATGACTTGCATCTGTCTCTAGGATAAAAGGAAGAGTGAAATCAGCATACCCTAACACAGGAGCTTGGATGAGTCGTTCCTTTAAGTCACTAAATTACCGTTCACATGTGTCATTCCAGTATTGTGCAAAGGAACCCTGCTTAGTGGATGCGGTCCGCTTCCGGGTACCCTGTAGAGCACCAACTAATTTATGCAGGGGGGGCGCTAATCCAGCAAATCCTTCCACAAACCGACGATAATACGATGCAAACCCAAGAAATGACCGCAGCTCTCTAACAGAGTTAGGTCTGCTCCATTCAGCAACAGCCCGGATCTTGTCTGGGTCAGTTGACACCCCAGCTGCCGATATCACATGACCCAGATATCCAACCTCTGTTTGGATTAAATGGCACTTCTTTAGTTTTACTTTCAAATGCTGGGTTTGAAGCCGACTCAATACCATCTCCAACCGCTCAAGATGTTGGTCGAAAGTACTGGAGAAAATTACAATATCATCCAGATATAACAAAAGAGCATGGAGGCTCTGATCGCCAAAAATACGCTCCATGAGCTGTTGGAAGGTGCTCGGCGCATTGCACAACCCAAAGGGCATACGGTTGAACTCAAATAGCCCAAAGGGGGTTCAAAACGTTGTCTTTTCCTTATCCTGAGGGGCTACAGAAACCTGATTATAACCACTTGCCAGATCCAATGTACTAAACAACTTAGCCCCACTAAGCGCATCTAGTGTCTCCTCTATTGACTTGGAATATTTAAAGGGAAATTACACCCTCTACAGATACCCTTTGCAGTGCCCCCTATTGACTTGGCTACACTTGTTCAGGTTACATTTTCCGGTGAAAATTCTTATGTTTGTCATTGTCATACTTCCAAAAAGTAGAATCTGTGATTCTGAATGACAGTATCCACACCACCAGTGCGGTGATTGACAGCCGCACATTCTCCTCAAAACATTGGATTCATCCGCGCTGTGCCATGCCAAGGCACAACGCACGTAAAGTTGATAATTCCGCGAATAACTGCAATTGCAGATTTTGAACAGAGATGGCGACAAAGAGGAAAAACTGCGGACTGCAGCATTAATACAGCTGGAAACATTCCGAGGTTTGATATTTGATATTTTTTTATATTTTCTGATAATGACTATTGTCAATAACAACGCTGTATAATAACCATGACTGGTGCCATCTTGCGTCCACTCAGCGACTATATTGAAAATCCCTCTCGTGGGGCACCTTGTCTCTCATTTGGCACTCCGGATGAGGACCAGATTTCAATCGCTGCATCGGAGAGTGGGCTATTGACCTCTGGAGAGGATGATGAAGCTGAGCTCTGGGGTGGTCGCTCACACTAAATCGGATTCAGAGTTGACGGCCATACTTGCCCGGGCCGCCACGGGCATCGGGCTCGAGTGGAACCCTCCACCTTGCCACGAGCGCTCGTGGTTGAATGATTGGTTCCTGGGTGTGGTGTGCGGTTCACAGACACGTTCCGCCCCAGTGCCTTTTTTTCCAGAAGTGCATGTGGAGGTTCAGTAGTCGTGGAAGGCACCTTTTACTGCCCGAAGCCGCTCTGTTGCCACAAAGTGCTGCCATAGGTTCATCAGACAAAAGCTCTCAAAGAGCTGCAAAAGGGTAGTTCTGAGCCGGGGTTGATGCAGGAACTGTGCACAGCGACTGACCTCGCCCTCCGGGTGACAGAAGTCACGGCGCAGGCCCTCGGCCAGCTCCAGTACACCAGCTCCAGCGCGACCGGAGTCATCCTGTCCGCCCAGTCGAGCCCCCCGCAGGAAGGTGATGCTAAACCCTCAAAGTATCCATCTAAGCGACCCTGAGATGGGTGGCCCAGAGGTGGAGGGAGCTGCTCGGAACCCGGGAGGTGGTGAATGCACCACTCCTTCCCCCAGAGGACCCACTTTCTCAATAAAAGAGCAGTTTCTTCAGCCTCTGGGCCATATTGGGTGTGCGCTGGCAGTTAGCGACGCCCCGCTTCCGCACTCCCAGCTACCTCTTCCTTTTTTTTGGACTATTTCTGCCACAATACCGGTACAGTTGGTACAGTTAGCGTTACTACATTAAATCCATGGTGAATGTTGGTGATTTGTGGATTGAAAAGCCTTCTATAACTTTTTCATGACACAATGTTTCTCTTGGTTTACACGTCAGCACTGTTTGATTGGATATGGTTTTTAACAGAATTCTGCACTGAATTTGAATGCTTCACACTATATCTTGCAGCTTTGTTATTCTGCTGTGAATTCAAACACTTTCTCACTGGATCTCCCAGCGCTGTGTAACAACGGTGTTGCGTGATCGAGATCGGCCCGCAAGTACCTGTTCTGAGCTCGCCTGAACATTGTCTATTATTGGCCCAAGCGGATAAACAGTCCGCGTAGTGTAGCTCAAATGAGTAGCACTGTTTCGTTTCACTTTCCTTTTATTTGCCGTTTGATGTTTCTCAACAGAAATGGAGGCTCTTATCAGTTGGCCAGCAATGCGACCTCTAACAAAATTTTGTTGCACCAGCAGGAAAAAAAGGTCAAAAAATGCAACCATTTGGTCACAGTAATGAGCCTTGCCGTATTGCTGCACTTTTTTCTCATTTTACCTGTCCAGGTTTTGGAGTAACACTAAAAGATGACATATCGAGCATTATTAAGGTTTAGGTTTGGTTTGCATTCACAAGGCCATATTATGCATTCACGAGACTGTTTGAATGGCCATAACGTCCTATTAGTTCATGCTTGTGATGCTTTAGAATCTCTGATTAGTGTAATTGATTCAGTGGAATTGATGTCTAAGGTCTCTGATGGAGTTGTATGACGATATTCTGCCCTTTAGCACAGGAGATGAACATGCACCAGGAAACTATGGTCTTCTGGACCAGGTAGCTGCACTTCAATGGGTCCAAGACAACATCCACAGCTTTGGGGGTGACCCTGAATTAGTGACCATCTGTGGAGAGTCTGCTGGAGGAGTCAGTGTGTCTTTACATGTAAGGATTTATAATAAAAAAATAAAAAAATCTGTAATATTGGCTTCTTTGAAGATATCATTTTAAGTTTGAATTTAATTACACTCAAACTTTAACTTTTATAGGATGCCCTCCCTCCAGCTTAGCTGGGGGTGTTAGGCAGAATGTAGTCTCGCGTAGCCAGACCTTCAGACTGACGGCAGAAGGTCTGGACTCTATTGCAGCTTTTCTTGGCCAAGGGCCGCCCAAGAGGATGTTTGACTGACAATTAACGCAACCAATCAGAGTTTGTTTCGTTCTGCGTCATGTTTAGGGGCGTGACAATATAATGTCGATGTCCCTACATTAACAGACCAGTGTGCATCTAATAAATGATTAATTCAAAAACGTTGTGCAAGTTTACTGCAACAATGGTGCCGCAAAACAACATTCATACTTTTGAAAATCCAGCGTTTAGTTGATCCTGGTAAGTGCTCGTTGTCACAGTTGTAAACACAACTGCTTTATTCTTCCACAAGGTTTTGGCGTCACACCATTTGTTTCCAGGCGGACCAATAAAAAATGTGACACACACGTCTCCCGGACATCCTTTAGAATTCAACTAATCAGGTTTTTGAAATTTTGGCATTAATGGTGTCTTTTGAGTTGAGCTAGACCCTCCCCAGCTCAGTGACTGGCAGTTGAAGTAGACTTGAGCTTGCTGGCAGGAGGAGCACGAGTAGAGCTTGAAAGCTGATCTTCTCACTGCTTCACAGAAATAATAATAAAAGATTGTGTCAAAAACTTCAAAAGTTTTTTTTTTCCATTCATTTAATAATGCTTTTTTCTTTTTATTATATCAGGGCATAAAGTAATCTAATTCTAAAATGAAAAAAAAATTCAAGCATTTTTCATACAAAAAAATTAGCATCATGTCTGTCAAAGTCATGGTAACTTATGAGAGGGAACATAGGAACGAAGGGAAACAAACTTAAAGTCAAAGGCAAAATGAAACCGAAACAAAGGCAAAATGTGACGGTACTCCCCCCTCCGAAAGTGACTCCTGGCGCCGTAAATGAAAAATATTTCATTAAAAAAATTACAAAATAAAAGTTCAGGAGAGTTGAGGAGCAGAGGACTTCCATGGCAGAGCAGAAGACCACTGCAGCAGGACTGACGACCCTCATGGAGGAGCAGAAAACTACCACAGCAGGGCAGATGAGACTGAAAATCCCCATGATGGAATCTATGGTGGGAGGACCCTGGGTGGAGTTAGCGGTCCAACAGCCAATGGTGGACCCCGGAGAACTGGAGGCCCAGGCGCAGCCACGGAGATGGTGAGACCAGGCGACACCTTAGGTTCAAGAGGCTAGGGCGGAACCACACCGAGGTGGAGCCAGGGTGCCGGTGGACTGAGGCAGAGCTGGTGCGACCAAGGACCAAAGTGGAGCCGGATGAAGCGCAGCTTATGACCCCAGAAGTTCGTGGCGCAGGCAGAGCGACATCTGACCAAGCTGGATCCGAAGGGAATAGGGAGCCGAGGGGGTGAGGAGTAGGGATGCATGATATATTGGCCACTATATCGGTATCGGCTGATATATGTTCATTTTTAATATTATCATTATCGGTCTGATAAGAAAATTTGTTTGATATCTTAAAGCTGATAAATAATGGATTATTTCCTTCAATAAGTAAGTTGTAATATTATGTTTATTTTGTGTATATATTGTATATCTGATTTATCACATTATCTGATTTTAAGGGTGAGACTTTCAAAAATTAAATAAAAAATTGGATTTAGATTTATTGGCGAATATATTGGTGCATCCCTAGCGAGGAGCCAAGGTGCAGCCGACTGGTCTACGGGCCAAGGTGGAGTAAAGGGCTCAGCGGCATGAGGCGCAGCCAGGGAATCCACTTGCCTCAGCAGAGATGGTGACCGGAAATCCCTAAGCGGATCTAAATTGCAGGGTAGAGTCAACTGAGGAGGATACGAGAGACTAGAGGGAGCCAGCGGAGGCGGAGCCAAAGGACTGACTGGCTTCGGCAGAGGAGGCAGGAGAGGGAGGATAGGTGAGCGCATCATCAGCGGCGATGCATACTTTGAGCTGGGGGGTGAAACAGACTTGGGACTGCCTGGGATCAGTGGTAGAAGACCGGCTCTGGCACCCGGAGGACGTGTTCTCTGTCTGAGAGACCTGAGGATGGCTTTTCTCCAGGTTCCTCTGGTCATATCTGGTAGGCCCAATGGGGAATAATAATTAGCTCCAATCCAGTAAAGTGATTTTAGAGTCACATCATCAAACTGAGAGCAGTTTGGGCGAGCTGACAAAAGTGAGTAGAATAGTTTCTACCCACTTTTGGTACTCATTTTCGGGCAAGGGCGATAAACTTTGCTGCTTGATCCATAGTCCTTTCCTTTCCACCAATTGGTCTGGTGTTCTGTCAAAATCTGGTCCATAAAGGATGACAAAGAGAAAGGTATCCGTTCGAAGAGTAACTTTACTTAAACAACACAAAAGAGAGTTTCAAAGTAACAGTGTGTACTTAAATTCAAACAACACCGGACAATGAATAACTGAAACGGAGGGTATAATACACACAAGATTGCAAACTCAATATCAAAAAGATGTGAGAACTAATCAAAAACCATGGTAACTAATGATGAGTGGAAACATACGAAAAAGGAGAAGCAAACTAAAAGTCCAATATGAAAACGAAACCAAAAAAAAGGCAAAATGTGAAAGTGTCACTGACCCATTTACATTTTTTCATAGGTTCTTTCACCATTATCTGCAAACCTCTTTCATCATGCTATCGCAGAGAGCGGTACAGCAGCAATGGATGCTATAATGAGTCCCAACCCTCTTGCATTAGCTCAGGTCAGTTACACCTGTTCAATTTCTAAACAAATTCATTTAGCACTTTCTGTAGTAAAAATGAAATAAATTTAATGTAAATATCACTTGTTTCTCTCTAGGCTGTAGGAAGTGTATCTGGCTGTGATATTTCCAGCACAAAGACGATTGTTGACTGTGTGATGCAGCTGACAGAAGAAGACATCTTGACAATTGCTAAGGTCTGTCTGTCCAAATACTAGTCTTTCTTATTGAATCTCTGTGAACACTCATCAATTTATGCAAACAGTCCATCTATGCACTAAACGGTGTGTTGTCTTTTGAAACAGGAGCATCCAATGCTTCGTTTTGGAGTGACAGTAGATGGCCAGTTCCTTCCAAAACCTGCAGCAGATCTTCTTCAATCCCACCAGTTTACTAAAGTGCCTCTGATCACCGGAATCACTAATGATGAGTGTGGATATATACTGCCTAATGTAAAGACAGACCTTTTCACTTTTAAATGTGTAAAAACACAAACATGAGATTTTTATTTTTATTTTCTAAATTAGAATTTCAGTCAGAATTTTACGTTAATATTTAACAACTGTTTTTCCATAGTTCTTTTCACCTCCAGGATGGACGGATGGGATGGACTTAGAGCAGATTGTACCATTTTTGAAGATGTTGAATCAAGATGTAAGAGTATATTACTTATATCTTCAGTTGTACATAATATATATTTATATATATACAGTGCTGGGGAGTAACTGATTACATGTTTATGTAACCCCTTCACCCGGGTCCTACTCACCCCGCTCTGCGCGGACCTCAGGAGGCTAAACACTGCAGCCTCTAGCATCTTTTGCTAGAGAGCCTATTGGGATCAGAGGAGTGAAGTTTACTCGCACAGCGACTACTAGCTGGCCTCCGTTACACTCCACCCCCCTAAATCTCACTCCCATCCGTGTCACGGCACCAAAGATGTAACCCTCTTTCTCTCTGCGCGCTTACTGGTCTCTAGCACCGCCGCTGCTACTCTGCGTTGTGTTGTGTATGTTCGTGGGTGGTGGTAAAGAGCAGGGACACAGACACAGACCGTTTATTCCATAGCACTACATCTATAGAATTGATAACATGAACTCGGTCTCGATCCCTGATCCCCCTGCATGCGAGTCGAGTGCACTAACAATGACACTAAACACCGCATTCACTAGCAGTCGTCAGCACGACTTTCACTAACTGGCCTCTGTTATGCACGTAATCCGAAAGTGGATGCCTTTTTATACAGAAGCGCAACAGAATAACGCTTCACGAAAAATAAAGCACAGATGATGAACGAATGACAAGGAAACACAAAAAATGTACGTACACTACACAATAGTAATTACAAACAAGAGTTGGTTGTTTACAGCACAGCAGCTCCAGACACACAATGACACTCAAACCCAGTGTTACTCATGTGTGGAGGGAATCAAAGCAACCTCCACGTCTGTTTTCAGGCCTTCCTGCATTAGCTCTCTCCAGCGCTGGAAAGCTTTTCTAATATTAACACGGGTCCTCTTTCCCAGACATAACCCTTCATTTTTCAGTGATTTCTTCTGAGCTTTTCTCTTTTGTATTATGCCTCATCTTTATTTCTGCAGTTTTTCTTCAGTTCAAATCTCCCTCTTGCTCGTTCTTTCTCCTCCACCGTCATACGCCCCCTAATGCTGATTGGCTACACGTTTGTTGTTGGTGTTGAACCGACTAACATCCAAACAGCATATTTCAAAAACTACTGATCCCACCTTTAAGTTTTAAACTAGCAAAGTACATTTCAATGCACATGCAATTCAACAGCAAGCTCGTGCTGCCTATATTATCACACATAGCTTTGCATTAGCCACCATGCATTAATCACATTTAAAAGGAAAAACAAAACTTTTTAACTCTCTATATTACTCTGCATTTAGGTCTTTAGCAGTTTAAAACACAAAATATGTCAATAAACTGAACTTTAGTGCGATAACAACAAATATATTTTACATTGCTTTTTCCACTACCGTTTACATGGCTTATAGAGTTACATTTGCATTTAGTCATTTAGCAGATGCTTTTGTCCAAAGCGACTTACAAATTAGGACTAAATTAAGAGTTGATAACATGAACTGAAGAAAAGATGACGCACTACTCATCACGTATCAACACTACAGTACATCAAGAGGCTAAACAGCGCTAAAGGCACTTGAATCTGTCCTAACACAACAGTGTTATAGGGACAAGGTTTTTTTTCTAAATGGTTCATGACTGTTTCAGGAAGCATGGGAGGGAGGGGGAGGGGATGGGATGAGGAGGAGGGAGGGTCGAGCTAGCCTCTGTTTTGTTTGACAATACTTTGAACGTCAACAAGAAGTGACTTCACCCAACATCGCTTAGAGCACCTTTAAAACACTCGTAATGAGACTACAGTTACTTTTTTATTGATTACATGATTACATGTTATTCTCACAGTGGCAGTAAATTATTCGTAATTCATTGATTCTCCCCACTACTTTTTTTTCTTTTAAATTTTCCTTTATAAAAAAGCTTACTGCTTATGTTCAGAAGGTCTTCCAGGTTTGTGGAATTACACACACAGACCAGCCACTAGTCATGAGCCTACCACTGAAAACTGAGACCCACACAGCATTTGATCACTGGATTTACATAAATCATTTCACTTGTAAGTGTTTTCTGAACATTGCATATCTAATCAACTACTGATGGAAACATTCCCCAACTTTTTTGTTGACTGCACCTCTTTGTCCTAATATATTTACTTGAAGTATCCCCTGAGATTTGAAGTTAATAAGTTAGGTCAATAATAAAATGTAGTCATTAATAATAAATAAATAATAATAATAATGATAATTATAAAAGATGCAGCTCTCTGTGAACAAAAACCTGAAATGTGCACACATAATGCCGAAACAGACAGCACTTCAGTGCCACATTGAGTTCTCTTTGAGCTTGATTAAAAAAAAAACTTAAAAAAAAACACAAATTATGTCAAAATTTCTGTTTTGTCGAATATCCTTGCTGTGAGAAAATAGGATGTGTGTCAGATCCGCCTCATATGCGTCTGGTCTTAAAGTGTCAGCAGCCTAATAAACCTGCTGCTGTCTGTGTCATTGATGTAAATCAAAGAGAAAATGACTCACTCCTCTTGACTGAATAACTTTCGTAGTTTTAATAAGGATCAATCTATATTGAATTTATAATGTATGCAGTGAAGACTGCGCAGTGTTTGATTATTCAATTTCTGTATGTTTACCTTTTAGACATGCCTTTGTATAATATTTCTGGTCTATTTTGTATCCCCTTTAGCTTCAAGATCAGTCAATTCTTGAGCTTGTTTTAAATGAGTATCTGGGCACATCCACTGACAGGATCAAAATCCGAGATGGTTTTCGAGAGATGTTCGGAGACTTTATGTTCAACATCCCAGCTCGCAAAGTAGCTAATTTCCACAGAGGTGAGAGTTTGTTCAATGCGCTGTAGAAGTATGACTGTGTTAAATGCTGTTTGAGTGATGCACAAAGATAATTATCAATTTCGTCTATTTCTAGATGCTGGTGCACCAGTATACGTGTATGAATTCCAACATTCTCCCAGTACACTTCAAAAGAAAAGACCCAGTTTTGTTGGAAGTGACCATGCAGATGAACTTGCATTTGTTTTTGGTTTTTGCTTTGCAGATGGACTTATAAAGCTGGAAGGTACAACCCCAATAATATTAGGAAATGTAACAAATAGATTTAGTGTTTTAGAAGTACAGTCACATTAGCGAACTTTCACAAAATTCCACAGAAAAATGGTCCATTGTATATTCTCAGCAGTGTAGCGATGTATGAAGCACAGCTCACAGAGAAATCACTTTCAGACCAAGCAGCTTTCTGTTGGTCATCACAGTGAATTTGCTTTAACACGTTGTGAAGTATGCGTGGGGAAAACTTTCGGCCTCACTCAAAATTTCCAATTACGTGTATTACTGTTGAAATTACTGGATTTCGACTGTGAAAATTTGCTGAAAAACGTTAAATGTGACCATACCTTCAGATCTCAAACTTTAGTCTCGTTGATATCATTAACCACAACAGTTGTCAAAGTAAGGATTTTATAGGTAGTGACAATCAATACAGTGTGTCTCTCTTAGTTTTTCCTATTTTACGTCTTTCTTCTCGATTTTAATTCAGATGAACTCACAGAAGATGAAAATGAACTTTGTAGAACTGTCATGGCTTACTGGGGGAACTTTGCTCGCACTGGGTAAGTGAGATTTTGGAACAACATTCCTTTCCGGAACAACATTCCTTTCTGAAAGTTTAGTCCTAACGCTAACCCCTAAAGCTTATCCTACCCATAACTTATCCCTAAAATAAGAGGGAAATGAAAGGTGAATAACACTGATGTAGAAGCACCTAACCCTGGTTGTAAGCCTAAACTTTACATAAACTGTAATCTTGGCCCTTAAATCTGATTGGTTGATTGAAATGTTGTTCCAGGATCAACAAAGTTGTCTCAAAGTTTTTGCACTTGGTGAAATAAGATTCTGCCGACAAGACCAGTTGAATTGTTTTGGAGTGATAAAGACAAAAATGCCAGGGTGGTAGACGAATATCATGAATAAAAAGCTTCCTTTAAAGGATGAAATTCTTGAAAACATTATCAAGTAGTTTGCTATAATCTTTGAAGCAGTTTGTTCAATTGTTATAAATATTTGAAACAAATCTAATGTCTGCCAAATCAAATCATGTGGTGCAACCAATAATGCAGAAACATACAGGAAGTGATATCATAATGAAGACCCCTGCCGTCCCCTCGAGTTAAGGTTGTAAAAAGTCATGTGATGCAGCTTCCGAAAAAACATGATATTTATGAATTAATACTATAAATACTGTGATAATTTAACATGACATTTGTTAAAAAAACAGTTTACAGTACGTTTCATTTGTTAACATCAGTTAATGCATTAGTTAACATTATTTATAAGCAATATATTTTTACTACATTTATTAACCTTTGTTAATGTTAGATATTAAAAATACAGTCGATCATTGTTTGTTCATGTTAGTTCACAGTTCCTTAACTAATGTTAACAGAGACAATTTTTACTTTAAAAATGCATTAGTAAATGTAGAAACATTAAATAAGATGAATAAATGCTTTATAAGTATTTCCAATTGTTAGTTAACCAATGCATTTACTAATGTTAACAAATTAATGCATCGAATTTTGACACAGAGGATCTTGCCATAATCCACACAGAATCGGACCGAGCCGTCCCGGTTTTAGGCACTAAAACTATCGGGCTCACCAATCACTGTTGGATTCCTCTATTACTCCCATATCCAGCATCACCTCTAATCCATCTGAACAGTCAGTCTGAACAGTCTGAACCACTTTTTTTGTGTTCAGGCAAACGATACGGCCGTCTCAATAGGGTGCTGAATGAGGTTCGTTCGACCAGACGGGCGAGAACACATCCTCAATTCTGTTTGCAACCTCAGTATATCAGTGAGCTGTGAGGGCGAGAGGTGATCTCCTCCTGGGGCCAGAGCAAGAGATTTGTTTTTACTGCTCACTTCTGAACTGAGATCTGGCTCCGCCTCGCTCCATTTTTTTAAGGAGTTTAAGATAGTAAATTTGATGTGCCCCACTCCTGTCCGTTCGCACTACCTCATGATTGAGATCACGCGTTGTGTGACGCGTCGTGATTACACTGTTAATTTGGAACTGGAAGTAGGGAGCAATACAAGTACTTTATCTCCCGGTGTAAATTCGCGTAGTCTAGTTCCCTTGTTGTATAGCTGGCTTTGTTTGTCCTGGGCCTGTAACAAATTATCCATAGAGAGCCGCCCCAAAGTGTGGAGTTTTGTTCTCAAGTCCAGGACATCCTGAATTTAATTTCTACTACCCGAAGGTCCGTCTTCCCAAGTCTCTCTCAGCACGTCTAACACCCCGTGGGGATGAACGTCCGTAGAGAAGCTCAAAGGGGGAAAACCCTGTGGAGGCTTGGGGGACCTCGCGCACAGCGAACAAGAGGGGTTCCAGCCATTTATCCCCATTTTTGGCGTCTTCATGAACAAACTTTCGAATCATGGTTTTTAATGTGCGATTAAATCGCTCCACCAGGCCGTCTGTTTGTGGGTGATAGACGCTGGTGCGAATCAATTTAATGCCCAATAACACGTAAGGTTTGCGGAGGGTCCGTGACATAAATGCCGTGCCTTGGTCGGTGAGAATCTCTTTCGGGATTCCCACCCAGGAGATTAAATGAAACAGCACGTCCGCTACACTTTTCGCGGAAATGCTGCAGAGCACTACTGGGTATCGTGTTGCATAATCCACTAGGACTAATGCAAAGCGATGCCCACGTGCAATCCGTTCTAATGGCCTGATAAGGTCCATACCAATTCGATCGAAGGGGACCTGCATTGGAGGAAGAGGGTGCAAAGGCGCTTTTGGAGCGGCCGGTGGGTTCACCAACTGACATTCATGACAAGACGCGTACCACCTGCGTGCAATCTCATGAATGCCCGGCCAGAAAAATCGGGTCATTAGACGATTAAGTGTTGCTGCTTGCCCCAAATGTCTGGCCATAGGGTTACAGTGAGCCGCCTGGAGAAGCATTTCCCGACGGCTTTTTGGTACTAACAACTGAGTTGTATATTGCTTTGTCTGAGTGTCTTGGGTCACTCGATACAACCTGTCCTTTAAAATAGCAAAATAATGATAGAAGAGTGATCGGGTTTTTGGAGAAGCTGCCCGTCGATGGAACGGACCTGCTCAAATGCATTTTTAAACTTTTAATCTTGAGACTGTTCCAAGGGAAAATCATCGCGTTCCATGAGGGTTCTCCTCTCAACAGTGCTCCGTTCCCTTGGCTCAGTTTCCATTGGTCCTGGCTCAGCTTTCGTTTTCGAATCCATTCAGCCGATCTCCGGGTCTGGCCGTACCACTTTTAGCATAGCTTAGCATAGATCATTAAATCGGACATGACCATTAGCATCTCTCTCAAAAAAATGACCAAAGAGTTTCGATATTTTTCCTATTTAAAACTTGACTCTTCTGTAGTTACATCGTGTAGTAAGACCGACGGAAAATGTAAAGTTTCTAGGATGATATGGCTAGGAACTATACTCTCATTCCTGCGTAATAATCAAGAAACTTTGCTGCCGTACCATGAGTGCAGCAGGTGTAATGATATGACGCAGCGCCTGAAAATAGTCCCCAGCTCAGTAACTTCCAACGTGACCGGGACTAAGTTTGTCTAACCTATTAGACCTATTTTCAGGCGCTGCGTCATATCATTACGCCTGCTGCACTCATGGTACGGCAGCAAAGTTTCTTGATTATTACGCAGGAATGAGAGTACAGTTCCTAGCCATATCAGCCTAGAAAATCGCAACTTTACATTTTCTGTCAGTCTTAGTACACGATGTAACTACAGAAGAGTCAAGTTTTAAATAGGAAAAATATTGAAACTCTTTGGTCATTTTTTTTATCCATTGCTGGACACCGATCAATAAAGTGAACCCACTGTCTTCTTAGGCAGCCGCGCAACAAACTGCTTCAGCACCACTTTGTCGATGATTTCCTCGATGTCGCTTCCTTCGGCCATCTGCGGCAAGCGTCCCGGAGCCATCACGAAGGGTCGGCCACTTTCTCAGAGGTCCAACGATCTGAAGCGGTGTTGTTCAGGACTCAGGCCGACCCGTTGTTAGATGCCGCGTTTCAGCTCTTGGTAGACCAGGAGGTTCTGAACTGGCAGATGTTGGGACAACCATCTGCGCCTCTCTGGACAGCAGTGGGATGAGGCGCACCGGCCAGTCCGTTTGGGGCCACCCACATGCCTCTGCGGACCTCTCAAACAGGTCTTTGAAGGCCTCAGGATCGTCTTGAGGACCCATTTTGTTTAAAGGCACGTGAGTGGGCGGGGCCTGGGTCGATGGAGTTCCCACAGACAGGGTCGGCGTGACTGGGAGTCGTATTTTATTCAACCTTCTACAGGTAACAAATAAAAGAAGTCGCACTCACTGCGGTCTCAATAACTCAGTTCAAATAATGCATAAATCCAGCAATAATTCTCCAGCATTCAGTCTCCCAGCCTGTATGAGTGCCCAATCTCTCTCTCTCTGTAATTTGCACTTGACCTTCTTACACACCGCTTGTCCTCTGGCTCTCTCTCCCGCTGCAGACCTCACTGAACCACGCCCCACTCACCACAATGAGCAATACATTTTTACTACAGTTATTAACCTTTGTTAATGTTAGATAATATCTGATTAAGATCTGTACACTCACATGTATTTAAACTGTAGGAAAAATATATTATGTATTTAAATTGTAAGAATAATATATTACTTTTTACTTGATGGTTACAATACGTGACATTTTTAGGGTCATTAAATTCAAACTTTTGTTAAAAGTGTTATGAATTTTAGTAGTATTTTAAACTATATTTAAAAAAAACTTTTTCAGGTCTCCGAATGGTCCGGGCCTCACAAAGTGGCCTGAATATGGAGCTGAGGCTGAGTATCTCGGCATTGGACTGGAACAGAAACCTGGCAAAAACATTAAGGGACGACACTTTACTTTCATGACTCAAAAACTTCCACAGATTATAAAAGAGTGGAATGAAGGCAAGTTATCAGTTTCAGAATTTAATTTTTTTTTGTCATAAAACCATAATTTATTTGCTAAATGCAAGTCAAATTGGATCTTTTTTGCCTTATGCAAACTAAATTAAATCTTTATATTATATTATGATTGGTTTTCTTGACAGGACCTGTAGTGGAAACAAAATTAGGCTCTTTAAGAGGTTCCTTCCTGACTGTGAAGGGCAAGGAAACTGTCATCAATAGCTATCTCGGTGTACCGTTTGCCAGGCCCCCAGTGGGGCCTCTGAGACTGGCTCAGCCCCAGCCTGCAGAGAAATGGCAAGGAGTGAGAGATGCAACCAAACAGCCACCAATGTGAGATGCCACACAACAGTATTTAAATTCAAATGTGTTTAGACATTTCCAGTATCTAATGTACTGTGGATTCTTTAGGTGCATTCAGGACAGGCAAGCGAGTGTCCTTGAGCTGGAGTTTCTCTCTATGGATGTGGAGATTCCTGAGGTCTCAGAGGACTGCTTGTATCTCAACATTTACACTCCAGTCAAACCTGGTGAAGAAGACGCCAAGTTGCCAGTAAGTTCAACAGCAGCTTTTTGGGATTGAACGTTCTCATAGAAATTGGGTCGAGAATGTTTCCACGTGTTTTCTAGGTCATGGTTTGGATTCATGGTGGAGGACTTTCTCTTGGTTCAGCTTCAGTGTACGATGGCTCTGTTCTGTCAGCGTATCAGGATGTGGTCGTGGTGCTGATTCAGTACAGATTGGGACTGCTGGGATTCTTAAGGTTGGTGGATCTTTACTACAAGTAGGTAAAAATTTAGTCTGCAATTGATAAATTAATCAAATCTGGATTACATTTTCATTATCAAATAGATTCTTTTAATGCTGTTTTAAATTTCAATAGCAATAGCAATTTCAATAAATCGTAATATTGTTATTTTTTGTAAAGTTATAGGTAATAGTAATTAAAATCAAATAAATAATAATAAAAAAAAATCACATCAATACATTAGGGCTACCAAAGTTAATTTGTTAAATTTAAGGATGAATTAAATGTTTAATGGCATTAAATTGTTGCAATTAATGCTTGTAACTTGGCATTAAAATTGATTTATGTTTTTGTGCAATGTACGTATTAGTGATGCTCCGAAATTTCTGAAACTGAAAAGATTTGGCCAAAATCATTGACAATTTCTCCACGAAAGTGACAAATTTAATTAGCGAAAAAGTTCTGAAGGGCCAAAATGATTGACGAAATTTCATCATCATTATTTAATTTTGGCTTCAGTGTTTCATTAAAAAAACTCATCTTGGTGCAACACTAGCCCTATTATGTGAATACATTTTTCTGTATTTAATCACAGATTCAGATAAAAGTTTCCTTTTCTTTTTGCAGCACAGGAGATGAACATGCGCCAGGAAACTATGGTCTTCTGGACCAGGTGGCTGCTCTTCAATGGGTTCAGGAGAACATCCACAGTTTCGGTGGAGATCCTGGATCAGTGACCATCTTTGGAGAGTCTGCTGGAGCAGTCAGTGTATCCACGCTGGTGTGCATCTTTATTTAGTAACTGTAGAAACAATAATTCAGCTGTAATGATTGCAAAATTATTTGTATTGAATGATGAGTCACTTTCTGTGTCATTATGTCTTTAAGATTCTTTCACCATTGGCTTCTGGTCTGTTTCATCGAGCCATTGCAGAAAGCGGGACTGCCTTTTTTCCTGGTTTAGTGATGGGTAATCCTTTGCTGATAGCCCAGGTATCATTTCCTTTCATAACCTTCTTGTATTTTCATAATTTTGTTATTTAAAAGTCTTCTTAAGTCCTCATGTTGATGATCATTGCAGAATTCAGCCAAATCATGCAACTGTGACAGTAGCAGTTCATCAAAGATCGTTGACTGCATCATGGGCTGGTCTGAGGAGGAAGTTCTGGAATGTTCCAAAAAGGTGTGAGATTTTTCATAAAAATAAGCCATTAAAGGGATAGTTCACCCATAAATTCAAATTACCCCATGATTTACTCACCCTCAAGCCATCCTAGGTGTATATGACATTCTTCTTTCAGACTAATATAATCTGAGTTATATTAAAGTGCCCCTATTATGCTATTTGAAAGTTTCTTAAAAAATACTAAAATATCTAGCTTCCGGCAGACGGCCGTACGCATCGATTTACGGCGAACACTTAAGTAACACTTGACCCGACACACAACGTAATGACGAACGCAGAAGTGCAGAGGATAGAGCAAAACAAAACGCCGGTCACGAATTAGAAGTCTAAAACAACCATTTTTAAAGAGAAATGTCAGAGGCGCTTGAGTTTGTTGCCCAGCTCTGTTTGTTTGAACCGCGTGAGGCGTCAAAGCTTACGATACTCCTACATCCTATGTCATACATCGTCAAGTTTTACTCTTTTCGTGTAAGTCGACTTGTGAAAAAGTTTGTCAGTTATGAGACAGACACTTAATTGCATGTTATTTACCATTAAATTAAAGTATTAAGTAAAAAAGTAAAAAGTATTAGTTTAAATTTAAAGTTTGTTGAACTAAAGAGTGCTTTACATCTTTATATCCAATTTCATGATTCTATTGACTTTGAAATATGGTTTGAAGTGTACTGCCAATGTACTGACAAGCAATTATGATAAGCTGAAATACATACTCAAACTATAAACTGAAACTGTGTTCATAGTTCGAGGTGATGCACTTCAGTGTTGCTGTGGATTCTCATTTCCTTCCCAAGCCTGTAGAGGAGATCATTCGGAAACAAGAGTTCAGTAAAGTTCCTCTCATCACTGGTATTACTAATGATGAGTTCGGCTATTTAATGCCCACAGTGAGTAAATATTACATTTATTATTATATTCAATATCACACTCCAAACAGCTATTATTTTAATAAAGAAATCAACAGAACATGCATTAGTATCCACAATATATATATATATATATGCATATCATTTTAAAAAAAAAATTTTAATGCAGGTGCATCTTTTACCTGGTGTGATTTACTTTAATTTGACCTCTTTTTTTTTTTACATCAAAAATTTTACAAAAAGTGTTATTCAAAGGCTGAAATTTTTAAGTATTTTTTAGACTGGGATAGTTCAGGTTACATCAGTTGGAATAAATGAATAAATGTTGATATTAAGGTAAAATGCCTTTTTTAACCCTAAAGTTCCCCTATTATGCTACTGTATTTTTGTTTTAAAGGTCTTTAAAAATATAACATTCATTCACAAATTCAAGCTAATCAAAACGCTTGTTGAAAATAAAAGGTATCAACTGTATGAAATCAACACACACAAAGATCTCAGATGCATTTATAATATATTCATATTTTAGGTTTTATTTTTTTATGCATAAAGTTGAATGTTATTTCGCCTTAGTATTTTTTAGGTCTTGGATGGATTGATGGGATAGATAAAGAGCAAGCCACAAAAGCCTTGACCCTGAATTACCCTGACGTAAGTTGCACATTATGTAATTTTAACCTCTCAGTTAATAGTTCAAATCTTTCTTCACTTTTCTTTCTTTGAATTCTGTGCTCTGAACTCAATTCCCTTTAGCCCAGGGATCGATGGATAATTGACCTGGTGGCAAATGAGTACCTGGGCGACACAAACGACCCCATTCAAATCAGAGACATTTATAGAGAGATGATGGGGGATGTGCTTTTTAATATCCCCGCCCTCCAACTGGCAAAATACCACAGCGGTGAGAAGCAATAATTTACTGATTCATTCATACTTAACTATTGCAACTGTGTAAACACTGTATATAGTTAAAGGGTTTCATCATATTTGCAGAGTCATTTAAGTCTTTTCCTGCCAGCGTTGTATTTTTTTATTTTTTTGTGGCAGTCACCATTTTAGTTGCATTTTTGATAATTTTCACAAAATTTTCATGGCCCCCAGAACATTTAGTTGTAAGAATATTTTACATGAAATATGTCCAAAAAAAGAACAAAACCTCTGCTTTATAAAACTAATTCTAACTTTATGCATTATGTTTTTATCAACACTTGAATGTGGTTAAATTTCATACAAAAAGCAACATTTTGAACAAAAATCGCATTTACGTCCAGATCAGATTCAACGAACAACATTTCACTCAGTAACATTAGGCAGTTTTGATTTATATGCTGGTTATTGTTTGATGATCACGTTATTTTCACATGTGCATAAGACATTTTCTGTCACTTGTTTCTGCTTCTTCCTCACCTGTGTTTTGATCAGGAGATTCTGTACTTTTTCAGAAGAAATGTCATAGCGCCCCCGACCATATAAAAGTGAAAACACAGAAAGCCGGAAATTTCCGTCAATGGTGGGAAAGTGTTGTCATAAATGACAGAAAATTCCATCAATGTCAAGGAAAAAGTTAGTTCCCTTTCAAGGGAACTCGAGCTGCGTCGAGATGCTGTGGGAACGCCTCTACGTGATTCCTCGTGAAGCACCTACAGTGGGAAGAACAAGTATTTGATACACTGCCGATTTGGCAGGTTTTCCCACTTATAAAGCATGTAGCAGTCACGTACCGTAGTGACGAAATCTAAAACAGAAATCCAGAAAATCACATTGTATGATTTTTAAGTAATTAATTAGCATTTTATTGCATGACGTAAATATTTGATACATCAGAAAAGCAGAACTTAATATTTGGTACAGAAACCTTTGTTTGCAATTACAGAGATCATACGTTTCCTGTAGTTCTTGACCAGGTTTGCACACACTACAGCAGGGATTTTGGCCCACTCCTCCATACAGACCCTCCAGATCCTTCAGGTTTCGGGGCTGTCGCTGGGCAATACGGACTTTCAGCTCCCTCCAAAGATTTTCTATTGGGTTCAGGTCTGGAGACTGGCTAGGCCACTCCAGGACCTTGAGATGCTTCTTACGGAGCCACTCCTTAGTTGCCCTGGCTGTCTGTTTCAGGTCGCTGTCATGCTGGAAGACCCAGCCACGACCCATCTTCAATGCTCTTACTGAGGGAAGGAGGTTGTTGGCCAAGATCTCGTGATACATGGTCCCATCCATCCTCCCCTCAATACAGTGCAGTCGTCCTGTCCCCTTTGCAGAAAAGCATCCCCAAAGAATGATGTTTCCACCTCCATGCTTCACGGTTGGGATGGTGTTCTTGGGGTTGTACTCATCCTTCTTCTTCCTCCAAACACGGCGAGTGGAGTTTAGACCAAAAAGCTCTATTTTTGTCTCATCAGACCACATGACCTTCTCCCATTCCTCCTCTGGATCATCCAGATGGTCATTGGCAAACTTCAGATGGGCCTGGGCATGCGCTGGCTTGAGCAGGGGGGACCTTGCGTGCGCTGCAGGAAAAAATTCTTATTAACTCATGAAGTAGCCTAACGCAATATTTTTACTCTAATAACTTATCTTTCCCTACACATATTAACTGTGATCATGCACAACGAAAAAACATGCAAGAATTAAATCCCCCTCCCAGTACCATGGATAGTGCCACTCGGCTAGACATGTCAAAACATTTATTTATGAATGGCAAAATGAAATGGCAACGTAGTGTCAACTTAAACATAAATAGGCTATAGTGTAGGCCTATGCATCATACTAGGAAAACAGTCTGCCTTGATGATGGACTTCCGTCGTCTTTTTCTGCTTTCCTGTGGGAGCGTCATCTGCGGCATGTCGTCCTTCTTTTACCCACATTTCTGTGAATCTCCGGGCAAGGAAGTAGGCAACCCCTGGCCCATTTATGGAAATGAACAGTAGGTTGTTCAGTGTGGAGACATTTATTCGGTTTCTTTCGTCTGTGAGAATACGGTTCATGGCGCTGAATCCCCTTTCACACTCGGCTGTTGACACTGGGAGTGTGGAGACAGTGATGAGCACTTTGCGTAGATTGTCTCCTGTGATGCCATGACACTTGAATTGGGTGGAATTCCTTGAGGAGTATGGTACTGGTTGCAGCCTCAACAGCGAGAGACTTCTAAATGGTGAGAAGTTTGTTGTCTCCATATAGGATGCGCTTGTCTTCATCAGATGGCCAATTTGACGGATTTAGAGCGGCTGCATCAGAAATAATTCTGTTGTCATCCAGCCTGCGCTCAATGTTGTCGGCCAGGGAAACGAACAGTCTTTCACGAAAGACCTCTGCCTTCCGATGATCACTGTCACTTGGCTGAGACACATTCGCTCCCTTGAAAGAGTGGAAACTTTCAAATTCCTCCTTCAGGCCTCTTGCGTTCACACCATCTGCTTGCCGCATAGACCTCAGTGTTCTCATCCACCTCAGCACTGGCACTGACAGCTGTGGCATCTCTCCTCTGCAGAAACAGGGACAAGGCTTGCAGGGTTTCCAGCGCATCTTTTACCAACGCCATCTCCACCAAAAAAAGCCACTGTGTCATTTTACCATGAATGCCCCGACATTTGGCTCTTTCCACGGAAGATCTGGATTTGTCTTCCATCAACACTCCAAAGAGTTTGACCAAGGCTGGATAGCTTTGCCAGAGAGCCGTCACAGACGTGCAGGATGAGGACAGCCAGCGCACATCAAATACTCTTCCTATCCTGCGAGCTTGCATGCCCAGATCAGAAGCTGCAGACTCAAACTCTCTCACATGTTTTGGGCTTTGAGAGAAAAATGAATACAGAGAGTCAATGAACATCTGAAAATGGCTCGCCTCTGTAATGTGTTTCACAGCATCATGGACCGCCAGTTCTAACTTGTGGTTCATACAGTGAATGACGGTCAGGTTAGGGTTGATCTTCTCACGTAGGAGTGTGGCTGCTCCCCTGTATCGGCCCATCATAGCAGCAAAGCCAATAAGCCGGGTGCGCAACATGTCTTCAGAGATGCCCCGTGTATAAAGGCTTTGGAGCAGGATGTCACAGATGGCCGATCCAGTGCACGACTGCAGCTCAACAAGTTGAAGGAAGAAGTTGTAGACCTCACCTTCATAGGGAATCCTAATGTAGATGATTAGGCATGTTTTGTTTGACACCGTTGTGCTCTCATCAATGAGAATACTGAACTTAGATGAGTTTTTGATAAAGTCCACTAGCTGAGTTCTCATTTTTTTCTCCAATAAACATGAGCATATTACAACAAGCCTTGTCAGAATGCAGCATACATCCCAGGATTACGCCATTCAGTTGTTGCAGTTCCACCAGCTGTGGCTGGATTTTGAATGAGAGGTTGTTTTGGCAGATCATATAGGCTGTACGTATGCAATTCGCAGTTACTTTTAAAGTCTTCTCATTGTGTTTTCTCCACAGAGCTGCATTGTTATCTACTGCCTTTTCAATTGCTGTCTCGCGTCTTCTCTGCAAAATTTCTATGCATTTGATGTGGGACTGACACTTTCCATGTCTGCTTATTTTGTCATTTAATTTTTTTGCAGACTTTGCAGAGTCGATGTAAAGCCTCTCTTGTGTATATGGGCCTAAATCTCTAATGTCAGAGCAAGCTGTACTCTGAACTGATCCGTCTGTGGTGACAGCAAGCCACTCTCGACCCTCTCTCCATTTAGCAAAGCGCCCCGGCTCAATGCAACCTCCAACAATAGCCTCAGAAACCGAATTATTAGCTTGTAAGTCTGGGTTGTATGGTCCTTGTTCATTTGAGTCAACCTGGGACTGTGTTCTAGGATTTTTTTGTGACGGTCCTGTAAAATATGACGAGATGCTGCTCTGGACCCTTTTCATTGTTCCCAGCTAGCTAGCTAGAGTTTTCGCGCTGAAATAACATAAATATTTGTACTTGGTGACATTCTGAAAAGCCGTACATGGATCAAAGCTAATGGACAGGATCAGATAAATTAGCCGCAATGTCATCTATTGTCTCAGAAGGCTAGCGCTGACAGTGGGTGGTCCATTTCGGATTTTATTTCTATCGCACTGACAGTTCACATTACAGCGCTTTACTTAGTTTTATAGGCTAGGCTACTTCTATATCAGCCTCTGCTGAACCACGGATTGATTGCAAAGTTAAACCATCACAGTAGAAACAGTTTTACTGCTGCTGTTAAAGTAATAACATTAACTTTACATCGCGATGCTGAGCTACAGTGAAATGATAGAAAAGACAGATGCATTATCTGTGTTAGTCAATTCGCCTCATTTGCGCGAACTGGATGCGCCCGCGCCTCGCTAAACGCCTCATTCTCGCGGCAGGACCTCTAGACGCGCGTAAACACGTCTTTACATTGACTTAACATTGAAATCACTCGCGCCAGACGCTCAAGAGTGAGTGAGTAATCAAAAAACCTTTGCTTTAGCCTCAATTGAGTGAAACACCATATGTGTAACTTCGGCCATTCTCTTCGGCCATCTAACTCTGCTTGTCATCATAGAAACAGATAATTAGATTGTGATGTTTATTCCCGCTTCAGTAATATGCTGAATATGCTGCCTTCTTTTCAACACACAGCTCCACTGCCCAGCGGACCTGCAACCGTCTCGCAAGTGTTGATAGGCTATTACTCGTGAGGTGCAACCAATCAGATAGCGCCGTGGGCGGGACATTGAGCAAGTCTGCAGAGTGGTGATTACAGAGAGGCTGCGGCAGCTATATCAGAGCCAGCCAAAGTAGCGCATTTTAAAATAAAATTGACTTTAATCAAACCACGGATCCGTGATAAGTTTTGTGATCCGTCTCGCCACTAGTGTAGTAGCACTGATCACTTTGAGGGGGGGATAAAAATAATTAAGCAGAGGCAGGGATACATTGACCAGAAAGGGGGAAATCCCACGCGTCCCCCCCCCCCGGCAAATCGCACCCTGGTGCCCCAGACCGAGGAAGATTGACCGTCATCTTGAACTTCTTCCATTTTCTAATAATTGCGCCAACAGTTGTTGCCTTCTCACCAAGCTGCTTGCCTATTGTCCTGTAGCCCATCCTAGCCTTGTGCAGGTCTACAATTTTATCCCTGATGTCCTCACACAGCTCTCTGGTCTTGGCCATTGTGGAGAGGTTGGAGTCTGTTTGATTGAGTGTGTGGACAGGTGTCTTTTATACAGGTAACAAGTTCAAACAGGTGCAGTTAATACAGGTAATGAGTGGAGAACAGGAGGGCTTCTTAAAGAAAAACTAACAGGTCTGTGAGAGCTGGAATTCTTACTGGTTGGTAGGTGATCAAATACTTATGTCATGCAATAGAATGCAAATTAATTATTTACAAATCATACAATGTGATTTTGTAGTGTGTCAAATACTTGTTTTCCCCACTGTATGAAATCAGTCCAATGGCGTGACGGAACGTCACAGGCGGGTGACATCATCGACCAGGAAACTATAAAGCACACCTGGAACAAACAGTCACTAGCTTCTGTGTCTTCAGCATGTGCTCTATGTGAAATCTATGTCCCTGGTGTTTTTTGTCTGTCTATAGAAAATTGTTAGGCAGGAGTTTTCACCCTTAAATTTTTTTTTAAAGGAGTCATAACCTGCAATTTTCACTTTTCCACGAGAATCAATGTATGTTATGATCGACTAACGATTATACACTGGCCGGGAAGCCGATATTTAAAAGTGAAGCGTTTGTTTACCTCAGGGTAAATAAACCAGCGCGCGTGCACGCGCACTCAAATACGAGATTTTGATTTCAGCTCCCTCTTGACGTCATGAGGTAGTAGGATATACCATATATGGACACCCCAGCAGGAAGCCCGCACTTCCCATCTCCCCCTCATATTCAGTTCAGTCGAGAAAGATGGAGAAACCGAGTGCACACCGGACTTGCTCTGTGGTTGATTGCCATAAAAAACATGTAAATGTGTTTTATCTCCCAAAATCGGACGAAACTATCAGGGACCAGTGGATGAAATTCATTTTTAATGACGCTGTCCCAACAACCCTTTCAACTGGCGTGCAGAGCCATATAGAGCGTCCACGACAGCCAAAACATCGCATTGATCTCGCGAGACAATAATGCCTTCAGAAATAAGGGTAAAAGTAGGTCTGTGTTTATTTTTTTTCCACTTTTCTTTTTTAGAAGGGCCTGAAAGACTATAATACAGCAGTAGGTATCCAATGTAATACTAGGTTATGACTCCTTTAAATAATGGCAAACGAACAGCATTTCAGGAAGTGTGTTCATCCCTGCCCTCGTTACATCACCCGTAAAGTTGCCAGCCACCGCCAGCATTTTAGAAAATTTTCACGGCCCCCAGAATATTTACACATGTGCTGTGTGTTTGTTGCAACACACAGCACGCTCAGTCAGCCCTCGAGGGGCATTGTGAGAACAGCTACCGTTGAAAATGCTACACTCCCGCCTCGGCTCACGTTCCTCTTGCCGAGGCAGAGCGGCGGCTCAAATCGTTTGCTTCGCAAATGGATCTGGCAGAGGGGTTAGAGACGGGCTTCGCCCTTTCTCTGTCTTCACCTGCCAAGTCCAGTGTCTCATCTCAGGGTGTGAAGCACGCATTGCGGTTTCTTCCGTCCTCGAGTGAATCACTGATACTGCAGCTACCCAGTTTTGAGGAACTGGATGTTGTTAGTATTGAAACGGGAGAAACTGAAGACTCGCCACGCCAGTCTCCAGCATGTAAAGCAAGCAGCATTTTGAATTGTGTGTCCCTCCCTGCCCTCACTACATTACGAGTGGGGATACACACGATTAAATTGTTGTTTGTCTGGGAGCGGAGCATGTATGTCAGCTCTCGTAAAAAAGAAAAAGTGTTCATTCATAAAATTCCCAACATGTAGAAAATAATGCACTTTCAGGAGTTTTAGCTCCGCCCCTTTTGCCTTTCCTTTTGAACTAAATAAATCAATAAAAAGGAAGAAAGCTTAAATTGCGGTTCGCTGAGGCAGCGCGTATTCTGGATGCATTAAAGAATCTACGGCTCGGATCGGCATTGCGTAGGTTATGAGTCCGCAATAATGCGGAGGGAACTGAGCTGAAGGAGTAAAAGAAACCTTTTCTCTTGTTCCTATTATAACAACTAATGTGTGTTTGCAAGCAATGATTCTTTGTATTCAAATATGAATAATGAAAAAATGTCATTCAGACCATGTATACTTGTCTGATTGTTTATTGAAACTGCATTTAATTTTGAGAAATTAAATGAAATATTTGTCTGGCTTTATATGCCTGTTTGAAATACTATGAGGGCACGCGCAGAGTGCTTCGTGCCCTTTCTAAAATCCATACTTATGGTAAAATGGATCTAAGGACCGTTATTATCTCTGAGTAAGCTAAGTCAGGCTTCTGAGGGTACGGGTGACGTTTCCCACCTCATATACGGTGCCATAAGGGGGCTGTTCTGGCAACCCCGCCATCTCATGTGCTTCGGGGCGCGGTGGTCTCGGCACTGGGATGCTCGCCCCCTCTGAGGAGCATGGCATCCTTCTGGGATGGAAATGATGGCGGTGTTTCGAGCTCTCAAACACTTACTCCCAGACCTGAGGGGTCATCATGTGCTTGTCCGCATGGACAACACTGCGTCTCTTATATCAACCATCAGGGGGGCCTTACGTATACAGCTCCCCTGAGGCTGAATGCTATGGTAATGATGTGGCCGAGGCTTCACCTGTACGCTCTGCTCCCGGGAGTTCTGCTCCAGAGAGTTTGCCAGGACTGAGCCCGTCTTCTGCTTGTAACTCCGTTCTGGCCGGCCCAATTATGGTTCTCATTCCTAGAGTCTCTCCTCGACGGCTCTCCTCTGGCGATTCCGCTCAGGAAGGACCATCTCTCTCAGGCAAGCGGGATGATCCTTCACCCCCACCCAGAATTGTAGAAACTGAAATCGCTAGCTGGGTGGTCGAGGCCATCTCAAAATACAAAAGTTTAGAATGATTTCTTAAGGATCATGTGATACTGAAGCCTAGAGTAAAAATATTGAATATTGAAATATTGAACTACTCTGAGTAATGATGTGTGTAAAACCAAGGAACCCTGTTGTGATTTCAGCCTCAGGAGCGCCGGTTTACCTGTACGAGTTCCAGCATCCTCCCAGTATGATCCAGAAGAAAAGACCCAGCTTTGTTGGCGTCGACCATGCGGATGAACTTTTCTTTATTCAGGGAACCTGCTTTGCTAAAGCTCATCTCAAAGCAACCGGTAAGACTCGTGATTGCAAAAACAAATGAACTCTTTACTCTGACATTTTCATCTAACGGTTCAACCCCTTTAGCTCCTTTCACAAAGGAAGAGGAAGAGCTATGCAGGACTGTGATGGCCTACTGGGGGAACTTTGCACACACTGGGTAAAATATCCGTCCTGATTTTCTCTCTCTGTGTGTGTAGAAGAACAAAGCATATTGTTTCTGCACTCTAATATGTCTATTTTTCGGCAGGTCTCCGAATGGTCCGGGTCTGACACACTGGCCTGAATATGAGGATGAGGCCGAGTATCTCGGCATTGGACTGGAACAGAAACCCGGCAAGAACCTGAAGGGAAAACACTCTGCGTTCATGACCAAGACGCTTCCAGATCTAATACAACAAGGCCGAGAGAAAAGAGAGCACTTAGAACTGTAAAAAATAAATACAAATAATTCTTTATCTAATCAAATGATACATTTAAGTCACAAAGCACTTAAATGTATGACTAACACAAAAACATTACTGTGATTTTAAGAATTTAAATAGTTCAACTGAGAAAATCAAATAAGCACTGAGTATATTTTGATGCTAAAGGTTGAATTAACTGTTTTGCACTAAAAAAATAAAAGCAGGACAACATTTAAGATTTTCCTCCATTTTATTGAGAACAAACGAAGGCTAAAGCTGCAAACCTCCCTGAATTTGAATGCAACGAGGTGCAAACTAGTCATGAATTTGCGCTTCGAGACTTTGTAACTGGCGAATTTACATAGACGACAATAATCCAACTATTGACAATATTACCAAATAAATATTTTTTTTCTCCATATTACCGGATTAACATCACCAGTACCGGACGCTTGACTCGCTAATGGAGCTGTTTTAACACACATAAAATGATCACACTTATTGACAACTTGTTTTAACTTTCAATATAATTACAAACTTAAAAATAAGGAAATTAAAGAACAGCACAAATGCATAAATTACAGATGTAGGCACAGAGCTTTGCTCAGTTATCATTATATAGAAATAACCTAGGGAAACCCGGAATTGAAGTCAACATGAAACAGCCATTCACATCCCATTTGTGAATCAGGACATTGAACATGGGGGCCGAACTTTATTTTATCCATTGGGAATTGAGAAATTGAAGTGAATAGGGTAAATTTTGACATATAAATTTGTTTACATGTTTACACAAATGCTTTGATTCAAATAGTTAGCAGCCAACATAAGCAGCTTAAATTACATAATATTTAAAATAAAATCAATAGTTGCAACAGCACAAATGTATAAATTGCACTTTTAGGCACAGTGCTTTGTTAAATTGTCATTAAAATTGGAGGGAAACTCTGAATTGAAGTCAACATGGCATTCGTATTCAATTAGTGAATCTGTGAATGAGGACATTCACTGAATGGATAACAAAATGGCGGCAGAATTAGGGTTGCAAATTTACTGTAAATTTCCAGAAATTTTCCATGGGAAGAATTTTGGAGATGTTCCAAGTTGGAAACTTGATGGGAATTAAAGGGAATTAATTGGACATTTGGGGTAATGTATACAAACTAGGGGTGTGACAGTACATGTATTCGTCCCGAACCGTACAGCATTTCGTATACGCACTATATTAGTCTATTCATTATATTTACTTAACCTGTTAGTAATGTCTTGATTGTTTAATGTGTGTTTAAATAAATTTGTCATGAAAACAAGTTATGATAGCCACTGTGTAAATGATTATATTTCAAAAATGGAGTAGAAAATTAACTTTATAATTAGATTTAGAAGTTAATGCAAAACCTGCCTTGAGCAATTTACATGTTTTTTGTTTTTTAAATTTGAGCGTTGATTATTATATCTAAAAATAAATAGCAACTGAATTTAATAATTTGCTCTGTTGTTAATTGCAACCTTTAATATTATAGTAATGTGTAATATTAAGGGCCCATATAGTTTACAGCATTAGCTAAGATAGGTTTTTTTTAGTCTTAAGAAAATGAATTATAATTAAATTTATTTAAACACAGAGACACATTTGTTAAAAATGTTAATAGTAATTTTACGTTTAGTTTTCTCGCCCCTGCTGTACCGAAACGTGATTTAAAAACCGAGGTACGTAGCGAACCGTCACGTTTGTGTACCGTTACACCCCTAATAAAAACTGTATCATATACAAACATTTTGTATGGTCATAAGCATGCAAACTAATACAAAAAATGTAAAAATGAAATTTTTGACTTGGATTTATTTGTGAGTTCTGTTCTTTCATTGAACAACAACAACAAAAAAAGACAGCTCAAGTTAAACGGTACGTGATGCGCTAATTTATGATCGATTCAGCAAAAAAATGCACAAGCGTGGTCGAGAGAGAAATCGCAGATCATAAGCAAACTTAAGACGCGGCAGAGACATTACACGTCACAGCGATGTCACGTGCCTTTACGGGATGTGGGTGAACGCACACACAGATTCCAGAAAATCACTGGTAGTGTGCATGAATGAACTGTGTGCATGTGATTGAGATTCAGGAATGCACAAGTTAAAAATTCAACTGAATTTGGATTTAATCTGGTTTTCAGATTAAGTTTTCAACTACATTTAAATTCCCTTATTACAGGCTAACCTGCAATTTAGCAGAATTCCAGTTCTCCTCTATTAATTCCTGTTAATTCCCATGGAAAGTTTTGAACTTTGAAAATTCCTGGAATTTTGTAACCCTAGTCAGAAGATGATTTTATGCATTGGGAATTGAAAAATGTAAGTAAACAAGATTTTTTTTTATATATATTAATCAGGATATGTTTCCACAAATCCATTTGAAATATAATTTGAATACTTAGCAGCCAACTTAAGCAGCTAAAATCACATATTTAGAATAAAATCAATTGGCGAATCAAAGAATCAGGACACTGAGCAAGAAGAAAAAGGGGACGGGACTTGATGTTATCCACTGGGAATTGAGAAACTGAGGTACATAGGATCAATTTTGATTGATTAAATTGGCATGTTTCCACAAATGCTTTGAAATATGATTAAAATAGTTACGCAAACAGCTTAAATGACATCTTATTTGGAATAAAATCAATAGTTGTACGATATCAGTCCACGTAAACAGCCAATTCTAGGAGAATATTCCACTTAAAACAATTATCACTCAACTTGTAAACACAGGCGATAATACTTAAATTAGTTCATCGATCATATATACAATCATCCTTAAACAAAGCTGAAATATATTGATAAATGTTTAAATATTTCCAATGCATTTACATATATATTCACTTTACATTATAGTGATTTCTTTTTTTTCCATTTTCAATTGCTAGTAATGCTGCAGTCAAATACAAAAGTATATTCAGAGGAATTCTGCCTCTGATAAACGTCTGCGTAGGGAAGAGCACTTGGAAGAGAGCTGCACAGCTAGATGAACAGAATCACTATCATGAGGAAATGAGACAGTCGTCATGGTCGTAAAATTTGGCGGATAACCAATCAGCTACTCGCTTGGAACTTTAACGGTGTGATTAATATAAAGTAAAGAGATTCTGGCTGTTTTCTTGAATGTTATACATACATGGGGTGAAAACATTGACAAAGCGTCTGGAAGTCATTCGTTTTCAATGAAAGTTGGCGAAAGAATGGAAGCAGTTGTAAATAAAGAAAAACTGAAGAAGTAAACTGGATAAAATGTCGCCACACTGAAGACGAGCGCTTAAAGTATTTTTCTAAAGCACAGAACCACAGGATTTAGAGTCTGATAAAGGTATCAGAGGCACGCTCAGCAGAGTATACGGGTGAGTTTCACATTGTCGTCATCTTCGTCGCCATTTCCAGGTTACAAAAATAACTTAATTAAAAAGCTGATAAGAAAGGCCTAATATAATACAACCGTATGGGCGTGTGGCTGTGGATACAGCTGTGCGGATGCAAGCGGGAGTGTGTGTGTGTGTGTGTGTGTGTGTCTGGCGGAGAGCGTAATACCAGAGTGTGTGCCTGATGGCTACAGTAGTGTGAGGTTGGCTATCAGGACGTCCACGACTGCATGTTGCGGAGCATGGCCTCGAAGCGCTGCATGCTGGGAGCCTGAGCGTGGGTCAGCTGGTCGCTCAGCCGGCTGTACAGGCTGAAGGACTTGAGCTCCAGCCAGATGAAGCCGAAGCGGTCGCCGTCGAACAGGACGAACAGACCCGGCGTGCGCTCCGGACTCGTGAAGCCGTGGCCAGCGATCAAGCCTGTTCCATAAAAACTGAAGGAAGGAAAGAAAATCCAGATTTGAATAAAACTATTTAAAACGATTGCCTCGATTTAATTCATACTAATTAATATTATTAATTTAATAATTATATTTATAAAGTTAATTATATTTATTACATTTTAAATCATTTTCAAGTGTACTTTATATTAATGTTATATATATATATATATATACACAGTGCTATGCATAAGTGAATACACCCATGCTGAAGTTGACTAAAAAGAGGAATAAAAAATCATATTTTGGAAATTGAACTTAATGCCTTAATTTAAAAAATTAGGAAAAATCCAACCTTTAAGGACACCAATTTTCTTTGTGAATGAATAATGTATCGTAAATAAATAAATGTTCTTCCTTAAAATACATGGTGCATAAGTGTGTACACCCCTATGTTAAATTCCCATAGAGGCAGGCAGATTTTTATTTTTAAGTATTTTTTTTTTTTTAAATTTAGGATACTATGCATCCTGATAAAGTTCCCTTGGCCTTTGGAATTAAAATAGCCCCACATCATCACATAGCCTTCACCATACCTAGAGATTGGCATGGGGTACTTTCCATAAGATCATCTCTCAATGCAAATCAAACTAGCTATTAGGCTAACTGAAATAAAACCATGCCAATCTCTAGGTATGGTGAAGGCTATGTGATGATGTGGGGCTATTTTAATTCCAAAGGCCAAGGGAACTTTATCAGGATGCATAGTATCCTAAATTTAAAAAAAAAAAATACTTAAAAATATAAATCTGCCTGCCTCTATGGGAATTTAACATAGGGGTGTACTCACTTATGCACCATGTATTTTAAGGAAGAACATTTATTTATTTACGATACATTATTCATTCACAAAGAAAATTGGTGTCCTTAAAGGTTGGATTTTTCCTAATTTTTTTAATTAAGGCATTAAGTTCAATTTCCAAAAGATGATTTTTTATTCCTCTTTTTAGTCAACTTTAGCATGGGTGTATTCACTTATGCATAGCACTGTATATACATACACACATTTTTTGTATATGTAATATATTACTTAATATAATTATCTAAAAATTAATTAATATAGTATACTAATTAATATAATATTTTAATTTAATTAAACCTAAAATAATTTTCTTTTATATTTTATATCATTTTTATATTTCATATAATAATTAACTATTTACAATTTACATTTATTTAAATTGTTTTTTTGTTTTTGTTTTTTTGGGGGTAGCATTTCTGTATAGAAATATATAATATAACAATATACTTATGTCATATAAATAAAATTGTATATTGTATATACATAAAATAACAATATAGAATTATTCAGTTTAACAGATTATTAAAATATCACATATAAATTATAATAATATATTATCTAAAAATGAATATAATAATATACTAAGTAATATAAATGTTTAAATGAATAGATTTTGAATCATTTTCTTTTCTATTTTCTATTATTTTTATATGGACTATAATAATTATCCATTAACAATTAAAATATATTTTAATTGTTTAATAAAAAAAAAGAAAATTGGTATAGATTATAGAAGTAGATATTATAATAATATAAATTGTCATAAATAATATTTAATATTGTATAGACATAAAATAAAAATATAAAGTTATTCACTTTAACAAATTAAAATTGTAAATTGATTTTAGTAGTTCGCCTATTTTTATCAAATATAAGTATTTACAATATATAAATATAATCAAATGAGTAATATTATTAAAATAAAAATGTACATTAACTTTAAAATGTAAATTAAGTTAATATATTGGTGCCTGCCTGAATTAATAATCCTGATATAATGTTTAGAATATTTAATGTTTAAGATTAAATGAAATTAGAAATTAGAGGCTCTCTGACTCTTCCATTTAGACGGGGTACCACAAACTTAGTCATTTTACTAGTTCGATATTTTATCACTGTAAAGCTGCTTTGAAACAGTCTATAATGTTAAAAGCGCCATATAAATGAAGGTGACTTGACTATCTTATTTCTATACGTGTATGTATTGTCTTGTATCATGTATTTCTCTTCTGTAAACACTGTTTTAAAAGGTGCTTTATAAATAAATCTTTACTTACTTACGTACGTACGATACGGCACTCACCACATCTTGCAGGTGCGAGGGTACACTTCATTACGGGCCATGACTCCCAGAGGCAGCACAAAAGGCTGAGGTTCAGGTTCTCCCGGCTCGACCCCCTCCGCTCCAGCAGGGGGCGCTGAATCTGAGCCCTCCGCCCCCTCTGCAGCCTCTGCTGCCTCTGCTGGGGCGTCCCGGCCCTGTGGACCGCCCTGGGCCTCCTCGTGCACCCCCCGCACCAGACGAGACAGCTCTTCCATGTTGCGCTGGGTCTCCAGGTCTGGTAGACGCACCGGACGGTTCAGGTCTATTTCTAACGTCAGCTGACCTGCTGGCACATTGGGATCCCCCTAGAAAACAAACAAGTGAGGTGATCAACAAGCAAAATAAGACAATGTAGATGTTGTTCGAACCTTAGCTTGAACCTTTGTAAAGTTTTAGAGCTGGACACTTTGGGGAAAATATGGTATTTATGTTATTTATTCATTTATTATGTATTATTCGGTTTAGAGACAATATGGAAACATAAAAGTGAACATTGTAAATACAGTGCTTGTATTGGAGGCCTTCATTTCACACATTTAAGCATTGAATAGTTGAATTAGAGTTGAAAACATTTCAGACATCATTTTGTCATTAACATTAAACTGAGTGTTGAAGACCAAGAGCAACAAGGAGAGAGAGAGACGGCTTAACAAGAAATGATTTGGAAAAATCGACAATTTCATCACTTTTTATCATGAACACCTGATCGTACACCTACTGGTAAAATCTGGCAGCACTGGCACTCAACTTTTTCTCCTGATATTCCTGAATGTGAAAGGTCAAATAAATGTCCAACTATTGAAATAATTTCAACCACTAATATTGTGGAAAAATAATGATAAATAGAATTCTTATAATTATAAATAAGTATGTTTTTATTATTACTTATGAAAAATAATAAAAATAATGTTTAAATCAATTTATTTATTTTGTATATGCGGATATTACATTTAACAAATACTAACAAATAATTGATTAATTGTATTTAAATGTTTTATTTCTTATGTCTAATCTAATATATATATAACAACAACAAAATAATGATTAATTATTAACTGTTAAACTTATAAACTATGATAATGTATAAAAAAAACATATATTTAAATGTTAAAATGTAGTAAAAATGCTTAATTTTGTTTTTATATATTTTTTAAATAGATTATTCAGAATTGAATAGGCTACATTTTTATTTATATAAAATTACTGTTTATTATTATTTAAATTATAAACCATTCATAATAACTTTTTTAAAATAATATTACTTTAGATAATATTATTAGTAGTAGAAGTATGAAAAACAGTATTTTGAAAGATTTATATATATATATATACAGTGCTATGCGTAAGTTTAGACACCCATACTAAAGTTGACTAAAAAGAGGAATAAAAAAATCATCTTTTGGAAACTGAACTTAATGCCTTAATTTAAAAAATTAGGAAAAATCCAACCTTTAAGGACACCAATTTTCTTTGTGAATGAATAATGCATCGTAAATAAATAAATGTTCTTCCTTAAAATACAGGGTGCATAAGTTTGGACACCCCTATGTTAAATTCCCATAGAGGCAGGCAGATTTTTATTTTTAAAGGCCAGTTACTTCATGGATCCAGGATACTATGCATCCTGATAAAGTTCCCTTGGCCTTTGGAATTAAAATAGCCCCACATCATCACATAGCCTTCACCATACCTAGAGATTGGCATGGGTTTATTTCAGTTAGCCTAATAGCTAGTTTGATTTGCATTGAGAGATGATCTTATGGAAAGTACCCCATGACAATCTCTAGGTATGGTGAAGGCTATGTGATGATGTGGGGCTATTTTAATTCCAAAGGCCAAGGGAACTTTATCAGGATGCATAGTATCCTAAAAAATAAATACAAAAAAAACACTTAAAAATAAAAATCTGCCTGCCTCTATGGGAATTTAACATAGGGGTGTCATCACTTATGCACCATGTATTTTAAGGAAGAACATTTATTTATTTACGATACATTATTCATTCACAAAGAAAATTGGTGTCCTTAAAGGTTGGATTTTTCCAAATTTTTTAAATTAAGGCATTAAGTTCAGTTTCCAAAAGATGATTTTTTATTCCTCTTTTTAGTCAACTTTAGTATGGGTGTCTAAACTTATGCATAGCACTGTATATAGTTTCCAATAGTGAAATTGTGCATCAAACATTTGCAATTTAAATATTATTGCTTAAATACATAAATGTTAAATTGTAGACCCAAAGATGTAAGTAGTTAATGCTTGCTCTTATTAAATTAAACATGCTTCTTCATATATATAACAAAACGTCATAAAAACCAAAATCACATACTTGCCTCCTATATTACAGGTGGAAAATAGTATGTGACAAAAGAGGCATGTATGAATTCGCAGTCCTCTTAAAATAGTAGGCGAAAAGGGTGAGGGTTTTATAAATGTAAGGTGAAGCGGCGTAACTGACGCTGGTAGGTCACATGAGAGTGACAGCATGCCAAATATAGTACGTCCAGATATACATTCGTCCAACACACATTCATACTATATAGAACAAACTTTCTTAGCGGTTGTGCAGTAATTACCTGACGCAGCCTTAGTGTGTCAACGGCTTGTGCTAATTCAAACTTTATGCCCAGAAACTTGAATCTTCATTATGTTTCCATGCTTAGAGTCAACAATAAATGAACAACAAATACAATTTCCTCCTGTCCTGTGATGATTGCCTGGCATCATGACAGCTATACCTATGGATATCAAACTCACAGTAAGTTTGGTGGCTTTGGCCTTGGAGCCATGGAAGCTCAGCATGATGATCTCCAGGCCGTGACTGCCATACGTCCCTTTGAAGAGGCCCGGCTGCAGGAGGTCTGAGGGGAGGCACGGGGGCAGATAGATCCGCCGGTATGTCAGGCAATTACTGAAACCAACAAACATGTATTTAAAACACACGAAACACATCTGGCCGGAAACGTAACTGGGGAGATGAATGTGTTAGTTGCAACACAGAGAATTTTGGGGTGAGAAGAGGTCATGAAGAAGACTTGCTCGTATTGGCTGGTGTAAATGAACTTCATGAGGATCAACTCCTGCATGTGCTCGTGGAAAATGTCCTCCAGCGTTCGTCCCCATTCCTCCTCCAACCACGTTCTGAATTCCTGCACAAGCACACGGACGAGGTGCGCCATATTTACATACATATCGTGTGATATGAAGAAATAAAGGAGAGTATGCATAATTACAAGTAACTAACCCTAACCATAACAGTAATTACATGCAGTTAATTAACATTACTCAGTACTTATTTGAAATAAGTACCTTAAAATAAAGTGTAACCGATTATTATTGTAAAAACATGAGAATTGTAACTCGTACTGTAAAATAAGAAATCAAAGAGTTTTTAAAGAAAATATTATTTTACAGTACAACTGTAAAATGACATTACTAATGTTTAGTATTCAGTATTTGTCATCATTAAGGTAATTTAACTCTTCTCCTCCATTGACGAGTTCTCGACTTTAATGAGTAAACGCTTCCCTGCCATTGACGAGATTTAACGGCTTTCCGTGTTTTCACTGTTATACGGTAGGAGGCGCTGTGACACATCTTCCGAACGAGTGCAGTATCTCCAGATCAAAACACAGGCAAAGAAGAAGCAGAAACGAGCGATTTTATATGCAAGCAGATGCATATGTAAAATAATGCGATCGTCAACATTAAACAGCATATAAATCAAAACTGCCTTATGTTTCTTGCTTTGTGTTGCTGTCTTTACTTTGTGCTTCGAAGTGCGTAAAAAGGTGGGAAACACTTGAAAGCCCTTTGAAAAGTGCTTGAATTTCACTCTCAAAAGTGTAAAAAAAAAAAAAAAGGTTTCAGCCACAATACCATGGTTACATTTAGCATTGCTACATTAAATCCATGGTGAATGTTGGTGATTTGTGGATTGAAAAGCCTTCCATTACTTCGTTCATGATTCTCCTGGTTTCAAGGTCAGTGCTATTTGATCTGATATCTGTTTATAACATAGAATTCTGTGCCGAATTTTAATGCTTCTCACTGGATCTCCCAGAACAGTGTAGTAACAGTGTTGCATGATCGTGATCGGCCTGCAAGTACCAGTTCTGAGTTTGCGCTGGTTTCTTTTCACTTTTGTTTAGTTTGCCGTTTGATGTTTCTCATGTGCAATAGAAATGGATGCACCGGCAAGAAAAAAGGTAGCATAATGTGACCATTTGGTCACAGTCTGGAGCCCTGGAATATGCAATCCGATACATATATTTAGCAAAATGCTGCATTTTTTTTTAGCTGACTAACAAGTTTTTGGACATTAATTGATTTTCTGAGGTAACATTATGTTATATTGTTTACAAGCTGTTTTAATGATGTCTTTCCGTGGTTGAAACACTGATCGAGTGATCACATGTGAAATGGATATGGATTCTGGTAAGTTGTACTTGATCTTTAAACATACCTTCTGATGTTCATTCATTTTCGTTTTGTGCAGTAGTAAAACGGAAGATATCACGTGTGCTCCAGAAAAAGTTCTGTTCATTTGTCAACTGAAAACAGCACAGACCGTAAAGATCGATTCTTGGGATTTGAAAAATGATAACGGTTCAAAATGAGAATAGATTAAAGGGGTGGTTCAGGATTTTGGACATCGGACCTCATTTCCAAGTTAGCCTGGGTGTTATTTATCAGTGGAGACAGTTTTCCAAAAATTTTCACCCAGTCCTTCCAGTTGCATAGTTCGCCGGTGCTAGGCTAGCGCGAGTTTGATTTCTAACATTATTCTCTCAACAGACATTTACATCGATAGTTTGGCGTTATCATTTATTTGCTTTTGGTGTACTGTGGAGTGGGTAAAACTGTTTTAATGGCAGGCTAGCAGTTACCGTTGACTCGCGCTATCCTAGCACCGGCGAACTATGCAACTGGAAGGACTGGGTGAAATTTTTTTCAAACTGTCTCCACTGATAAATAACACCCAGGCTAACTTGGAAATGAGGTCCGATGTCTAAAATCCTGAACCACCCCTTTAAATCGAAAAAAAAAAAATAAACTATATTTTTTACCCAGCCCTACTAATGTCGATGTCTTAATTTCTTCATTTTCAAGTGTTAATCCATAAAACTTTTATTTTGACAGGTTTCTGTCAATATAAATCTGTCGGACCAGCACCAGTTTCCTACTGTACCTCTTGCCTTCCTCCAGGCATCCGATGGTGATCGGTCTGGTTGCATTTGGTGGAAAATTCATCTTTCTTCACAGTCTGGAAAAAAAGGTCAATATTTTGTAAAAACTGTGGCAAAATTTGTCCATTATGGTTGATTATGGTACGTTTTACCTGAATGTCTCCTTTATGAGGGCCCTTGTGTCCGTACATACATTCTACTGTGGCTTTGTTTTTCTCCCACATATGTATACGGAAAAGGGGCCGTCTACGCATGGGGTCCTCCACACGGGGATCATGGGGTGGTAAATACATCCAGCCTATGATGAATAGACCATCAACCTAAAATGATCAAAGCAAGAAAGAGTTAAACATCTAAAATATGGTACACTTGTCACTTGTACATTTAATGTGTATGGTCATATATATATTGATTCAGAGCTTTATATATATATATATATATATATATATATATATATACAATTTACAGTTTTATATTTGACAAGCTATTGGGTGCTATATACTATGCAGTATGTCCCAAATCATACATTAAAAATACTATCCTATTCCAAGTGAATTTTCAAAATATGCATCCATACATGATTTTTAGACTCTGAAATGAACCAAAGCAGCCTCAACGGGGCAAGTATGAAATGCACAGACCAAAACAAATGTGGTGAGAATGAAACGTAAGGTAATAAATTACTTTCATTTGTCAAGTCAAGTCAAGTCAAGTATATTTGTATAGCGCTTTTCACAATACAGATTGTATCAAAGCAGCTTCACAGTATTAAATTAAATTAAATTTTGTCCGACAATCCCTTGTTAAAGGTAGTACACTTATGCATACTTTTTATAGAAATAACATACTTTCAAAAAATATACTTAAGTGTGATATAATTGTAATGTTTTCAGACAATTAGACAATGTTAATTTGCAATTCAATTACATTTAGTAGTGCTTTTTTTTTTTACCAACTTATTTGGGACTTAAGGACATTTTTATTTATAATTTCATAGTTGTATTGTCCATATTTAAAATGTAGATCAATAAAACAATGATTTAAAAAGTATTTTAAAGTAAAACTTTTAACTTGACTGACAAGTCGACTTTTTAAAATTGTACTTAAGTGTGTTAAGAAACAAAGTCATGAAAGTCTACTCTCTTTAAGTGGCCTTTATTTCATTAATATTATATTATCTGCAAGTATAATTACAAATTGTAATTTTTTGTTTTGTTTGTGATCTTAGTCTTACCACCACATTCAGCAGTCCTCCATAGGGGCCGATATCAGGCTGCCAGAGACCCAGGATGTGTCTATAGGGATGTAACACTAGAAAACAAATACAAATCATGACATTTGTGTGTCACAAATATGCATACAACACAGAACAAACCCAGAAGAACGTTAGATGGGGTGATATCACCGCAAGGGCATTTCTGCATGAACTCATGAATTCATGTTGAGTGTGTGAGTATATGCAACTTTTTTTTTTTGCCATGCAACTTGGAAACCAAATAAAAAATACCCGGAGTTAGAGGGCTAAACCGTATCCATGTTTGGTCACTTTTAATTCATCTGCATCTCACACAGTCAGCTGATGTTAGCGCAGCCTTTGCCATCCTGTGTCTATCACACACGCATGCAGGACACACACATGCAAAGGCGCTCGGCAGAAGCTGCCCTTGTGCTGCTATCAGATCAATTTGTCCCAAACAAGGCAGTGTCCCAATATGCATACTATCCATACTAAATAATCTGTGAAATTAGCATTAGTGCGTTCCAAATTGGTACATTGCAAAAAATAGCCAAACATACATGAAGTATTATCTCCAGTGGAATAATATATGCTTGTAGCTAATATTAACCACAAATCCTTGTGCTACAGAAAACTTAAAAAAAAAAAAAAAATGGCAGGAAATGTAATGCTAAACCAGAATTTAAATGCATATAAAAAGTAATAATGTGTCTAAATGCAATGAATTTCAATAGATGAATGAATAATGTAACAAGGTTACAACATGTATGATGTAATAAGCCACAGTCGGTCCTGATAGCGGTGACTACACACTTAAAAGTATGCACTTTCCCCATCACCAGTGAAGTAAACACTTTCAGTGCGCAGTAGAACTATGCAAACTGGGATTCAGCCTTAAAGGAATGTTCCATGTTCAAAATAAGTTAAGAATCTGTGACACACTGTTGAATAACTACAAAACTTAAAAATTGTTTTTGGTTATTGAAATACTGTCCTTAATTCAAAATGTTGCCTTGGAAACTAACTAAAATGAATATTTTGAAGTTGAAGTACTAAAATTACGATTCTGAACTGCCCGAAACGAGTCTTCAGCAATTCCAGTCTCATTTCCTGCACAAACCTGTGTAGGTTTGTAACAAATTTGCATAATGCTAGCCTGTGGTCTCCATTGGCTGCACGCGAACAACATGTACTTTCACCCAGCCTTAAATCTCATTTAATATGCAAGACAAACTAAATAAAAACATACTACTTAGAAACCTCCTGCTCAAGGGGCCATCTGATTGGAGCAGAGTAGACCAATCACAACAGACTGGGTCATCTGACCAATCAGAACAGATAAGAGAAAAAAGAGGTGATGCTGCAATATGTTATGAGAAAATTAAAGCATTTTTTTTACCTTGGATGCATTTAAACCTATTGTAGGAGACCTTTAAAACTAAATTAGGAACCTTTAGAGGAACATAATAGGGGCACTTGTTGATGGATAGCATGTTCCGACAGTTTAACTTGCAATGAACCTGGAACAAAACACCATTAGCAAAGAGCATCTTCAACCAGCACCTTCACAGGCAGTGATTTGGATCCCCCACCACAAAGCTTCTCACACAAACAGTACATACAGTGTGTGTACACGTCCCGATAGTCCATATGCTCATAATCAGGGAGGAGCTTCATAAAGCGTCCCGACTTCACCTGCGGGTTCACACCTGGAGAGGTACGCAGGTGAGTGCGCCACAGGAAGAGAGGAGAGGCAAAGGAGGACAATAGCTGACAGTGTGAGAATGACACTCGCATACGCAAGTGAAAATGAATGTTTATACGGCCAAGAGTGTGATAAGACTTCTTTAGAACCTTCGTCTGCCATCTTGGGGGATATGATTTATTATATTTTAATACACCTGGCATGGTTACAATTTTAAATCAACTGAATTATATACAAACGTCAAACTAAGGAATCTCTCCCTATAAGCACTAAGCATGCATGTTTTCACCTGCTGAAATATTTTTGGTTTAAACCAACATAGTTACTAAAGTTAAACAAACCACCCAAACAAAGTTGGTTTAACTGACCATAAATCTGTCTTTTGTGAACTAAAGTAAACGTAAAATGCATTGAGAAAAATGACATGACAAATGGCATGGAATGAGGTGGAGCAACAACATTACATTTACAGATCTGTTTTTTGTTGAAAAGTCTACATGGCATTTAGAAAGAAAGACATTAGGCTCTAGATGCAGGAATCAGGATTTTTGCAGATCACTAGGTTGATTATAGTTGATTAACTGTTTGACCAAACAATGGCAGACGGGAGTTCCAGTGTTTACTAAAACTAAAACTATTACAAATCGTTAATTGAAATAAAGCTGATATAATATGAAACATTTGTACTACATGAAAATCTTAAACTAAAAAAAAAAAATGTAGAAATGTTGCTTTGGCTACGAACTGTAATAAAATACGTTGAAGTACTAAAATGAATAAAACTGAAATATAAGACTAAATGAAAGCTATATAGACGAAAATCACAACAGACTCTCCATCTGTTAAAGAAAATGACAAAAGCACATAACAAAATTACTCAAATTTAAACCATACTAAAAAATGAAAAACAGAAAATATAAAAATGAAATCTAATTCAAAATATTGTTTTTATTATTAATGTTTAAAACAGTTGTGCTGCTTAATACTTTTGTGGAAAAGTGATAGATTTTTTTTCAGGATTCTTTGATTAATAGAAAGTTCAAAAGAACAGCATTATTTATTTGAAATTGAAATCTTTTGTAACATTATAATGTTTTTACTGTCACTTTTGCTGAATAAAAATATTTACTTTCTCCCAAAAAAAACAACAAACAAAAAATCTTACTGACCCCAAACTTGTGTATTTAAAGATTTATTCACCCAAAAGTGAAAATGTACTCGGCCTCATGTCATTCCAAACCTGTAAAACTTTTGTTTATCTTCGGAACACAAATTATAACAAGATATTTTTAATGAAATCCGAGATATTTTTGTCCCTCCATTGACAGCTACACAACTACTTTCACGCTTCAAAAAGTTCATAACGAGATCGTAAAACTAACTAATCAATATGAATTGAGCGGTTTAGTCCACATTTTCTATAGAGACACGATCGCTTTATATGAACAGATTTACCCCTGGTTTCACAGACAAGGCTTAAGTCTAGTCCCAGACTAAAATGCATGTTTGAGCTGTTTTAACTGAAAGGAACTTGCACTGATATATCTTAAAATATATCAGCGCCATTGTTTTGTCTCAAGATGCGCATCAGTAAGGCACGTTTATAAAAGCTACTTAAATGTCCTAATTGAACTAAGCTTTAATCCTGGATTAATCTAAGCCCTGTCTGTGAAACTAGGCCTTAGGGTTTTATTCACATTTAAACATTGATCAGCGAACATAAACAGAAGCTCAACTGAACCTGCTTGACACGCAAAAACAAAACTCTTGTTGAAGCCCAAACTCACTGCGTAACACGAGAATGAACCTCATTGGTTCTTGAAGAAGCTCAAACGTGCTGCGCAACACGAGAATGAACCTCATTGGTTCTTGAAGAAGCTCAAACGTGCTGCACAACACGAGAATGAACCTCATTGGTTCTTGAAGAAGCTCAAACGTGCTGCGCAACACGAGAATGAACCTCATTGGTTCTTGCAGAAGCTCAAACGTGCTGCACAACACGAGAATGAACCTCATTGGTTCTTGAAGAAGCTCAAACGTGCTGCGCAACACGAGAATGAACCTCATTGGTTCCTGAAGAAGTTCAAACGTGCTGCGTAACACGAGAATGAACCTCATTGGTTCTCGCAGAAGCTCAAACGTGCTGCGCAACACGAGAATGAACCTCATTGGTTCTTGAAGAAGCTCAAACGTGCTGCACAACACGAGAATGAACCTCATTGGTTCTCGCAGAAGCTCAAACGTGCTGCACAACACGAGAATGAACCTCATTGGTTCCTGAAGAAGTTCAAACGTGCTGCGTAACACGAGAATGAACCTCATTGGTTCCTGAAGAAGTTCAAACGTGCTGCGTAACACGAGAATGAACCTCATTGGTTCTCGCAGAAGCTCAAACGTGCTGCACAACACGAGAATGAACCTCATTGGTTCTTGCAGAAGCTCAAACGTGCTGCACAACACGAGAATGAACCTCATTGGTTCTTGAAGAAGCTCAAACGTGCTGCGTAACACGAGAATGAACCTCATTGGTTCCTGAAGAAGTTCAAACGTGCTGCGTAACACGAGAATGAACCTCATTGGTTCTCGCAGAAGCTCAAACGTGCTGCGCAACACGAGAATGAACCTCATTGGTTCTTGAAGAAGCTCAAACGTGCTGCACAACACGAGAATGAACCTCATTGGTTCTCGCAGAAGCTCAAACGTGCTGCACAACACGAGAATGAACCTCATTGGTTCCTGAAGAAGTTCAAACGTGCTGCGTAACACGAGAATGAACCTCATTGGTTCCTGAAGAAGTTCAAACGTGCTGCGTAACACGAGAATGAACCTCATTGGTTCTCGCAGAAGCTCAAACGTGCTGCACAACACGAGAATGAACCTCATTGGTTCCTGAAGAAGTTCAAACGTGCTGCGTAACACGAGAATGAACCTCATTGGTTCTCGCAGAAGCTCAAACGTGCTGCGTAACACGAGAATGAACCTCATTGGTTCCTGAAGAAGTTCAAACGTGCTGCGTAACACGAGAATGAACCTCATTGGTTCCTGAAGAAGTTCAAACGTGCTGCGTAACACGAGAATGAACCTCATTGGTTCTCGCAGAAGCTCAAACGTGCTGCGTAACACGAGAATGAACCTCATTGGTTCCTGAAGAAGTTCAAACGTGCTGCGTAACACGAGAATGAACCTCATTGGTTCCTGAAGAAGTTCAAACGTGCTGCGTAACACGAGAATGAACCTCATTGGTTCTTGCTGAAGCTCAAACGTGCTGCGTAACACGAGAATGAACCTCATTGGTTCTCGCAGAAGCTCAAACGTGCTGCGTAACACGAGAGTGAACCTCATTGGTTCTCGCACGTCAAGCGAACATGCTTGAGTTTCCGTTTATCACAACTGATGTGTGCGTTGATGAATGTTTATATGTGAATAAAAGCCTAAATTAAATCTCTTCATCATATAAAGCGATAGAGTCTCTTCAGAAAATTTGGACTAAACCACTCAAATCATATGGATTAGTTTTACGATCTCTTTATGAAATTCGAAGATGAACGAAAGTCTTATGGGTTTGGAACGACATGAGGGCGAGTAAATGATGACGGAATGCTTATTTTTGGGTGAACTATTCTTTAATTACCTCAAATTCATTGGGACCGGCAAAATAGGAGGCTTTTGTGGTTACAGTAGATTTACTTACGTTTCACATACAGATCTCGACTCGACATACCCACAGTCTCCATCTTCCGCAGGTCATCCCTCATCCCGAATTCTGAAAGAAGAGGGAAAACAAATAAAACAATCATCTCTAGACCAAAAACATGTCAACTAACTTACTGGTCTATTTAGTATCTTACATTTCAGAATAAAATTGAATGCACATATTTCCTGTGCAAACTTTTAAGCTGATGATCAACATAATACACAAGTTTACAGTATTCTGTCCCACTGTACTCTATTCAACTTTATTCTATTATTGCAGTGGTGTTAGGGCCTGTTAAACAGATGGTGGTGTAATAACTGTAAGAACTGAGATAAGACAAGTGACACCCTCACAGGTTCACTTATCAGCACACAGTCCCAGACTAAAAGGCATGTTTGAGCTGGAAGCAACTTGCACTGACACATCTTAAAATATGTGAATATATAAAAAATTAAATATATGTTTTGTTTCAAGACGCACACCAGTTTTTCTTTTTCTAAGGCACATTTATAAAAGCTATTTAAATGTCCTTATCGAACTAAAGCCTAATCCTGGCTTAATCTAAGCCATGTCTGTGAATCCAGACCCTGAATATTTTATCAGGACTTTCCCACCAACAGTTTTGGCCAATCGCTCGACTTATGCACCAGTCCAGTGTGTACATCATGCATTTCATTCCATAGCAACACACTGACAGGCAAACATATTAAACTAAATGAATTTTTACTACGTGTGCATTGGCTACTTTTTGAGATATTTCATATCTAGACAGCCTTTTAAAGGGGTCCTTGATTATGATTCCACTTTTTTTTTTACTTTAGTTAGTGTGTAATGTTGCTGTTTGAGCATAAACAGGCTGCTTTAGAGAAGAGGAAGAGTTGTCGTCTTTGTTTTTTACACCCCGAGAAAACTTTCTCCTTAGGCTGACGAACTTAAGAGGTTAAAATGTTTTTTTTTTTTTTTCATGAACATTAAACATCCTGTGAAATCCGTGCTTGTAAAGTCTGTGCTTGAAATCCGTTCAGCACAATCCTCTTGTTCGTTGACACTGTCAGGGTCTGAATCGGGCTCAAAATGGTTTAATATTTGTATTAATGTTGGTGTCATACTAAAAAAACAAAACATATATAAGATTTTCTAAAAAAAAAAAAGTTATTTGAATGACTCTATAAGTGATTACATGTGAGTGTACACAACTCAATCATTATGTGAGACGGTCAAAATATGTAAAACAAATTATGACATTTTAGTCAAGGTTCAAAAAAGGTCATTTCTGTTTCTGTTATATGGTTTTCTGATCATATGAAATGAAATATTGTATAAATAATAAACAATTACAAATAAGAAATAATAATATTTTTTTAAGATTATGAAAAAACTCCTTACAACATCTCTTTTTTCAGGAATGTCAGGTTTTATACACACACAACTCACATACAAATATGAGTGTTGTTCATGTATCAACAAAATATGTTGATCCAGGATCATGTCTCACTTAGCAAATTTGACAATTTCTGGTTGATTACACCACCAAAACATTTCTGACTTTAGGTCCCACAAAAAAATATCCAAATTAATGTTTTGATTGAAAACAACAACAACAACATGCTCATCATAGATGTCCATTCAAGTCATTATCTGTTAGAAATGTGTGTGTGTGTGTTTGAGTCGGTGTCATAATCAATGTGTATGTGTTTATGAGTCGGTGTCATAATATACACGTGTGTGTGTGTGTGTGTGTGTGTGTGTGTGTGTGTGTGTGTGTGTGTGTGTGTATGAGTCGGTGTCATAATATACACATATGTATGTGTGTGTGTGTTTGTTTGTGTTTATGAGTCGGTGCCACTTCATATATGTCGACTGTAAAGAAGAAAGCCACAATATAAAACCCAAATGGTTTTACACATTATTACCCTCTGTGCATCTCCTCCTCCAGATTGTTTCCGTGTTCAGAATCTGCCTGAATTTCTTGCACACCAGCGCCAGGTTGGGCAGCGCAGTGCCGGGCAGAGAAGAGAAGATCTGCACCAGAAGCTCCGGCGGAAGATCCAGCAGTGACTGCGGGTGTGGAGGCCCAGCAGAGCCCGCAGAACCGCAGAGTCCTCCGGCTGCGCTAGGCCCCGCGCCGCGCCTATTCTGACAGCTGCTGCTGCCATTGGGCTCGTCTTTCATTTTGCCCACGACCCTCTCCTCTTCCTCCTCCTCGTCCATGTCCACCTCGGAGTCGCTGTTCTGATCCTGGCTGTGCCTCTGGCGCCTCCGGCACCGCCGCGACTGACCCACTCCACAGAGCCTGGCACACACCGCCATCTGTAGCAACATTACGTCATCATCACCGCACAACCACTGCTGTCAGTCAGTCACCTGTTCTGCAGAGCTCCTCCGTGCGTGTGCGTGCGCGTGCACGTGCCTGGGCGTCTTCACGTGACGCCTTGCACTGTTGACGTCATTGGTTACAGAAGGTTAGCAAGAATATTTACATTAAACATATATATATATATTTTTTTTATATTTAAAGCTAGGTTTAAAAGCAATGACAAATATATATATATTAAAAAGAAATAATATTTTTCTCGTGATATTTTGTTTCGAAAAACCGCATTCTAGCGACATCTGCTGGTCAAATGTGCGCAACTGTGATGATCAGAAATGTAAACATTGGGGAGGAAATCAAGATTATAACTACCGGTAAGTGTGTACCGGTCAAAAGTTTGGGAACATAATTATTTTTTATGTTTTTTAAAGAAGTCTCTTATCCTCATCAAGCCTGCATTTATTTTATCAAAAATACAGAAAAAAACTGTAATATTGTGAAATATTATTACAATTTAAAATAACGATTTTCTATTTGAATATAACTTATACTGTACTTATAATGTATACCTACATATACTTTAAAATGTAATTTGTTCCTTTGATGTAAAGATTATTATTCAGCATCGTTACTCCAGTCTTCAGTGTCACTTGATCCTTCAGAAATCAGACGATTGGATTTCAACTAAGTTATAAAAAAAGTAAACACTAAAGCAGTTAACAGGTTATTATAACAATGCAGATATCAGTTTTAAATTGTTAAAACGCATTCGTTGTTTTTGTGTGTTATTCGGTCATAGCGAAATAAAATTGATGAGATTGAGATTGAGACCGAATGGGATTAAAAGTACTGTACAATTATTATCCTGTAGGGAGCGCTGTCTGCTAAATTAAAGTCAAATGAATAAAAAAAACACGAATAACAATTCGTGAATTTTTATTTATTATTTATTTTACTTTCACTGGATACGTTTGTTTGTCAAAATGTGTTATAATATAAAACACATTGCCGTTTAAATAATTACTGAAGTGATTACTGCACATTGATTAAAATATCCTGCCACCACAAACGACTGTAATTGGTCTATCGTCATCAACTAACTCATGATGACTCATCAGCGCTGAGAAAAGTAACACAACTGTGCACACCAGTTTTAACAGCCTGCTTATATCATTTCTGCCTGTCGAGTGAGTCCGCAACATTAACAGAAACAATATAATAACGGAATAAAAAAAGTTTATTCTTGAAGACGTGTTATAGTTCATCATGATCATGTTTCACCTTTATTTACTTCTGTTTCCATAGCAACGAGGAACAAACATTGCCATTGACATTGGTTTATTCAGACATTGGTTTATTCAGACAGACAACTTAATTTCAACAGTTAATCTAACAAACGGAAGACTCACCTGTGCTGCAATATGGTAAACTACTTTATTTGATCTATATTTTTGTTGAATTATTCGTACAAATTATATTTATGTCTTAGACTCGTGTATTAATCTGCCTAACTGTTTTGTTCATCTCTGAAGGCTGAAGTAGAACAGACTTTAAAGAGGATTCAAGCCTTCAATGGTGTTATTGGCGTAATAGTCGTTAACGCAGAAGGTAACGTTAGGCCTAATCACAATTTACCATGGTTTTACTGTACTTATATTAACTGTTATATGTATAATATAATATCATATTTTACAAAACTACATAGGATAATCTGGTATAGAGAATGGATATAATATAATATAATATAATATAATATTTTACAAAACTGGTATAGAGAATGGATATAATATAATAAAATATAATATGGTATACTTATTTTATACTTATTTATACTAAATAATCAACAGTAGTGATGAAGAAACTGATTTTGCATGAGGATTTCTTAGAATTGAAGGGCTAGTTCGGCCAAAAATGATATTTAACCCATGATTTACTCACCCTCAAGCCGTTCGAGATGTATATGTCAATCTTTTTTCAGACGAACACATTTTCAGTTATTTTAGAAAATGTCTTAGATCTTTCAGTGGTTATAATGTGAAGCTATGGGGTCCACTTCCTTCAAGTCCCAAAATGTGCATGCATCCTTCACAAAAGTAATCCATCCGGCTCCAGGGGGATAAACGAAGGCCTTCTGAGGGTAATCCGTGCGGTTTTGTCGTAAAAGATACATATTTAAAACTTTATAAACGAAAATAACTGGCTTCCGGTAGCGGTCGACGCGCGTTCACGGAGATGGATGCTGGCGTATGACGTAGGACGTAGCGTAGGAAGCGTCGTGACGTAGAACGAACGTAGAGTTTTGTTTTGCTCTGCTCTCTGGCTCTCAGTGGGTGTCTGTCACTGTCACGTTCGTTCTACGTCACGACGCTTCCTACGCTACGTCCTACGTCATGTATATTTTTACGACAAAACCGCACGGATTACCCTCAGAAGGCCTTCGTTTATCCCCCTGGAGCCGGATGGATTACTTTTGTGAAGGATGCATGCACATTTTGGGACTTGAAGGAGGTGGACCCCATAGCTTCACATTATAACCACTGAAAGATCTAAGACATTTTCTAAAATAACTGAAAATGTGTTCGTCTGAAAAAAGATTGACATATACATCTCGAACGGCTTGAGGGTGAGTAAATCATGGGTTAAATATCATTTTTGGCCGAACTATCCCTTTAAGCTGCTTTTTTATGATAAATGCTATAAGTGTGAAACTAGTTTGTTTTCTAGAAGCCGTAGTTCCATTGATCTTAACCTGGTCATTTTCAGGCATTCCCATCAGAACGACACTAGACAACTCGACGACGGTGCAGTATGTGGGACTGCTGCATCAGCTGTCTTTGAAAACCAGGAGCACGATCAGAGACATCGACCCCCAGAACGACCTGACATTTCTGCACATCAGGTCCACGAAACACGACATCATGGTGGTGCCAGGTGGGTCAGCGCATTATCAGCCCGTCTTACTTACCTTATCAAGCTGTTAACGCTCATATCCTGTAGCTCTCACCTTTTCCCCATTTTCCTCCAGATAAAGAATTCCTGATGATCGTCATCCAGAACACAATTGAATAGAGCCCAACTGAACAAACAAACAAACACGGTGAGTCACGTCATCTTCTCCTCTTATTGTCACCTGCACCTCATGTAACATGTATAGCATAGCCTTCTCTGCCAGCACAGGTTTTACATGTGATAAATGCAGGAAGATAGTCAGGCTGGCGGAGAAGATTTCAGAACTAGAGACACGAATCCAAACTTTAATCGAGGTTAATTGTAAGAGTGCAAGGGTTTTAGATACTGCTTTGGATGCGACTAGCTTAGTGAACTCTGTACACTGTTCGGTTCCGGCTGAAGTAGAGCCCGTGCAGCAGGGCAATTGGGTGACGGTGAGACGCTATAGTCGCGGGACAAAAAACCGCTCTTCCGTTCCGATTACAACATCAAACAGATTCTCCCCACTCAGTGAAACACCCACTGAGAATCCTGTTGATTGTGCCCTAGTTATTGGCGATTCTATTACACGGAACGTGAAAATAGAGACACCAGCCACCAAATGTAAAATTTTTATTGATGTTCAACAAATAAAAAACAGATATAATACGGATGAACAAATGATAAAGCTTGGGTTGCTGAATATTCGATCCCTTACTTCAAAAGCACTCATTGTTAATGATATGATTACAGATTATAATCTAGATGTGCTGCGTTTGACAGAAACCTGGCTAAAACCAGACAATTATATTACTTTAAATGAGTCCACCCCGCAAGATTACTGTTATAAACATGAACCTCGTCTGAAAGGCAAAGGGGGAGGTGTTGCTGTAATTTATAGTAATATCTTTAGAATTACTGAGAAGTCTTGTTTTAAATATAATTCTTTTGAAGTGTTGTTGCTAAATGTAACACTATCTAGTGTAAATGATAAATCACGTTTAACATTTGTGCTGGCTACTGTATACAGGCCACCAGGGCACCATACAGACTTTATCAAAGAATTTGCTGATTTTCTATCAGAGTTAGTATTGGCTGCAGATAAAGTACTAATTGTTGGTGATTTTAATGTACATGTAGATAACGAAAAAGATGCATTGGGACTGGCATTTAAAGACATTCTGAACTCAATTGGAGTTAGACAACACGTGTCAGGACTTACTCATTCTCGTAATCATACTCTAGATCTAATATTATCACATGGAATCAATGTTGATGCCGTTGAAACGATGACATCTCAGATCATTATTTAGTCTCGTGTAAACTTCATTTAGCCAAGGCTGCAAAGTCGACTCCGTGTTACAAATATGTTAGACCTATCACTTCCGCCACTAAAGATTGCTTTATTAATGATCTTCCTGATCAGTTTCATCATCTCAGCATCCCAGATAGCTTAGAAGAACTAGATATTGCGACAGAAACTTTTAACTCTCTCTTTTCCAGCACTTTAGACACAGTTGCTCCTTTGCACTTAAAGAAGATTAAAGAAAATAGTCCAACGCCGTGACGGTACAATGAGCACACTCAGGCACTTAAGAGAACAGCCAGAAAAATGGAGCGCAACTGGAAGAAAACAAAATTAGAGGTATTTCGCATTTCATGGAAAGAGAGCTCGATTGCATACAGAGAGGCCTTAAAAGCTGCTAGATCTGCTTATTTTTCAAACCTATTAGAAGAAAATAAACAAAACCCTAGGTGTTTATTTGAAACAGTGGCTAAACTAACGAAAAATAAATCTTCAACCCCAGACGTTTCCAAGCAACACAGCAGTAATGACTTTATTAACTTCTTTACTAACAAGATTGATAATATCAGGGAGAAAATTATAACTATGCAACCGTCTACTACAGTATCGCATCAGGCAGTGCATTGTAGTCCTCTTGAAGAAAAATTAGATTCATTCGTTCCTGTAGGAGAGGAAGAATTTACTAAACTCGTTAAATCATCTAAATCGACAACATGTATGTTAGACCCTATACCGACTAAGCTACTGAAAGAGATGCTTCCAGAGGTCACAGATCCTCTTCTTAATATCATTGATTCATCTTTGTCACTAGTGGCGCTTTTCCACTGCATGGTACGGTACGGCTCGGTTCGGTATGGCACGCTTTGGCGCTTTTCCACTGCATGGTATGGTACGGCTCGGTTCGGTACGGCTCACTTATGGCGCATTTCCACTGCATGGTACGGTACGGTACGGCTCGCTTCGGCTCGCTTTAAATGGTACCACCTCTGTTGAGGTTCCAAGCGTACCGTACCGATACTAATGGCGCTTTTCCACTGCATGGTACGGCTCGGTACGGTTCGACTCGGCGCGGAACGGTTCGGCTCGCTTTGCTTTTCCACTGCGTGGTACGACTCGACTCAGTACGGCACGGTTCGGCTCGCTTTAGCTCAGTTGCTTTTCCACTGCAGTTAGTACCGCTTCAAAGTGGCTGGGACTGATCGTTATAGCTGCCGTCTCTACTACCATGACATCATCATATTAAATGCGAATTTTTCATTCCGTGTTTCCCCATCCACTCCTCGGCAACCAAAGAGGAACGTCTGCACCTCGTCCACTGACCACGATTCAGCCATTTCTTTTTTTTTCTTTTTTTTATACTCTTTTTTTGAAGCAAATACTTTTAAAACAGGTGCTACAGCGTTGGCTGTTGTCTACTGGCTATTTAAATCTAGCGGGTTTAGTGTCTCGTGTCGTAAATACAATGACGCTGGTAGTGATGATTCTGTCTGACCAATCAGTGATCTGCAGTGTTTCACGTCACATTTTAGTATCGGTACGGTACGCTTGGAACCTCAACAGAGGTGGTACCATTTAAAGCGAGCCGAAGCGAGCCGTACCGTACCGTACCATGCAGTGGAAATGCGCCATAAGTGAGCCGTACCGAACCGAGCCGTACCGTACCATGCAGTGGAAAAGCGCCAAAGCGTGCCGTACCGTACCATGCAGTGGAAAAGCGCCATAAAATGTGACGTGAAAACACTGCAGATCACTGATTGGTCAGACAGAATCATCTCTACCAGCGTCATTGTATTTACGACACGAGACACTTAAACCCGCTAGATTTAAATAGCCAGTAGACAACAGCCAACGCTGTAGCACCTGTTTTAAAAGTATTTGCTTCAAAAAAAGAGTATAAACTTCAAAAAAAGAGAGAAATGGCTGAATCGTGGTCAGTGGACGAGGTGCAGACGTTCCTCTCGTTGGTTGCCGAGGAGTGGATGGGGAAACACGGAATGAAAAATTCGCATTTAATATGATGATGTCATGGTAGTAGAGATGGCAGCTATAACGATCAGTCCCACCCACTTTGAAGCGGTACTAACTGCAGTGGAAAAGCAACCGAGCTAAAGCGAGCCGAACCGTGCCGTACTGAGTCGAGTCGTACCACGCAGTGGAAAAGCGAAGCGAGCCGAACCGTTCCGCGCCGAGTCGAACCGTACCGAGCCGAACCGAGCCGTACCATGCAGTGGAAAAGCGCCATAGGATATGTACCGAAAACTTTTAAGCTGGCTATGATTAAACCGCTTGTTAAAAAACCGCAACTTGATCATACAGAATTAGTCAATTACAGGCCGATCTCGAATCTTTTCTGTCAAAGATCCTAGAAAAGGCAGTATCCTCACAACTATGTTCCTTTTTAGAAAGAAATGATATCTGCGAGGATTTCCAGTCAGGATTTAGACCGTACCATAGTACTGAGACAGCTCTCATTAGAGTCACAAATGATTTGCTCCTATCATCCGATCGTGGTTGTATCTCGCTATTAGTGTTACTCGATCTTAGTGCTGCATTTGACACTATTGACCACAACATTCTTTTAAATAGACTCGAAAATTATGTTGGCATTAGTGGCATTGCATTAGCATGGTTTAAATCATACTTATCTGACCGTTATCAGTTTGTAGCAGTAATGAAGAGATGTCTTATCGATCACAAGTTCAATATGGCGTACCACAAGGCTCAGTACTAGGACCGTTGCTGTTCATTCTGTACATGCTACCCTTAGGAGATATCATTAGGAAGCATGGCATTAGTTTTCACTGTTATGCTGATGATACTCAGCTCTATATTTCTTCACGCCCAGACGAAACTTACCAATTCACAAAATTAACGGAATGCATAGCTGATATAAAAAATTGGATGACTAGTAATTTCCTACTACTCAATTCTTAAAAAACAGAGATTCTAATTATTGGACAAAAAACGTCCTTGCGTAATAACCTAGAATACTGTCTAACACTTGATGGCTGCTCTGTTAAGTCTTCGTCGTCGGTTAGGAACCTGGGTGTGCTCTTTGATACCAATCTTTCATTTGAAAGTCACGTGTCTAGTATCTGTAAAACCGCATTTTTCCATCTTAAAAATATATCTAAATTACGTCATATGCTCTCATTCACAAATGCGGAACAATTAGTTAATGCGTTCATGACATCAAGGCTAGATTATTGTAATGCTCTACTGGGTGGTTGCACTGCACGCTTAATAAACAAATTACAGCTGGTCCAAAACGCAGCAGCTCGAGTTCTTACCAGAACCAGGAAGTATGACCATATTAGCCCGGTTCTGTCAACACTGCATTGGCTGCCTATTAAATATCGTATAAATTTTCAAATATTGCTGATTACTTACAAAGCACTAAATGGTTTAGCTCCGCAGTACTTGAGCGAGCTCTTAACGCATTATAGTCCTTCACGTCTATTGCGATCTCAAATTTCCGGCCAGTTGATAATACCTAGAATATCAAAATCGACCGCTGGCGGTAGATCCTTTTCCTATTTAGCACCAAAACTTTGGAACAGTCTTCCTAACATTGTCCAGGAAGCAGACACACTCTGTCAGTTAAAAGCTAGACTAAAAACACATCTCTTTGACCTAGCATACACATTATAGACTTTTATAATTCCATATTAGGCTGCATAGATTAGGCCAGCCGGAACCAGGAACACTTCCCATAAATCCTGATGTACTCGTTACATCAGTGATCTCAAACTCAATTCCTGGAGGGCCACAGCTCTGCACAGTTTTGCTCCAACCGTAATCAAACACACCTGATCCAGCTAATCAAGGTCTTCAGGATTACTAGAAACTTCCTTGCAGGTGTGAGTTGGAGCTGGTTGGAGCTAAACTGTGCAGAGCTGTGGCCCTCCAGGAATTGAGTTTGAGATCACTGCGTTACATCATAACAAGAATGGCGTCTACGCTAATATTAGTCTCTCTGTTTATACCGAGGTTTACCACAGTCCGCCGGATCCAGGCCGTATCCAGATCCGATGAAGGACCTGCGCCTGGACGCGACGACAACGCAGTCCTGAAGTGTCAACTAGTCAGAAACCTCCTATCAACTGAGGCAGCTAAGGTATATTTCCACTCATTGGTTCTCTCCCACATCACTTACTGTTTGATAAGTTGGTCCAACGCACACTCTACAGCCTTAAAACCACTGAAATAATTATACAAACAAGCACTTAAAATTCTAGACAAAAAGCCAATTCGTTACCATCATTGCCATATTCTAAAGAAGTATAAATTGCTTAGTTGGGAAAACCTCATAAAATACAGAAATGTCTGTTTAGTAGGGCTGTAATCTCCCTGTCGATTAGTCGATTATTTGGTCGATACGTTCTGGCTCGACCAAAATTCTGATTGGTGGATTTTTTGCCGCGTTTAGTGTTGCCGCGTTCATTTCATCAGTTTTGCCGCGTTCATTTCATCAGGTGGAAAGCACTAATTGCTAATGGGGGTGTTTTCAGAGCACCCCTGTTTCACAGGTAACAGTCTGTCTTCAGAACACCCCCCCTTGATTTCACTTCTTTTGGATTAGCCCAACTCACTGGAGAAGAGAGACAGATTGAAGAAAGTAGGCTACTAGAAGGTTTGCTGAATATTATTTATTTATTTGTGAGAGCGTTTAATTCATTGTCGTTCAGTCCTCTTCTACCATGTCAACAAAGACATCGGCAGTGTGGCAGCATTTAAAAAAAAGTTAATAATCTATTCGTGTCTCAGCCGCGAAGTTGAGCTCCTATGCAGCGGCGTGTGCGAGCTGCACAGAACGGCTGAAATGATAGTGTCTGTCAGTTGTTATAATACATATGACAAAAACAATTGTCTAAATTATGTTGCATATTCCTCAAAAGTTCTTGTGATGATATCACTAGTTGACAACATAGTACTATTTTCGGAAATTATAGGCTATGATATTGTGCAGGTGCACGTGATGCAACGCTGTCAGAGCCGACAGACTCGTGTCAGACTCATTTCAGTGCAAAATAATTAGGTCAAAAACGATTTAATATACTGCAAATAGCGTACTAGTTTTTTATGTTTATTTATAATTCATTTAGGCGGACAACAAGGCTACCAAGTACTGCGCACAGTGCACAGCTAATTAATTTAACTTTTTTTTTTACATAATTTTTAGTCGATTTTTAGTCGAAAATTTTAGGACTTCAGTCGACCAAGATTTTCTTTGGTTGATTACAGCCCTACTGTTTAGTTTATAAGATCATGCACAGTTTAGCTCCTCCGCCTTTATTTGGCCTTATCAATTTTAAATCGAATGCAAACAGAGTTACAAGAGGTGCAGCTAGGAGGGACTGCACAATTCCACTCAAAGAAACTGCATTTAGTCATGCCGTCTTTTCATTCACAGCATCACATCAATGGAACTCAGTACCACCATTAATTAGAGAGTCTCCATCCTATTACTCATTTGAGATTAATGTTAAGAAATGGCTTATTGAAAATCAACACTGTCAACACTGACGCTGGTCCCATCCACCAACAATAACTGTATCATCTATTATCATCTATTTTTTTGATTTTATCTGTTCATCTTGTTTACTCGATTGGTTGTGATTTTAACACAGTCTAAGTCACAGTTTTTACCTTTTGTTTATTGTATAAAGAATTTTATTGTATTATAACAGTTTACTATTTTAGGATGCCTAATAACATCTGGCAAGGGGACTGCCGATGAAAACTAGCCTGTGGCTAACTCAGGTACGCTTACATTTGTTCTGAAAGTTGATTAGTGTACATTGTCCCTTTTCAAATAAACAAATAAATAAATAAATAAAGTCTCTCCTCTTCCGCCGGATCCAGGCCGTATCCAGATCAGATGGTGGATCTGCACCTGGACCTAACCATGACGCATCCCTGAAGTGCCAGCCTCATCAGCCCTGTGAAGGCCTCATCGACACGTCCAATCTGACTTCTGACCTGTAACGCTGCCTGGATCATAATCATACACTGTTCGCTCGTTGGCCAGAGGAGAACTGGCCCCTGACTGAGCCTGGGTTCTCCCAAGGTTTTTTTCTCCATTCTGTCACCTGATGGAGTTTTGGTTCCTTGCCACTGTTGCCTTGGCTTTTGGCTTGCTTAGTTGGGGACATTTAATATTCAACAATATTATTGATCTGCCTTATTTAGGGTGGACGATGATGCAATGCCGGGAGCCAGAGCGCCTGACATCAAAGCAAATTTAAAAGTGCTGGCTAATGCTAATTGTAAATTCTCTAAAATTATTATTCACGTCGTCACTAATGATGTTAGACTTTAGATTTTAATGTACATGTAGATAACGAAAAAGATGCATTGGGATTGGCATTTAAAGACATTCTGAACTCAATTGGAGTTAGACAACACGTGTCAGGACTTACTCATTCTCGTAATCATACTCTAGATCTAATATTATCACATGGAATCAATGTTGATGCCGTTGAAATTCTGCAGCAGAGCGATGACATCTCAGATCATTATTTAGTCTTGTGTAAACTTCATTTAGCCAAGGCTGCAAAGTCGACTCCGTGTTACAAATATGTTAGACCTATCACTTCCGCCACTAAAGATTGCTTTATTAATGATCTTCCTGATCAGTTTCATCATCTCAGCATCCCAGATAGCTTAGAAGAACTAGATATTGCGACAGAAACTTTTAACTCTCTCTTTTCCAGCACTTTAGACACAGTTGCTCCTTTGCGCTTAAAGAAGATTAAAGAAAATAGTCCAACGCCGTGACGGTACAATGAGCACACTCAGGCACTTGGAGCGCAAAAAAAAAAATGGAGCGCAACTGGAAGAAAACAAAATTAGAGGTATTTCGTATTTCATGGAAAGAGAGCTCGATTGCATACAGAGAGGCCTTAAAAGCTGCTAGATCTGCTTATTTTTCAAACCTATTAGAAGAAAATAAACAAAACCCTAGGTATTTATTTGAAACAGTGGCTAAACTAACGAAAAATAAATCTTCAACCCCAGACGTTTCCAAGCAACACAGCAGTAATGACTTTATTAACTTCTTTACTAACAAGATTGATAATATCAGGGAGAAAATTATAACTATGCAACCGTCTACTACAGTATCGCATCAGGCAGTGCATTGTAGTCCTCTTGAAGAAAAATTAGATTCATTCGTTCCTGTAGGAGAGGAAGAATTTACTAAACTCGTTAAATCATCTAAATCGACAACATGTATGTTAGACCCTATACCGACTAAGCTACTGAAAGAGATGCTTCCAGAGGTCACAGATCCTCTTCTTAATATCATTGATTCATCTTTGTCACTAGTGGCGCTTTTCCACTGCATGGTATGGTACGGCTCGGTTCGGTACGGCTCACTTATGGCGCATTTTCACTGCATGGTACGGTACGGTACGGCTCGCTTCGGCTCGCTTTAAATGGTACCACCTCTGTTGAGGTTCCAAGCGTACCGTACCGATACTAATGGCGCTTTTCCACTGCATGGTTCGGCTCGGTGCGGTTCGACTCGTTGCGGAACGGTTCGGCTCGCTTTGCTTTTCCACTGCGTGGTACGACTCGACTCAGTACGGCACGGTTCGGCTCGCTTTAGCTCAGTTGCTTTTCCACTGCGTGGTACGACTCGACTCAGTACGGCACGGTTCGGCTCGCTTTAGCTCAGTTGCTTTTCCACTGCAGTTAGTACCGCTTCAAAGTGGGTGGGACTGATCGTTATAGCTGCCATCTCTACTACCATGACATCATCATATTAAATGCGAATTTTTCATTCCGTGTTTCCCCATCCACTCCTCGGCAACCAAAGAGGAACGTCTGCACCTCGTCCACTGACCACGATTCAGCCATTTCTCTCTTTTTTTGAAGTTTATACTCTTTTTTTGAAGCAAATACTTTTAAAACAGGTGCTACAGCGTTGGCTGTTGTCTACTGGCTATTTAAATCTAGCGGGTTTAGTGTCTCGTGTCGTAAATACAATGACGCTGGTAGAGATGATTCTGTCTGACCAATCAGTGATCTGCAGTGTTTCACGTCACATTTTAGTATCGGTACGGTACGCTTGGAACCTCAACAGAGGTGGTACCATTTAAAGCGAGCCGAAGCGAGCCGTACCGTACCGTACTATGCAGTGGAAATGCGCCATAAGTGAGCCGTACTGAACCGAGCCGTACCGTACCATGCAGTGGAAAAGCGCCAAAGCGTGCCGTACCGAACCGAGCCGTACCATGCAGTGGAAAAGCGCCATAAAATGTGACGTGAAAACACTGCAGATCACTGATTGGTCAGACAGAATCATCTCTACCAGCGTCATTGTATTTACGACACGAGACACTTAAACCCGCTAGATTTAAATAGCCAGTAGACAACAGCCAACGCTGTAGCAACTGTTTTAAAAGTATTTGCTTCAAAAAAAGAGTATAAACTTTAAAAAAAGAGAGAAATGGCTGAATCGTGGTCAGTGGACGAGGTGCAGACGTTCCTCTCTTTGGTTGCCGAGGAGTGGATGGGGAAACACGGAATGAAAAATTCGCATTTAATATGATGATGTCATGGTAGTAGAGACGGCAACTATAACGATCAGTCCCACCCACTTTGAAGCGGTACTAACTGCAGTGGAAAAGCAACTGAGCTAAAGCGAGCCGAACCGTGCCGTACTGAGTCGAGTCGTACCACGCAGTGGAAAAGCGAAGCGAGCCGAACCGTTCCGCGCCGAGTCGAACCGTACCGAGCCGAACCGAGCCGTACCATGCAGTGGAAAAGCGCCATAGGATATGTACCGAAAACTTTTAAGCTGGCTATGATTAAACCGCTTGTTAAAAAACCGCAACTTGATCCTACAGAATTAGTCAATTACAGGCCGATCTCGAATCTTTTCTGTCAAAGATACTAGAAAAGGCAGTATCCTCACAACTATGTTCCTTTTTAGAAAGAAATGATATCTGCGAGGATTTCCAGTCAGGATTTAGACCGTACCATAGTACTGAGACAGCTCTCATTAGAGTCACAAATGATTTGCTCCTATCATCCGATCGTGGTTGTATCTCGCTATTAGTGTTACTCGATCTTAGTGCTGCATTTGACACTATTGACCACAACATTCTTTTAAATAGACTCGAAAATTATGTTGGCATTAGTGGCATTGCATTAGCATGGTTTAAATCATACTTATCTGACCGTTATCAGTTTGTAGCAGTAATGAAGAGATGTCTTATCGATCACAAGTTCAGTATGGCGTACCACAAGGCTCAGTACTAGGACCGTTGCTGTTCACTCTGTACATGCTACCCTTAGGAGATATCATTAGGAAGCATGGCATTAGTTTTCACTGTTATGCTGATGATACTCAGCTCTATATTTCTTCACGCCCAGACGAAACTTAACAATTCACAAAATTAACGGAATGCATAGCAGATATAAAAAATTGGATGACTAATAATTTCCTACTACTTAATTCTGAAAAAACAGAGATTCTAATTATTGGACAAAAAATGTCCTCACGTAATAACCTAGAATACTGTCTAACACTTGATGGCTGCTCTGTTAAGTCTTCGCCGTCGGTTAGGAACCTGGGTGTGCTCTTTGATACCAATCTTTCATTTGAAAGTCACGTGTCTAGTATCTGTAAAACCGCATTTTTCCATCTTAAAAATATATCTAAATTACGTCATATGCTCTCATTGACAAATGCGGAACAATTAGTTCATGCGTTCATGACATCAAGGCTAGATTATTGTAATGCTCTACTGGGTGGTTGCACTGCACGCTTAATAAACAAATTACAGCTGGTCCAAAACGCAGCAGCTCGAGTTCTTACCAGAACCAGGAAGTATGACCATATTAGCCCTGTTCTGTCAACACTGCATTGGCTGCCTATTAAACATTGTATACATTTTTAAATATTGCTGATTACTTACAAAGCACTAAATGGTTTAGCTCCGCAGTACTTGAGCGAGCTCTTAACGCATTATAGTCCTTCACGTCTATTGCCATCTCAAAATTCCGGCCAGTTGATAATACCTAGAATATCAAAATCGACCGCTGGCGGTAGATCCTTTTCCTATTTAGCACCAAAACTTTGGAACAGTCTTCCTAACATTGTCCAGGAAGCAGACACACTCTGTCAGTTCAAAGCTAGACTAAAAATGCATCTCTTTGACCTAGCATACACATTATAGACTTTTATAATTCCATATTAGGCTGCATAGATTAGGCCAGCCGGAACCGGGAACACTTCCCATAAATCCTGATGTACTCGTTACATCTTAAGAAGAATGGCGTCTACGCTAATATTAGTCTCTCTGTTTATACCGAGGTTTACCACAGTCCGCCGGATCCAGGCCGTATCCAGATCCGATGAAGGACCTGCGCCTGGACGCGACGACAACGCAGTCCTGAAGTGTCAACTAGTCAGAAACCTCCTATCAACTGAGGCAGCTAAGGTATATTTCCACTCATTGGTTCTCTCCCACATCACTTACTGTTTGATAAGTTGGTCCAACGCACACTCTACAGCCTTAAAACCACTGAAATAATTATACAAACAAGCACTTAAAATTCTAGACAAAAAACCAATTCGTTACCATCATTGCCATATTCTAAAGAACTATAAATTGCTTAGTTGGGAAAACCTCATAAAATACAGAAATGTCTGTTTAGTTTATAAGATCATGCACAGTTTAGCTCCTCCGCCTTTATTTGGCCTTATCAATTTTAAATCGAATGCAAACAGAGTTACAAGAGGTGCAGCTAGGAGGGACTGCACAATTCCACTCAAAGAAACTGCATTTAGTCATGCCGTCTTTTCATTCACAGCATCACATCAATGGAACTCAGTACCACCATTAATTAGAGAGTCTCCATCCTATTACTCATTTGAGATTAATGTTAAGAAATGGCTTATTGAAAATCAACACTGTCAACACTGACGCTGGTCCCATCCACCAACAATAACTGTATCATCTATTATCATCTATTATCATCTATTTTTTTTATTTTATCTGTTCATCTTGTTTACTCGATTGGTTGTGATTTTAACACAGTCTAAGTCACAGTTTTTACCTTTTGTTTATTGTATAAAGAATTTTATTGTATTATAACAGTTTACTATTTTAGGATGCCTAATAACATCTGGCAAGGGGACTGCCGATGAAAACTAGCCTGTGGCTAACTCAGGTACGCTTACATTTGTTCTGAAAGTTGATTAGTGTACATTGTCCCTTTTCAAATAAACAAATAAATAAATAAATAAAGTCTCTCCTCTTCCGCCGGATCCAGGCCGTATCCAGATCAGATGGTGGATCTGCACCTGGACCTAACCATGACGCATCCCTGAAGTGCCAGCCTCATCAGCCCTGTGAAGGCCTCATCGACACGTCCAATCTGACTTCTGACCTGTAACGCTGCCTGGATCATAATCATACACTGTTCGCTCGTTGGCCAGAGGAGAACTGGCCCCTGACTGAGCCTGGGTTCTCCCAAGGTTTTTTTCTCCATTCTGTCACCTGATGGAGTTTTGGTTCCTTGCCACTGTTGCCTTGGCTTTTGGCTTGCTTAGTTGGGGACATTTAATATTCAACAATATTATTGATCTGCCTTATTTAGGGTGGACGATGATGCAATGCCGGGAGCCAGAGCGCCTGACATCAAAGCAAATTTAAAAGTGCTGGCTAATGCTAATTGTAAATTCTCTAAAATTATTATTCACGTCGTCACTAATGATGTTAGACTTTAGATTTTAATGTACATGTAGATAACGAAAAAGATGCATTGGGATTGGCATTTAAAGACATTCTGAACTCAATTGGAGTTAGACAACACGTGTCAGGACTTACTCATTCTCGTAATCATACTCTAGATCTAATATTATCACATGGAATCAATGTTGATGCCGTTGAAATTCTGCAGCAGAGCGATGACATCTCAGATCATTATTTAGTCTTGTGTAAACTTCATTTAGCCAAGGCTGCAAAGTCGACTCCGTGTTACAAATATGTTAGACCTATCACTTCCGCCACTAAAGATTGCTTTATTAATGATCTTCCTGATCAGTTTCATCATCTCAGCATCCCAGATAGCTTAGAAGAACTAGATATTGCGACAGAAACTTTTAACTCTCTCTTTTCCAGCACTTTAGACACAGTTGCTCCTTTGCGCTTAAAGAAGATTAAAGAAAATAGTCCAACGCCGTGACGGTACAATGAGCACACTCAGGCACTTAAGAGAACAGCCAGAAAAATGGAGCGCAACTGGAAGAAAACAAAATTAGAGGTATTTCGTATTTCATGGAAAGAGAGCTTGATTGCATACAGAGAGGCCTTAAAAGCTGCTAGATCTGCTTATTTTTCAAACCTATTAGAAGAAAATAAACAAAACCCTAGGTATTTATTTGAAACAGTGGCTAAACTAACGAAAAATAAATCTTCAACCCCAGACGTTTCCAAGCAACACAGCAGTAATGACTTTATTAACTTCTTTACTAACAAGATTGATAATATCAGGGAGAAAATTATAACTATGCAACCGTCTACTACAGTATCGCATCAGGCAGTGCATTGTAGTCCTCTTGAAGAAAAATTAGATTCATTCGTTCCTGTAGGAGAGGAAGAATTTACTAAACTCGTTAAATCATCTAAATCGACAACATGTATGTTAGACCCGATACCGACTAAGCTACTGAAAGAGATGCTTCCAGAGGTCACAGATCCTCTTCTTAATATCATTGATTCATCTTTGTCACTAGTGGCGCTTTTCCACTGCATGGTACGGTACGGCTCGGTTCGGTACGGCACGCTTTGGCGCTTTTCCACTGCATGGTATGGTACGGCTCGGTTCGGTACGGCTCACTTATGGCGCATTTTCACTGCATGGTACGGTACGGTACGGCTCGCTTCGGCTCGCTTTAAATGGTACCACCTCTGTTGAGGTTCCAAGCGTACCGTACCGATACTAATGGCGCTTTTCCACTGCATGGTTCGGCTCGGTGCGGTTCGACTCGGCGCGGAACGGTTCGGCTCGCTTTGCTTTTCCACTGCGTGGTACGACTCGACTCGGCGCGGAACGGTTCGGCTCGCTTTAGCTCAGTTGCTTTTCCACTGCGTGGTACGACTCGACTCAGTACGGCACGGTTCGGCTCGCTTTAGCTCAGTTGCTTTTCCACTGCAGTTAGTACCGCTTCAAAGTGGCTGGGACTGATCGTTATAGTTGCCGTCTTTACTACCATGACATCATCATATTAAATGCGAATTTTTCATTCCGTGTTTCCCCATCCACTCCTCGGCAACCAAAGAGGAACGTCTGCACCTCGTCCACTGACCACGATTCAGCCATTTCTCTCTTTTTTTGAAGTTTATACTCTTTTTTTGAAGCAAATACTTTTAAAACAGGTGCTACAGCGTTGGCTGTTGTCTACTGGCTATTTAAATCTAGCGGGTTTAGTGTCTCGTGTCGTAAATACAATGACGCTGGTAGAGATGATTCTGTCTGACCAATCAGTGATCTGCAGTGTTTCACGTCACATTTTAGTATCGGTACGGTACGCTTGGAACCTCAACAGAGGTGGTACCATTTAAAGCGAGCCGAAGCGAGCCGTACCGTACTATGCAGTGGAAATGCGCCATAAGTGAGCCGTACTGAACCGAGCCGTACCGTACCATGCAGTGGAAAAGCGCCAAAGCGTGCCGTACCGAACCGAGCCGTACCATGCAGTGGAAAAGCGCCATAAAATGTGACGTGAAAACACTGCAGATCACTGATTGGTCAGACAGAATCATCTCTACCAGCGTCATTGTATTTACGACACGAGACACTTAAACCCGCTAGATTTAAATAGCCAGTAGACAACAGCCAACGCTGTAGCACCTGTTTTAAAAGTATTTGCTTCAAAAAAAGAGTATAAACTGAAAAAAAAGAGAGAAATGGCTGAATCGTGGTCAGTGGACGAGGTGCAGACGTTCCTCTCTTTGGTTGCCGAGGAGTGGATGGGGAAACACGGAATGAAAAATTCGCATTTAATATGATGATGTCATGGTAGTAGAGACGGCAACTATAACGATCAGTCCCACCCACTTTGAAGCGGTACTAACTGCAGTGGAAAAGCAACTGAGCTAAAGCGAGCCGAACCGTGCCGTACTGAGTCGAGTCGTACCACGCAGTGGAAAAGCGAAGCGAGCCGAACCGTTCCGCGTCGAGTCGAACCGTACCGAGCCGAACCGAGCCGTACCATGCAGTGGAAAAGCGCCATAGGATATGTACCGAAAACTTTTAAGCTGGCTATGATTAAACCGCTTGTTAAAAAACCGCAACTTGATCCTACAGAATTAGTCAATTACAGGCCGATCTCAAATCTTTTCTGTCAAAGATACTAGAAAAGGCAGTATCCTCACAACTATGTTCCTTTTTAGAAAGAAATGATATCTGCGAGGATTTCCAGTCAGGATTTAGACCGTACCATAGTACTGAGACAGCTCTCATTAGAGTCACAAATGATTTGCTCCTATCATCCGATCGTGGTTGTATCTCGCTATTAGTGTTACTCGATCTTAGTGCTGCATTTGACACTATTGACCACAACTTTCTTTTAAATAGACTCGAAAATTATGTTGGCATTAGTGGCATTGCATTAGCATGGTTTAAATCATACTTATCTGACCGTTATCAGTTTGTAGCAGTAATGAAGAGATGTCTTATCGATCACAAGTTCAGTATGGCGTACCACAAGGCTCAGTACTAGGACCGTTGCTGTTCACTCTGTACATGCTACCCTTAGGAGATATCATTAGGAAGCATGGCATTAGTTTTCACTGTTATGCTGATGATACTCAGCTCTATATTTCTTCACGCCCAGACGAAACTTAACAATTCACAAAATTAACGGAATGCATAGCTGATATAAAAAATTGGATGACTAATAATTTCCTACTACTTAATTCTGAAAAAACAGAGATTCTAATTATTGGACAAAAAATGTCCTCACGTAATAACCTAGAATACTGTCTAACACTTGATGGCTGCTCTGTTAAGTCTTCGCCGTCGGTTAGGAACCTGGGTGTGCTCTTTGATACCAATCTTTCATTTGAAAGTCACGTGTCTAGTATCTGTAAAACCGCATTTTTCCATCTTAAAAATATATCTAAATTACGTCATATGCTCTCATTGACAAATGCGGAACAATTAGTTCATGCGTTCATGACATCAAGGCTAGATTATTGTAATGCTCTACTGGGTGGTTGCACTGCACGCTTAATAAACAAATTACAGCTGGTCCAAAACGCAGCAGCTCGAGTTCTTACCAGAACCAGGAAGTATGACCATATTAGCCCTGTTCTGTCAACACTGCATTGGCTGCCTATTAAACATTGTATACATTTTTAAATATTGCTGATTACTTACAAAGCACTAAATGGTTTAGCTCCGCAGTACTTGAGCGAGCTCTTAACGCATTATAGTCCTTCACGTCTATTGCGATCTCAAAATTCCGGCCAGTTGATAATACCTAGAATATCAAAATCGACTGCTGGCGGTAGATCCTTTTCCTATTTAGCACCAAAACTTTGGAACAGTCTTCCTAACATTGTCCAGGAAGCAGACACACTCTGTCAGTTCAAAGCTAGACTAAAAATGCATCTCTTTGACCTAGCATACACATTATAGACTTTTATAATTCCATATTAGGCTGCATAGATTAGGCCAGCCGGAACCGGGAACACTTCCCATAAATCCTGATGTACTCGTTACATCTTAAGAAGAATGGCGTCTACGCTAATATTAGTCTCTCTGTTTATACCGAGGTTTACCACAGTCCGCCGGATCCATGCCGTATCCAGATCCGATGAAGGACCTGCGCCTGGACGCGACGACAACGCAGTCCTGAAGTGTCAACTAGTCAGAAACCTCCTATCAACTGAGGCAGCTAAGGTATATTTCCACTCATTGGTTCTCTCCCACATCACTTACTGTTTGATAAGTTGGTCCAACGCACACTCTACAGCCTTAAAACCACTGAAATAATTATACAAACAAGCACTTAAAATTCTAGACAAAAAACCAATTCGTTACCATCATTGCCATATTCTAAAGAACTATAAATTGCTTAGTTGGGAAAACCTCATAAAATACAGAAATGTCTGTTTAGTTTATAAGATCATGCACAGTTTAGCTCCTCCGCCTTTATTTGGCCTTATCAATTTTAAATCGAAAGCAAACAGAGTTACAAGAGGTGCAGCTAGGAGGGACTGCACAATTCCACTCAAAGAAACTGCATTTAGTCATGCCGTCTTTTCATTCACAGCATCACATCAATGGAACTCAGTACCACCATTAATTAGAGAGTCTCCATCCTATTACTCATTTGAGATTAATGTTAAGAAATGGCTTATTGAAAATCAACACTGTCAACACTGACGCTGGTCCCATCCACCAACAATAACTGTATCATCTATTATCATCTATTATCATCTATTTTTTTGATTTTATCTGTTCATCTTGTTTACTCGATTGGTTGTGATTTTAACACAGTCTAAGTCACAGTTTTTACCTTTTGTTTATTGTATAAAGAATTTTATTGTATTATAACAGTTTACTATTTTAGGATGCCTAATAACATCTGGCAAGGGGAGTGCCGATGAAAACTAGCCTGTGGCTAACTCAGGTACGCTTACATTTGTTCTGAAAGTTGATTAGTGTACATTGTCCCTTTTCAAAAAAACAAATAAATAAATAAATAAAGTCTCTCCTCTTCCGCCGGATCCAGGCCGTATCCAGATCAGATGGTGGATCTGCACCTGGACCTAACCATGACGTATCCCTGAAGTGCCAGCCTCATCAGCCCTGTGAAGGCCTCATCGAACACGTCCAGTCTGACTTCTGACCTGTAACGCTGCCTGGATCATAATCATACACTGTTCGCTCGTTGGCCAGAGGAGAACTGGCCCCCGACTGAGCCTGGGTTCTCCCAAGGTTTTTTTCTCCATTCTGTCACCTGATGGAGTTTTGGTTCCTTGCCACTGTTGCCTTGGCTTTTGGCTTGCTTAGTTGGAGACATTTAATATTCAACAATATTATTGATCTGCCTTATTTAGGGTGGACGATGATGCAATGCCGGGAGCCAGAGCACCTGACATCAAAGCAAATTTAAAAGTGCTGGCTAATGCTAATTGTAAATTCTCTAAAATTATTATTCACGTCGTCACTAATGATGTTAGACTTTAGATTTTAATGTACATGTAGATAACGAAAAAGATGCATTGGGATTGGCATTTAAAGACATTCTGAACTCAATTGGAGTTAGACAACACGTGTCAGGACTTACTCATTCTCGTAATCATACTCTAGATCTAATATTATCACATGGAATCAATGTTGATGCCGTTGAAATTCTGCAGCAGAGCGATGACATCTCAGATCATTATTTAGTCTCGTGTAAACTTCATTTAGCCAAGGCTGCAAAGTCGACTCCGTGTTACAAATATGTTAGACCTATCACTTCCGCCACTAAAGATTGCTTTATTAATGATCTTCCTGATCAGTTTCATCATCTCAGCATCCCAGATAGCTTAGAAGAACTAGAAATTGCGACAGAAACTTTTAACTCTCTCTTTTCCAGCACTTTAGACACAGTTGCTCCTTTGCGCTTAAAGAAGATTAAAGAAAATAGTCCAACGCCGTGACGGTACAATGAGCACACTCAGGCACTTAAGAGAACAGCCAGAAAAATGGAGCGCAACTGGAAGAAAACAAAATTAGAGGTATTTCGCATTTCATGGAAAGAGAGCTCGATTGCATACAGAGAGGCCTTAAAAGCTGCTAGATCTGCTTATTTTTCAAACCTATTCGAAGAAAATAAACAAAACCCTAGGTATTTATTTGAAACAGTGGCTAAACTAACGAAAAATAAATCTTCAACCCCAGACGTTTCCAAGCAACACAGCAGTAATGACTTTATTAACTTCTTTACTAACAAGATTGATAATATCAGGGAGAAAATTATAACTATGCAACCGTCTACTACAGTATCGCATCAGGCAGTGCATTGTAGTCCTCTTGAAGAAAAATTAGATTCATTCGTTGCTATAGGAGAGGAAGAATTTACTAAACTCGTTAAATCATCTAAATCGACAACATGTATGTTAGACCCTATACCGACTAAGCTACTGAAAGAGATGCTTCCAGAGGTCACAGATCCTCTTCTTAATATCATTAATTCATCTTTGTCACTAGTGGCGCTTTTCCACTGCATGGTACGGTACGGCTCGGTTCGGTACGGCACGCTTTGGCGCTTTTCCACTGCATGGTATGGTACGGCTCGGTTCGGTACGGCTCACTTATGGCGCATTTCCACTGCATGGTACGGTACGGTACGGCTCGCTTCGGCTCGCTTTAAATGGTACCACCTCTGTTGAGGTTCCAAGCGTACCGTACCGATACTAATGGCGCTTTTCCACTGCATGGTACGGCTCGGTACGGTTCGACTCGGAACGGTTCGGCTCGCTTCGCTTTTCCACTGCGTGGTACGACTCGACTCAGTACGGCACGGTTCGGCTCGCTTTAGCTCAGTTGCTTTTCCACTGCAGTTAGTACCGCTTCAAAGTGGGTGGGACTGATCGTTATAGTTGCCGTCTTTACTACCATGACATCATCATATTAAATGCAAATTTTTCATTCCGTGTTTCCCCAACCACTCCTCGGCAACCAAAGAGGAACGTCTGCACCTCGTCCACTGACCACGATTCAGCCATTTCTTTTTTTTTTTTAAGTTTATACTCTTTTTTTGAAGCAAATGCTTTTAAAACAGGTGCTACAGCGTTGGCTGTTGTCTACTGGCTATTTAAATCTAGCGGGTTTAGTGTCTCGTGTCGTAAATACAATGACGCTGGTAGAGATGATTCTGTCTGACCAATCAGTGATCTGCAGTGTTTCACGTCACATTTTAGTATCGGTACGGTACGCTTGGAACCTCAACAGAGGTGGTACCATTTAAAGCGAGCCGTACCGAACCGAGCCGTACCGTACCATGCAGTGGAAAAGCGCCATAAAATGTGACGTGAAAACACTGCAGATCACTGATTGGTCAGACAAAATCATCTCTACCAGCGTCATTGTATTTACGACACGAGACACTTAAACCCGCTAGATTTAAATAGCCAGTAGACAACAGCCAACGCTGTAGCACCTGTTTTAAAAGTATTTGCTTCAAAAAAAGAGTATAAACTGAAAAAAAAGAGAGAAATGGCTGAATCGTGGTCAGTGGACGAGGTGCAGACGTTCCTCTTTGGTTGCCAAGGAGTGGATGGGGAAACATGGAATGAAAAATTCGCATTTAATATGATGATGTCATGGTAGTAAAGACGGCAGCTATAACGATCAGTCCCACCCACTTTGAAGCGGTACTAACTGCAGTGGAAAAGCAACCGAGCTAAAGCGAGCCGAACCGTGCCGTACTGAGTCGAGTCGTACCACGCAGTGGAAAAGCAAAGCGAGCCGAACCGTTCCGCAACGAGTCGAACCGGACCGAGCCGAACCGAGCCGTACCATCCAGTGGAAAAGCGCCATAGGATATGTACTGAAAACTTTTAAGCTGGCTATGATTAAACCGCTTGTTAAAAAACCGCAACTTGATCCTACAGAATTAGTCAATTACAGGCCGATCTCGAATCTTTTCTGTCAAAGATACTAGAAAAGGCAGTATCCTCACAACTATGTTCCTTTTTAGAAAGAAATGATATCTGCGAGGATTTCCAGTCAGGATTTAGACCGTACCATAGTACTGAGACAGCTCTCATTAGAGTCACAAATGATTTGCTCCTATCATCCGATCATGGTTGTATCTCGCTATTAGTGTTACTCGATCTTAGTGCTGCATTTGACACTATTGACCACAACATTCTTTTAAATATTTACTAAACTCGTTAAATCATCTAAATCGACAACATGTATGTTAGACCCTATACCGACTAAGCTACTGAAAGAGATGCTTCCAGAGGTCACAGATCCTCTTCTTAATATCATTGATTCATCTTTGTCACTAGTGGCGCTTTTCCACTGCATGGTACGGTACGGCTCGGTTCGGTACGGCACGCTTTGGCGCTTTTCCACTGCATGGTATGGTATGGCTCGGTTCGGTACGGCTCACTTATGGCGCATTTCCACTGCATGGTACGGTACGGTACGGCTCGCTTCGGCTCGCTTTAAATGGTACCACCTCTGTTGAGGTTCCAAGCGCACCGTACCGATACAAATGGCGCTTTTCCACTGCATGGTACGGCTCGGTACGGTTCGACTCGGTACGGTTCGACTCGGCGCGGAACGGTTCGGCTCGCTTTGCTTTTCCACTGCGTGGTACGACTCGACTCAGTACGGCACGGTTCGGCTCGCTTTAGCTCAGTTGCTTTTCCACTGCAGTTAGTACCGCTTCAAAGTGGGTGGGACTGATCGTTATAGTTGCCGTCTTTACTACCATGACATCATCATATTAAATGCGAATTTTTCATTCCGTGTTTCCCCATCCACTCCTCGGCAACCAAAGAGGAACGTCTGCACCTCGTCCACTGACCACGATTCAGCCATTTCTTCTTTTTTTTTAAAGTTTATACTCTTTTTTTGAAGCAAATACTTTTAAAACAGGTGCTACAGCGTTGGCTGTTGTCTACTGGCTATTTAAATCTAGCGGGTTTAGTGTCTCGTGTCGTAAATACAATGACGCTGGTAGAGATGATTCTGTCTGACCAATCAGTGATCTGCAGTGTTTTTACGTCACATTTTAGTATCGGTACGGTACGCTTGGAACCTCAACAGAGGTGGTACCATTTAAAGCGAGCCGAAGCGAGCCGTACCGTACCGTACCATGCAGTGGAAATGCGCCATAAGTGAGTCGTACCGAACCGAGCCGTACCGTACCATGCAGTGGAAAAGCGCCAAAGCGTGCCGTACCGAACCGAGCCGTACCATGCAGTGGAAAAGCGCCATAAAATGTGACGTGAAACACTGCAGATCACTGATTGGTCAGACAGAATCATCTCTACCAGCGTCATTGTATTTACGACACGAGACACTTAAACCCGCTAGATTTAAATAGCCAGTAGACAACAGCCAACGCTGTAGCACCTGTTTTAAAAGTATTTGTTTCAAAAAAAGAGTATAAACTTCAAAAAAAGAGAGAAATGGCTGAATCGTGGTCAGTGGACGAGGTGCAGACGTTCCTCTCGTTGGTTGCCGAGGAGTGGATGGGGAAACACGGAATGAAAAATTCGCATTTAATATGATGATGTCATGGTAGTAAAGACGGCAACTATAACGATCAGTCCCACCCACTTTGAAGCGGTACTAACTGCAGTGGAAAAGCAACTGAGCTAAAGCGAGCCGAACCGTGCCGTACTGAGTCGAGTCGTACCACGCAGTGGAAAAGCGAAGCGAGCCGAACCGTTCCGCGTCGAGTCGAACCGTACCGAGCCGAACCGAGCCGTACCATGCAGTGGAAAAGCGCCATAGGATATGTACCGAAAACTTTTAAGCTGGCTATGATTAAACCACTTGTTAAAAAACCGCAACTTGATCATACAGAATTAGTCAATTACAGGCCGATCTCGAATCTTTTCTGTCAAAGATCCTAGAAAAGGCAGTATCCTCACAACTATGTTCCTTTTTAGAAAGAAATGATATCTGCGAGGATTTCCAGTCAGGATTTAGACCGTACCATAGTACTGAGACAGCTCTCATTAGAGTCACAAATGATTTGCTCCTATCATCCGATCGTGGTTGTATCTCGCTATTAGTGTTACTCGATCTTAGTGCTGCATTTGACACTATTGACCACAACATTCTTTTAAATAGACTCGAAAATTATGTTGGCATTAGTGGCATTGCATTAGCATGGTTTAAATCATACTTATCTGACCGTTATCAGTTTGTAGCAGTAATGAAGAGATGTCTTATCGATCACAAGTTCAGTATGGCGTACCACAAGGCTCAGTACTAGGACCGTTGCTGTTCACTCTGTACATGCTACCCTTAGGAGATATCATTAGGAAGCATGGCATTAGTTTTCACTGTTATGCTGATGATACTCAGCTCTATATTTCTTCACGCCCAGACGAAACTTAACAATTCACAAAATTAACGGAATGCATAGCTGATATAAAAAATTGGATGACTAGTAATTTCCTACTACTCAATTCTTAAAAAACAGAGATTCTAATTATTGGACAAAAAACGTCCTTGCGTAATAACCTAGAATACTGTCTAACACTTGATGGCTGCTCTGTTAAGTCTTCGCCGTCGGTTAGGAACCTGGGTGTGCTCTTTGATACCAATCTTTCATTTGAAAGTCACGTGTCTAGTATCTGTAAAACCGCATTTTTCCATCTTAAAAATATATCTAAATTACGTCATATGCTCTCATTCACAAATGCGGAACAATTAGTTCATGCGTTCATGACATCAAGGCTAGATTATTGTAATGCTCTACTGGGTGGTTGCCCTGCACGCTTAATAAACAAATTACAGCTGGTCCAAAACGCAGCAGCTCGAGTTCTTACCAGAACCAGGAAGTATGACCATATTAGCCCTGTTCTGTCAACACTGCATTGGCTGCCTATTAAACATTGTATACATTTTAAAATATTGCTGATTACTTACAAAGCACTAAATGGTTTAGCTCCGCAGTACTTGAGCGAGCTCTTAACGCATTATAGTCCTTCACGTCTATTGCGATCTCAAAATTCCGGCCAGTTGATAATACCTAGAATATCAAAATCGACTGCTGGCGGTAGATCCTTCTCCTATTTAGCACCAAAACTTTGGAACAGTCTTCCTAACATTGTCCAGGAAGCAGACACACTCTGTCAGTTCAAAGCTAGACTAAAAACATCTCTTTGACCTAGCATACACATTATAGACTTTTATAATTCCATATTAGGCTGCATAGATTAGGCCAGCCGGAACCGGGAAGACTTCCCATAAATCCTGATGTACTCGTTACCAGTGTTGGGTATAGTTACTTTGGAAAGTAGTTAATTAGGTTACAACGTTACCATCAATAAAAAGGAATCAGTTACGTTACAGCGTTATCTATTCATAAAAGTAACGCGTTAGAGTACTCATGCGTTACCAAAAATTAAAAGCCGTTTGCAGCGGCTCACACATGACAGACACAGCCCCCGGCCCCTTTAAATGCACCTAGAAGTCGTGACTCCTGACAATGAATAACGTCAGTCATCCGACTAAATTAACACTGCAGGATAACAATAACAGGAAAGACAGTCAGCAATAGGCTATTCCACATGGCGTTTTATTTATTTATTTATTATCACAGAACATATTAATCAAAATTCGCACCTACCCAGCCCGGGTAGCCTAGGCTACTGTATATGAGCACCATACAAGATAACTCCTGATTTTTTTCTTTAAATCTAATGCAGTTATCAAAGTGTATCAAGTGTGCTTACTTGTAAACACAACCTGAGGTAAACAGGCTTGCAGATTTAAATCCATTTAGAAATGAACAACCAGTCGATCTAACCGAAATTAACAGCTGGCTGTCAAACAAAAATGATTACAAACCGAATTAAATTTTTGGCGGTCGACAGAAGCTTTTCACCAACGCAGAGTGTGCATTTTCTTTTCCTTTTCGTTGACAAATTGAACATGATGTGCGTACTTCCATAATCCAAACGCTGTCTTCTCTGCCATCTTGCCGGGAGTTAAAAAAAAAAAAAAAAAAAAAACACACACACACACAGGGTCAGACTCACAGGCGCATGCAGGGCACAGACGTATCACAGCCATTGACTTTACGATCACAGCGCTTCGGCTCCGCTGATATACCCGCAGGTGGCAAAGTAGACCTAAGCCTACTGTCTGACAAAAAGCAGGCTGCAGTCGGGATTTTCCTTTCCTTAAAATGACGGATTACTTTTTAAAAAAAATAACGAAGTTACTGATTACTTAACGCAAGAAACTAACGCGTTAAGTTACACATTTCACGAAAAAGGTAATTAGAGTACTCTAACGCGTTACTTTGTAACGCGTTACCCACAACACTGCTCGTTACATCTTAAGAAGAATGGCGTCTACGCTAATATTAGTCTCTCTGTTTATACCGAGGTTTACCACAGTCCGCCGGATCCATGCCGTATCCAGATCCGATGAAGGACCTGCGCCTGGACGCGACGACAACGCAGTCCTGAAGTGTCAACTAGTCAGAAACCTCCTATCAACTGAGGCAGCTAAGGTATATTTCCACTCATTGGTTCTCTCCCACATCACTTACTGTTTGATAAGTTGGTCCAACGCACACTCTACAGCCTTAAAACCACTGAAATAATTATACAAACAAGCACTTAAAATTCTAGACAAAAAACCAATTCGTTACCATCATTGCCATATTCTAAAGAACTATAAATTGCTTAGTTGGGAAAACCTCATAAAATACAGAAATGTCTGTTTAGTTTATAAGATCATGCACAGTTTAGCTCCTCCGCCTTTATTTGGCCTTATCAATTTTAAATCGAATGCAAACAGAGTTACAAGAGGTGCAGCTAGGAGGGACTGCACAATTCCACTCAAAGAAACTGCATTTAGTCATGCCGTCTTTTCATTCACAGCATCACATCAATGGAACTCAGTACCACCATTAATTAGAGAGTCTCCATCCTATTACTCATTTGAGATTAATGTTAAGAAATGGCTTATTGAAAATCAACACTGTCAACACTGACGCTGGTCCCATCCACCAACAATAACTGTATCTATTATCATCTATTTTTTTGATTTTATCTGTTCATCTTGTTTACTCGATTGGTTGTGATTTTAACACAGTCTAAGTCACAGTTTTTACCTTTTGTTTATTGTATAAAGAATTGTATTGTATTATAACAGTTTACTATTTTAGGATGCCTAATAACATCTGGCAAGGGGACTGCCGATGAAAACTAGCCTGTGGCTAACTCAGGTACGCTTACATTTGTTCTGAAAGTTGATTAGTGTACATTGTCCCTTTTCAAATAAACAAATAAATAAATAAATAAAGTCTCTCCTCTTCCGCCGGATCCAGGCCGTATCCAGATCAGATGGTGGATCTGCACCTGGACCTAACCATGACGCATCCCTGAAGTGCCAGCCTCATCAGCCCTGTGAAGGCCTCATCAACACGTCCAATCTGACTTCTGACCTGTAACGCTGCCTGGATCATAATCATACACTGTTCGCTCGTTGGCCAGAGGAGAACTGGCCCCCGACTGAGCCTGGGTTCTCCCAAGGTTTTTTTTCTCCATTCTGTCACCTGATGGAGTTTTGGTTCCTTGCCACTGTTGCCTTGGCTTTTGGCTTGCTTAGTTGGAGACATTTAATATTCAACAATATTATTGATCTGCCTTATTTAGGGTGGACGATGATGCAATTTTCTTCTAGAAACAAACTTTGTTGTATTATTTTCATGTTATCAATGTGAAGCTGCTTTGAGACAATCTGTATTGTAAAAAGCGCTATATAAATAAAGGTGACTTGACTTGACTTGACTAGATGGCATACTCACTAAATTATGTTCTTTAAAATATGTAAATTTGTTTGTACACTGCCCTAAACAAGTATAAAATTTCGTAAAGTGAATAGCTTTTAAAATAATCCAAATAATTTTTTTAATTGAAACCTTTGATTGTGCATTGTGATTGATTGCATGTAAAGTCATCAATAAATAAGTGATTTGTTGTCTTTATTATGGAGTATCTGAGTCTTTAAGGTCTTCTGAATGTAAAGTGACAGTTTTGCTATGGCTGTATATATATATACTGAGAGAGAGAGAGAGGCTATCTATCTATCTATCTATCTATATATAGTGTATAAATGTGTGTGTGTGTGTGTGTGTGTTTATGTATATATAAAACTATTCTATTTTATAGTCATATAACATATTTTATTTTATATTGTACTATTTCTACTAATAATAATAATAGCAATGAAAAATGGTATTTATTAATATTATTTATAATATATATTATTATATTTCATACAATTATTATTATATATCTATTATTTTATATAGTTTCTACTAATAAAAATAATGAAACATTTTATTTAATTAATATTATTTATAATATATTTCATACAAAACTTATATTACATATCTATTATTTTATATAGTACTACTACTACTAATAATGAAAATAATTATTTAATTAATATTATTATATTTTATAAAATTATTGTAATATAATCTATTATTTGATTTACTAACATCTACTAATATGGCACTAATCTGTTTCTATGGACGTTCCTCATCATCACAGCTGATCATCGTTTAGTTCGTCACCATGTATTTAAGTTCCTCCCTGTTCTCTCTGTGTGAGTCGTTCGTTGTTTGTGTTTGTATTGTTGCAAGCACACACTGTTACACCTTCTGTCTGTACGTAAGTTTACTTTATTATTAAAAGACATTTCAAACTGGAACCTGTTATCATCATCATCATCTTCATCATTGTGACATAATAATAATAATGACTGAAAATTAAAATTAAAATTAATAATAATAATAATAAAAATTGTATTTTAAATTTTTTAAATTAATTATTTAAAAAAAAAAAAAAATATATATATATATATATATATATATATATATATATATATATATATATATATATATATATATATATATATATATATATTAATATATAATACTTACTTTATAAAATCCGCGTCTTCACGTGACGCCTTCGCGCTGCATTGTTGACGTCATTGGTTACAGAAGGTTAGCAAGAATATTTACATTAAACATAATATATTTTTTTAATATTTAAAGCTAGGTTTAAAAGCAATGACAAAAATATATATATTAAAAAGAAAGAATATTTTTCTCGTGATATTTTGTTTCGAAAAACCGCATTCTAGCGACATCTGCTGGTCAAATGTGCGCAACTGTGATTATCAGAAATGTAAACATTGGGGAGGAAATCAAGATTATAACTACCGGTAAGTGTGTACCGGTCAAAAGTTTGGAAACATAATTAATTTTTTATGTTTTTGAAAGAAGTCTCTTATCCTCATCAAGCCTGCATTTATTTGATCAAAAATACAGAAAAAAAACCTGTAATATTGTGAAATATTATAACAATTTAAAATAACGATTCTATTTGAATATACTTTAAAATGTAATGTGTTCCTTTGATGTAAAGCTGAATATTCAGCATCGTTACTCCAGTCTTCAGTGTCACTTGATCCTTCAGAAATCAGACGATTGGATTTCAACTAAGTTATAAAAAAAGTAAACACTAAAGCAGTTAACAGGTTATAACAGTGTAGATATCAGTTTTAAATTGTTAAAACGCATTCGTTGTTTTTGTGTGTTATTCGGTCATAGCGAAATAAAATTGATGAGATTGAGATTGAGACCGAATGGGATTAAAAGTACTGTATTATTATCCTGTAGGCTAAATTATTTAGCTGTCGGCTAAATTAAAGTTAAAAAAAAAAAAACACTTTTTAATGGTTTTGGCCACAGTTCTGCATAATACATGGTTTCTGAGGCTATTTGGGTCATGCAATTCATAAATTATCTTATTGATTTGACCTATTTTGACTTTCAAATTCAAGATGGCCGCCAATTTTTAGCTCTTTAAGGCGAGACACTACAGGTGTATAGGGTACATTTTTTAACTTGCAGATATCACCATGAAACTTTGCCAGTTGATTACTCGCATGAATAGGAGGAAAAAATGTATTGCAAGTTTTCTGTAATTTTTTGTTTAAATATGCTAATCAGGCTATATCCAATTAAATATGCGCTAATTTGCATATATTTTGAAGTGACGAATCTGACCATTGAAAAAAACAAGGTTCAAAATGATTTGTGCATTTTGTTGATATATTCAATGAAAAGACATTACAAGATACATTACAAGAATATCTCCTTTTGAACCCTGTAAATCAGAAAATACTGCCAATAGCCTTAAATTCATTTCGGCTCTATTTTTAGCCATAAAATGTCATATCAATCATATAAACCACAATATAGTTGCGAATACAACTGTAAAGTTTGGTGTATGTATATTCACCTATAAAAGACAAAGGAGATTATTTAGCTTGGAGTTGTTTTTTATTAACATTTTAACAAAAAGACTCTTCATCTGAATCTGTTGAATCTCCACACTGACTCCTCTCATCATCATCACTGCTATACGCTGATTTCACGCAGTCGCCATTTTGAAATCGAAAGTGAGGCTCCGGTGGGAAGAACCCCGGAAGTACAGATAAACAACAATGCCTTGGACTACCAACCTGAAGCTGCTGCCGCGATTTACACTATTGGAAGATAATATTCAATATAGGATATGTATATAGTTCATTCCTGCTTCATTTTTTACTCTCTGAATTATATATAAAAAAAATTATTTTATTTATAAATAAATTTCACTGTATATAGTCTAAAGTATGAAAGAAATGTATGTACAGTTTTAGAATTGACACAACATCATTAAACACAACAATACGCCATCGCATTCACGACTCTCCTATGATTAAAGGCGACACTTCCGGTTTTCTTCCCACCGGAGCCTCGCTTTCGATTTCAAAATAACGGCTGCGTGAAATCAGCGTATTCTCATCTGAGCAGTCATGAGGTGTGAGCTGCAGGGGCAAGGGGGGCAGGGTGTGACGCACTGGTCGACACTTTCCGTTCACTGCTCCCAGCCGTGACCAATGGGAGAAGGATGCTCTTGCAGGTTGTAATGGAGCTGGCAATACACAAATCCGCCGCGATCTCTATGGGCGCCGCCATCTTGCCTGCCGCCATTACTGCGTGCCTGCGAAGTGACGGCGGTGTGACACCTGCCGGTGCCCTCTAATGACATTTCAATGAAAGCGGATCCTGGGGCTTAAATATTGTGATTGTCAAAACATTTTAGAAACTAAACTGAATTTTATTAGGTTTAGTGACAACATGTTGCAATGTTTATATTATATGGTACAATTTCTGGTAAGCTACGTTTTTTTTTATTATTGCTTGAAACAAATTTCAGGATTTCAATTCAGTTCAATTCTTGTGATTTGATTTAATATTGACTAATTTGGATAAATATTAGGTACACAAGATGGGCATAATTTTTCTCAAGAAAAAAAAAACTCACCTAATGCTGTAAGTTAAACATACAGAGAGCCTTATAGTATTACTCAAATTAAATATAATGCGTTTTTTTTATTATAATAACAACTTTATTTAATGATATGAGTAAAAATATAATAAATATGTAATATAGTACACATATTTAGCAAAATACTCTCTATAGCTCTTTTTTTTATAGCCAACTAACCTGCTATAGCCCATTATGGTCATTAAATGGCTTTCCTGAGGTAAATGTTATAGCACATAATTGTTCTCCAGCTGTTTTATTGACCCTTTCCACGGTTAAAAAAAACACTGATTGATCGATATTATGTATGATGCATATACATTTCGGTAAGTTGTACTGTTTCTTTTAACATTGTTCATTCGTGTTTATTTACTATTAGCTAGAGATGATAGGTTCACGTGCCGCTAGAGATCCGTCACGTCACATTTACAAACACCAAAACGGTATTTATTGTTTGAATTTCGTAATAAAATTGACAGAATCTGAGAGCTGAGCTTTTTTATATCATAACTAATTTGCTCTGTCTAGTCTGTCGGTCTCCGTGTCCTCTTTGCCTCGCGATTTTTCTGTGCGTGAGAAAATGGATGTGTGGCGTGAGAGCGTGTGAAAAGTTGCGTGTGTCTCACGGTGAAAGCGTGAGAGTTGGCAGCATACAGGTATTCAAGATTATTTTATTAATCATCTGGCATGCGAGCTTCAGAACCCTGAACTACAGGGCATTGATTGAAGGTCAGAATTACATGTATGGATTGGCCAGATACTGCATACCTTCGCAGATGAGCTCATCACATTAAAAGGTGTCGTGAGGTTTTCACAGGCAGTGAACTCGTACCATAATGTGTCAGTAACAATACAGAGAGAAAACTGCAAAGTTCTCGAAGCAGTGTGTGACTGCATGGCCAGCCGAGGGAAGTGTTGTAGCCATACAGCAGGGTTACTGTACAAAATTAAAGATGAATAGATAAAAATAACATTTCGTACAGCTACAGCCGCCTACGGGACCAACACTACTTCCTTAGCAGCAAGGCACGCAGTAATGGCGGCACTGCTTTACTTCCGTGTTTCGCCGGATTTGTGTATATGTAAGGTAGTTTGTCCTTTCCATATGAAGATTCAAAGAATCCTCATCAAGTGGGAGACGGATTGTATACTTATTCTTCAGTTTGTGCCATTTGGAAAGTCTGGCCTGCCCGCAGCTCACATCTGCACTCTCATCATAAATGATGGAGAGGACAAATGCCTTCATATCTGCTCTGACTTCATGTTTTAATTCCAGACTCTCGCCCACTCGTCCCAGGAGCTCTCTTGCCTCAGAATTGATCTTCACCTTCTCCAACACCTTCTTCTTCCCATGCCCATAGAACCCTGAGGTGTGGTCACTACCAGTGATCACATGGAGAGGTATGATGATAGACGAGAGAGAAACGTCAACCAACCTGAGAACTGGTGTGGCTAATGGGGACTATGTCTTCAGACATCCAGAAGCAGATACAATGCTTCTCTCTGCCTATGCAAAGGTGAGAGCCAGTAAGTACACTGGGCCTGTTGTTCTAGACTGCGAGGACACAGATGTGTATGTCCAAGCAGCTTACGTCTCGCAGCAAGTCAGAGGTGATCTGCTGATTAAACGTAAGCATGCGTTAATCAACTGCCGTGCCATGCTCTCGGAAGAGGTTGCAGATATCATCATACCTCTCCAGGGGCACCGCGACTAATTTTTTTCTTTAACCTTTATAGATGACAAATCCAGTGAGAAACGAACCTTCCCTCTCCACGGTCACGGAATTGCTATATATGACCCAACTATATAGTTCATCATGATCATGTTTCAACTTTATTTACTTCTGTTTCCGTAGCAACGAGGAACAAATGGAAGACTCACCTGTGCTGCAATATGGTAAACTACTTTACCATAGTAAAGTTTGTATTTATTGTAGTTTGTATTGATTTATATTTTTGTTCAATTATTCGTACAAATTATATTTATGTCTTAGACTCGTGTATTAATCTGCCTAACTGTTTTGTTCATCTCTGAAGGCTGAAGTAGAAGACACTTTAAAGAGGATTCAAGGCTATAATGGTGTTATTGGCTCAATAGTCGTTAACGCAGAAGGTAACCTTAGGCCTAATCACAATTTACCATGGTTTTACTGTACTTATATTAACTGTTATATTTATAATATAATATCATATTTGACAAAACTACATAGGATAAGCTGGTATAGAGAATGGACATAATATAATATAATATAATATAATATAATATAATATAATATAATATAATATAATATAATATTTTACAAACCTACATAGGATAAGCTGGTATAGAGAATGGATATAATATAATGTAATATAATATTTTACAAAACTGGTATAGAGAATGGATATAATATAATAAAATATAATATAATATGGTAGAATTATACTAAATAATCAACAATAGTGATGAAGAAACTGATTTTGCATGAGGTTTTATTAGAATTAAGCTGCTTTTTTATGATAAATGCTATAAGTGTGAAACTAGTTTGTTTTCTAGAAGCCGTAGTTCCATTGATCTTAACCTGGTCATTTTCAGGCATTCCCATCAGAACGACACTAGACAACTCGACGACGGTGCAGTATGTGGGACTGCTGCATCAGCTGACTATGAAAACCAGGAGCACGATCAGAGACATCGACCCCCAGAACGACCTGACGTTTCTGCGCATCAGGTCCAAGAAACACGAGATCATGGTGGCGCCAGGTGGGTCAGCGCATTATCAGCCCGTCTTACTTATCTTATCAAGCTGTTAACGCTCATATCCTGTAGCTCTCACCTTTTCCCCATTTTCCTCCAGATAAAGAATTCCATTAGAAGATGGTTGGGAATACCCCCGAGCTTTACATTCTTGGGGCTCTACATAAGGTCGGGCCAGCTCCAGCTTTCCCTGTCTTCAGTAGTGGAGGAGTTTAAAGTCGCCAAATGCAGACTGTCCCTGACATATAGGGACTCTCAAGACCAACTCACCAGGGAAGCAGGAGTCAGAACAAGATCTGGCCGTAAGTGGGCCGCCAGCACGGCAATTAACCAGGCAGAATGTTCTCTCATAACCAAAGATATCATCGGAAACCGAAAGGAAGTCCGAAATCTTGAGGAAGAAGGGAGAAATTTACTTTGCATTGTGATCGATTGCATGTCAAGTCATCAATAAATAAGAGATTTGTTGTCTTTATTATGGAGTATCTAAGTCTTTAAGGTCTTCTGAATGTAAAGTGACAGTTTTGGTATGGCTGATATATATATATATATATATATATATATATATATATATATATTGAGAGAGAGAGAGGCTATCTATCTATCTATCTATCTATCTATATATATATATACACTCACCTAAAGGATTATTAGGAACACCATACTAATACTGTGTTTGACCCCCTTTCGCCTTCAGAACTGCCTTAATTCTACGTGGCATTGATTCAACAAGGTGCTGAAAGCATTCTTTAGAAATGTTGGCCCATATTGATAGGATAGCATCTTGCAGTTGATGGAGATTTGTGGGATGCACATCCAGGGCACGAAGCTCCCGTTCCACCACATCCCAAAGATGCTCTATTGGGTTGAGATCTGGTGACTGTGGGGGCCATTTTAGTACAGTGAACTCATTGTCATGTTCAAGAAACCAATTTGAAATGATTCGAGCTTTGTGACATGGTGCATTATCCTGCTGGAAGTAGCCATCAGAGGATGGGTACATGGTGGTCATAAAGGGATGGACATGGTCAGAAACAATGCTCAGGTAGGCCGTGGCATTTAAACGATGCCCAATTGGCACTAAGGGGCCTAAAGTGTGCCAAGAAAACATCCCCCACACCATTACACCACCACCACCAGCCTGCACAGTGGTAACAAGGCATGATGGATCCATGTTCTCATTCTGTTTACGCCAAATTCTGACTCTACCATCTGAATGTCTCAACAGAAATCGAGACTCATCAGACCAGGCAACATTTTTCCAGTCTTCAACTGTCCAATTTTGGTGAGCTCGTGCAAATTGTAGCCTCTTTTTCCTATTTGTAGTGGAGATGAGTGGTACCCGGTGGGGTCTTCTGCTGTTGTAGCCCATCCGCCTCAAGGTTGTGCGTGTTGTGGCTTCACAAATGCTTTGCTGCATACCTCGGTTGTAACGAGTGGTTATTTCAGTCAAAGTTGCTCTTCTATCAGCTTGAATCAGTCGGCCCATTCTCCTCTGACCTCTAGCATCAACAAGGCATTTTCGCCCACAGGACTGCTGCATACTGGATGTTTTTCCCTTTTCACACCATTCTTTGTAAACCCTAGAAATGGTTGTGCGTGAAAATCCCAGTAACTGAGCAGATTGTGAAATACTCAGACCGGCCCGTCTGGCACCAACAACCATGCCACGCTCAAAATTGCTTAAATCACCTTTCTTTCCCATTCTGACATTCAGTTTGGAGTTCAGGAGATTCTCTTGACCAGGACCACACCCCTAAATGCATTGAAGCAACTGCCATGTGATTGGTTGATTAGATAATTGCATTAATGAGAAATTGAACAGGTGTTCCTAATAATCCTTTAGGTGAGTGTATATATATATACTGTATAAATGTGTGTGTGTGTGTGTTTATGTATATATAAAACTATTATATTTTATACAGTCATTATATAATATATATTTTATTTTATATTGTAATATTTCTACTAATAATAATAGCAATGAAAAATGGTATTTATTAATATTATTTATAATATATATTATTATTGTATTTCATACAATTATTATTATATATCTATAATTTTTATAGTTTCTACTACTAATAAAAATAATGAAACATTTTATTTAATTAATATTATTTATAATAATATATTTCATACAATACTTATATTACATATCTATTATTTTATATAGTACTACTAATACTAATAATGAAAATAATGATTTAATTAATATTATATTTTATAAAATTATTGTAATATAATCTATTATTTGATATAGTAACTTCTACTAATATGGCACTAATCTGTTTCTATGGACGCTCCTCATCATCACAGCTGATCATCGTTTAGTTCGTCACCATGTATTTAAGTTCCTCCCTGTTCTCTCTGTGTGAGTCGTTCGTTGTTTGTGTTTGTATTGTTGCAAGCACACACTGTTACACCTTCTGTCTGTACGTAAGTTTACTTTATTATTAAAAGACATTTCATACTGGAACCTGTTATCATCATCATCATCTTCATCATTGTGACATAATAATAATAATGACAAATTGTATTTTAATTACTATATATAGGCCCATGTAATATTATTTAATTTAATTCAAAAAAAATTTTAATTAATTATTTAAAATATATATTAATATATAATAAAATGATATTATTATTATTATTATTATTATTTCAAAATGTAGTTATATATCTTCCAGAAGATGGCAGTAGTTCAAGTAGATGCTTTGTATTGCTGCTCATTTAGTTTCTCTGATAAATGGCTGCTTTAATGGTTTGTGACAGCTGTGGTCTGGTTTATTGTGCTCTTCTGCAGTGCTAAGCTAATTAAGTGTATTATGCGCATCTTCTACATCACACCATCCGTGCTAAAACAGAAAGCACATTTAATAGAAATATATGCTGGATAAAAATGGTTCTTCAGTTTGGTCAGTGTGGTGGATTTACAGGTTTGGCTGGTTCACATGTTTAAGCTCCATTACATGCAGCAGATTTGCTGTTGTGTTGTGTTTGTGTGTGTTTTTGCCTGAGGGTCAGTGTTGTCTTCTGAAAGGAACAGTGTATCCAGAACGTTTGTGCTCTAATTACTCTAACACAATCATTTCCTTATGGTTGCAGTTCTACGGGTCTTTACCCCATGAAATCTATAAAAGGCACTTTCTATGAATAGGGTGGCATCCAATGACATAAATAAATAAATAATGCACAAATTTCATGTTCTCATGAGTAATTGTCTAACACAAAAATGAGGTATGAAAACCAGCAAGTTAAATAGAGCTCTTGTGTTTTGTCCTTTTCATGGCATCCAACAATGAGTATAATAGAATATTAGTTGTAGAAGTTGATGAAATGCTTATTTCTAGTAGAGTTGGTGTTCCCGTAGTTTCTGAAAGACCTGCGTAACGTGATGGCGATGGTCGGCCCGGTTCCGGGAGTATATCAGGATGCCGTCGGAATTATGGAGAAGCTCCCGGAACACCTCATTCATCAATCCCTGGAATATAGAGGGTGAGTTGGACAGCACGTATACGGCTTAACCTGATATCCACAGAAAGCAGTCTTCCATTCATCACCCCCCCCCGTATCCGAATGAGGTTGTAGCTGTTACGCAGGCCCAACTTAGTGAACACGCGTGCACCCCTCAGGGACCAGTGGCACTAAACAGTCTGAGCACTGATCGCTCGGTAGTCGATGCAGGGCCTCAAACCTCCGTCCTTTTTGGCCAGTAAGAAGAAGCAAGAAGCGGCAAAAATATAATATAAATATATATAGGCCTAATATTTAGTTTACTGAGTTTGTGATGATACTGTGTTTTAATGACTTTTGGCTATTTTGAAACAGTTCCAGGCCCTATTTTGCATACTGATATCTGTATATTTATCTGGTTCTTCTAGCTTACCTGAGATGATGGAGTCAGACTCTGGAGATGCTTGCGTTCCCCACTGCCGGAGTGCCTGACCTCCGCTCGGCTTCCATCTGTCCGCTTTACATGCCCAGCGCTGCCAATTGGCACTCTCAGCACGGGGCCTTGTCTGTTTGTGTGTCACATATCAGCACTTAAAAGCAAGCCTGCTTTAGACGCGGCTTCATTGAAAGACAACAAATTTGTTTTGTTTTTTTCTGTGTGGACTTGGTGTGAAGGTATAATATCATCCCACCAAAGGCTTTGTATTTTATGTCCTTTCTCCGAAAGTATTCGGAGTTCAGTTCAGTGTACATATTATAATGAAGTTTCCATCCTCCTCTGAAAGTTCAGAGTCTTAAAGCGTCTTATCTACATCTTATTTGGTTTAAAGTTATTTTCAAGTGCAGTTGTTAGCTTAAGGATAAGCTAATTTGCACCTAATTTGACCACTAAAGTGACTATTAAATATTATCGAATATAATATTATTTTATACTATTCATTTATTTTCTAAAATAAAATAATTAAATGAATTATAAATCAAACGATTTGAAGCTTAAAGTGACTTTCTTAATTATCCTAACTTAATGTAGCCTAGTCTAGATTTTCAATTTAGAATAATAAATAGGACTATGATTCAGTCATATTAAAAAAGTATTATTAATGTAGTCAGTCATGTTAAATATTTATTATTTTATATTATTTTTAATGTATTTCTAAAATAAAAATGATGTAATAAATTGTTCATTTTGTAAACAACATGAATTGACTCTGTTACTTATATTAGTGTAGTCACATTCAGTCACATTAACTATTTCTTTATAATATTTACTTATTACCTTAAATTATGTATACTGTATATAAATAAAATAATTTGACCCTTAAAGTGACTTTTATTGGTGTGACCTAATGTAGAAATATTCAGTCATATTAAAACTATAATATTATATTATTTATGTATTATATTACATTTCATTTGTTTGTTTATAATATAATGTATAATATATTTTTTATAATGTTTTATCAAATAAAATGAATTGGCGTTGTCAGATTCTGTTCTATTTATTGTATTATTTTATATTATTCTTTCTATAATAATAATATAATAAAAAATGTATCTAATAAATAAAATGATTTGACCCTTTTATTGTGTAACTGTGTAATCATGTAGTTAGTCAATCATATTAAATATTATATTATTTTATTTATTACATTGTTATTATATTTATTTTATTATTTTTTTGAGTAATGATTACTTTTTCATTTTTAAAAATGATTAAACTTCATTGTGTAACGCACTGAATGATACTCAAAGTAATGTGGAACCCTACTTAGTAGATCACTAAGTCAGATCGACTTACAATTGTCCAAATTCAGGCAAAAGCTTGTCACAGAAAATGTAGACATGTATTTTCAGTATTCAAATGGATAAAACAACAAGCAGAACATGAATAATGGCTCTGAGAATAGAAGCAATGACCCTTGACCCTTCTGGCGAGGGGTGTAGGATTCTCTGTGATGACTTTAGTCAGAGACTATTTATTATGAGACATGCCACTTCCTCAATCCTCAATACAACCATAGACATCATATAGCTATGAATACAACTATATAAGGAAAACCCGTAACGGCAAAGATGGCGGTTGTATGCACATGTCCCGCCCCTCCCGCTGGTAAGCCAATCATCTGCTTTTAAAAGTCAAGCCAGGAAACATTTAAGCCTATCGTCTGGTTCCACTGGCGCATGCGCACAGTTGAGGTTTTGCGACAGCGGAGAGAGAGAGAGCGCCCCGGTCGCGCGCGCGCGCTCTCTCTCTCTCTCTCTCTCTCTCTCTCTCTCTCTCCTCAGAGCCAGGCAAAAGTGTAAACATAAACAAGACTTCACCGTCTCCAAATTAAGCGCTGTCTTGCTCTCTCTCCCGCACGCATATTAATCAAAATAAAACGACATTATGGTAAAAGGTCGGAAGACCAAAGTTTCATGTGAAGCATTCTGAGATTTTTTTTCCCTGAATTACCGCTGGGTGTGATTTGTGCTTAAATACGTTGCCTTATCTTCTCTGAAATGCATTCCGCACATTCAGCTGACATAAAATTACTCTCTAAATAAACGAAAAAACCTATCCAGTGATGTAATGTTTTCTGTGTTGACACTAACCTTGTGGGATGTCCATGTCCTAACTGATGAGATAATCACACAACCGTATGACACGTCCAATTCGCGAACTAATGACTCTTTTGAACCGATTCATGTAAATGAATAGTTAAAACAATTTATCTATACAATACATTGTTATTACTGATAAAGTGCAAACCTGCTTATATTTAAATAATGGAGAACAATATTGACATTGATTATTGCACAACACCGGCATTCTGGATAGAGACGTAAATGAAGTTGGTGTCGTAAACTCTTGCGCATGCGTAGTAAAGTATAACCTGTGGGGGAAAAGGCATTTTAAACCTTATTTTGGGGCAAAGTCATCAAACTTTTTCAGCGATTTTTATCATATTTTACTGCTGTTTCTATACATGCAGTTTCTATGTCCCGGTGACCAGTTAAAGTGCAGTTCTGACTCTCTGCCCATTCATTTAGATAGGAGCCTGGTCTTGTTAGTCCGAAATAGCTGCCCGGAGGCGTTGCCAAGATGGCGGCCGAGTGGCACGACTTGCCTAAAAGGACTTTGCTTTAGTTGACTTTAGATAAGACAAGTGACACCCTCACAGGTTCACTTATCAGCACACAGTCCCAGACTAAAGGCATGTTTGAGCTGGATGCACTGACACATCTTAAAATATGTGCTATTGTTTTGTTTCAAGACGCATTCAAGATGTGTGTGTGTTCTAGTTTCAGCATTAAAGGTGATCAACAGACACAGTGCTCTCCTATGATGTTTTATATGAACAAAACCCACATAGAAAGAACATGATATGGTGTCAGAAGTGAGGGCTGTCGTCAACGTTATAGTCAAGACATCGGCAAGAAGGGCGAAAATATCTAAAGTTAAAACACGACTTCAGGCAAAATTGGCGTGCACATCAGACAAAAAATAGAGCACTTCAAGCCACCCTCAGCGATGACATTGACTGGCAACGTGAGCGAAAACTGGCGCAAATGGGAGCAGAGGTTCGTGTTGTAGGCCTACATGACGGCAGCTGAGCTCTCTAAAAAGAGTGTGACAGTTCAAGTGGCAGTTCTACTACACTCATTAGGTGAGGAGGCACTAGAGATTTATAACACTTTTGAAATAGCAAAAGAAGCACCAGAAGAAGTGACTAAAGATACAATTTTGGAAGCTTTCAGAAATTACTGCACACCTAAAAAGAATGTGGTGTTTGAGAGACATCAGTTCTGGACATACATCATGCAAGAGCCGATGCAGATTGATAAGTTTGTTACAGAACAAAAATTGTGAATTTGGTGCGTCAGAGGACGATATGATAAGAGACTAAATTGTCTTTAGTGTGACAGACAAAAGTGTGACAGAAAAACTGCTGAGAGAACCAAATCTGACTCTGCAAAAGGCCATAGACATATGCAGAGCATCTGAGATTGCCAAGGAAAGAATAAACATAATGGCATCAGCGAAAAAAGAAAGTGAAGTGCATGCATTTGACATGATCAAAGGAGCAAAACACAAAAATAAGACTTTTAAAGTCTCACCGTTACACAACAAAAAAGAGAAAGTCAATGGCACATCAAGATCATGTAACAGATGTGGACAGACACACCCACCAAGATTGTGTCCAGCATATGGGGCTAAATGCAGAGCATGTGGCAAAGCCAACCATTATGCACAAATGTGCAAGATGAAGTCTGTTCAGACACTCCAAGCTGTTGATAGTTTGTTTATGGGGACCCTGCAATGCACACAGATAAATGCAATAAGTAAAAATGAAGAAACGTGGTGCACAACCATGACTGTCAGAGGGATCCCTATTGAATTCAAACTAGACACCGGCGCTGATGCAAATGTCCTGTCACTTGAACAAATCAGAAAGCTACCTGGTGACGTCACGCTCAAGCCCACAGAGACCATGTTAGTGGCGTATGGCGGCGCAAGGATCAGACCAGCTGGTTATGTATTCTTGAAATGCCACAAGGGACAAAATGAATCAAGGCTGTTGTTTTTTGTTACGGAGCAGTCAACACCACCAATACTTGGCAGAGCCGCCTGTGAACATCTGAATCTGGTTAAGCGTGTAGAGCCCGTGAGTGCAACCGTGCCTTCTTCAAAAGATGAGCTGGTGAAGCAATATCCAGAAGTGTTCCAAGGGCTAGGAAAATTCCCAGGTGAGCATCACATACACCTTGATCCAGAGGTTCCTCCAGTGGTTCATGGATGTAGAAAGATTCCCCTGGCCATAATGGACAGACTAAAAGAAACCCTGGATCAGTTAGTGCTGACTGACGTCACTGCGCCTGTTATAGAGCCAACAAAATGGGTCAACAGTCTGGTTGTAACTGAAAAGAAAAATGGCTCGCTTAGACTATGTCTTGATCCTCGTGAACTAAACAGGGCAGTTAGACGCCAGCACTATTCCATACCAACACCTGAGGATGTACAGAGCAAACTGGCTGGTAACAAGGTATTCACAAAGATGGTTACTGGCAGATCAAGCTAGACAAAGCTTCATCATTGCTGTGCACTTTTAACACACCTTGGGGACGCTTCAGGTTCAAACGTCTTCCATTTGGCCTCAAATCCTCCAGTGAGGTGTTCCAGCAAAAGAACAGTGAAGCCTTCGGTGACATAACTGGTGTGCATGTGATTGCTGATGATATGATAATCGCAGCAGCTGATGAGAAAGAGCACACAGAAATTCTGAAAAAAGTGATGGACAGAGCCAAAGAATTGAACATCAAGTTCAACGCAGACAAAATACAGTACAAAGTCACAAAAGTGAAATACATGGGTCATGTAATACAGTGGTTCTCAACCCTGCCCTTGAAGGACCCCCAACACTTCACATTTTCTTTGTCTCCTAATCAAACACACCTGATTCAACTCATCAGCTCATTAACCCATGTGATAATGAGCTAATGAGTTGAATCAGGTGTGTTTGATAAGGGAGACAAAGAAAACGTGCAGTGTTGGGGGTCCTTCAGGGGCAGGGTTGAGAACCACTGATGTAATAAGTGAAGAGAGCGTTCAACCGGACAGTGAAAAGGTAAAAGCAAGTGTCAATATGCCCGCTCCAGAAGACAAAAAAGGCCTCCAGAGAGTGCTGGGCATGACAAAATACTTGTCACAGTACATAAGAAATGAAGCAGTTCTGACTGCCCCATTGAGACAGCTGCTAAGAAAAGACTCAGAGTGGCTATGGATGCCTGAGCATGATGCAGCGTTGGGCAGCTTAAAAAAAGGCCCTTACTGAGGCTCCTGTGCTAAGGTTCTTTGACCCAAATCAGCAAATAGTGCTTCAGGCTGATGCTTCAAAAGACGGTGCATGGCCTCGGTGCATGTTTATTAGAACAAGAACGACCAGTTGCATATGCGTCAAGAGCACTGACAGAGCACTGACAGATCGAGAAGGAGTTGTTGGCGGTGGTTTTTGCTGCACGTAAATTCCATCAGTATGTTTTTGGAGTATCTGGGATTGTACATTCTGATCACAAGCCGCTGGAGGCAATTTTCACAAAGCCCTCGAGTCAGGCTCCTGCCCGTCTGCAAAGAATGCTTCTGCAGCTGCAGCGTTACAACCTACAGGTGAGCTACATCCCAGGAAAAGACATGCTGATAGCCGACGCTCTGTCTAGGGCATTTCTGTCTGAAGGCAAACTGCATGACGAAAACATGGATTGTGAAGAAAGAGTAGTGAATGTAATGGAAGCCACTGAGGCCATGGGCACCGAATTGCTTGAGAGACTCAAGTCAGAGACAAAAGCAGATGAAATATCTTCAAAGCTAAGAGAAGTGCATCAGCAAGGATGGCCTGTTCACAAGAAACAGCTCGACAGAGATCTGAGAAGTTCACAATAAGAATCTGTGACGGATTGATAATGACAAATGACAAATTCATCATCCCAAGAGGAATGAGGCCAGTAATACCGGAGAGACTGCATGCAGCTCATCAAGGAATACAACGCACCAATGAACATGCAAGGAGATACCTGTACTGGCCAGGCATGTCTACAGAGATCCAGAGCATGGTTGAAAGATGTACAGTATGCCAGCAGCTAATGCCAAAGAACCAAAAAGAACCATTGAAACCCCATGAGCTGCCAGAGCTTCCATGGTACAAGCTGGGTGTGGATATATTCGAGCTCAAAGGTCGGCCATTTCTCCTTACTGTTGATTACTTTTCAAAATATCCAGAAGTTCAACAGATTCCTGACAAAGCTGCGTGCACAGTAATTGGAAAACTGAAATCTACACTCACCTAAAGGATTATTAGGAACACCATACTAATACTGTGTTTGACCCCCTTTCACCTTCAGAACTGCCTTAATTCTACGTGGCATTGATTCAACAAGGTGCTGAAAGCATTCTTTAGAAATGTTGGCCCATATTGATAGGATAGCATCTTGCAGTTGATGGAGATTTGTGGGATGCACATCCAGGGCACGAAGCTCCCGTTCCACCACATCCCAAAGATGCTCTATTGGGTTGAGATCTGGTGACTGTGGGGGCCATTTTAGTACAGTGAACTCATTGTCATGTTCAAGAAACCAATTTGAAATGATTCGAGCTTTGTGACATGGTGCATTATCCTGCTGGAAGTAGCCATCAGAGGATGGGTACATGGTGGTCATAAAGGGATGGACATGGTCAGAAACAATGCTCAGGTAGGCCGTGGCATTTAAACGATGCCCAATTGGCACTAAGGGGCCTAAAGTGTGCCAAGAAAACATCCCCCACAACATTACACCACCACCACCAGCCTGCACAGTGGTAACAAGGCATGATGGATCCATGTTCTCATTCTGTTAACACCAAATTCTGACTCTACCATCTGAATGTCTCAACAGAAATCGAGACTCATCAGACCAGGCAACATTTTTCCAGTCTTCAACTGTCCAATTTTGGTGAGCTCGTGCAAATTGTAGCCTCTTTTTCCTAATTGTAGTGGAGATGAGTGGTACCCGGTGGGGTCTTCTGCTGTTGTAGCCCATCCGCCTCAAGGTTGTGCGTGTTGTGGCTTCACAAATGCTTTGCTGCATACCTCGGTTGTAACGAGTGGTTATTTCAGTCAAAGTTGCTCTTCTATCAGCTTGAATCAGTCGGCCCATTCTCCTCTGACCTCTAGCATCAACAAGGCATTTTCGCCCACAGGACTGCCGCATACTGGATGTTTTTCCCTTTTCACACCATTCTTTGTAAACCCTAGAAATGGTTGTGCGTGAAAATCCCAGTAACTGAGCAGATTGTGAAATACTCAGACCGGCCCGTCTGGCACCAACAACCATGCCACGCTCAAAATTGCTTAAATCACCTTTCTTTCCCATTCTGACATTCAGTTTGGAGTTCAGGAGATTGTCTTGACCAGGACCACACCCCTAAATGCTTTGAAGCAACTGCCATGTGATTGGTTGATTAGATAATTGCATTAATGAGAAATCGAACAGGTGTTCCTAATAATCCTTTAGGTGAGTGTATATTCGCTAGGCATGGCATACCTAAGGAGATCATAAGCGATCATGTGCCATTTGCTTGTGCAGAGGTGTGTCAGTTTGCAAAACACTGGGGCATAAACTGGAAATATTCAAGCCCAGGTTACCCACAGTCTAATGGGATGGCAGAGCGGTCCATAAAAACAATCAAGCTTATGCTAAAGAAAGCTGAGCAAGCTCAGATGGATCCACATCTCGCACTCTTATCACTGAGAAACACTCCGGGGACGGGTCTTGGATACTCACCAGCTGAACTGCTCATGGGCCGGGTTTTACGGAGCACTCTTCCAATAGCCAGTGTGGCCCTGAAACCTAAGCATCCTAAAGTTGTAAAAAAAAGATGGTTCAGCAACAGCAGAGGCAAACACATTACTACAACCAACATGCCAAACCTCTGTCTGTGATTCAGCCGGGATCGCTCGTCAGAGTGGAAACACCACAGGGTTGGAAGCCGGCGGTGGTGACAGAACAAAGGCCGGAGCCTCGTTCCTACAACATTGTGACAGATTCAGGTCAGACATACAGAAGGAACAGGAGACACTTGCGAACAAGCAAAGACCAAGATCTAACAGGTGTTGTGGAGGAAGTTGAAGGAGATGACACAGAAGGGACTGTGCAGAAAGACAATGTGCAAGATCAAACTACAGTAGTTGAGAACACTGAGCAAGGAAATCGTACTAGGAGTGGGAGGCTTGTAAAAAGGCCAATTAGATTCTGTGATTTTGAAATGCACTAAGAAGAAAAGAAAGTTATGCTTGTGTTCTGAGTGTTTTGGTTAAAGATATAACAAACATATATCCAGGTGATGTTTATTATTGCAGTTGTCTCAAGCTGTATATTAAGCGAGTGGTAAAACTTGTTTATTATATGTGGTGAGTAAGTATTGTTTTTGTTTTGTATTTCCTCTTAACTGTCCTAAAAGGGGGGATGTATATGCGGCTGCATATAGGTAATTAAAGTAACTCAAGTCTGTGAGTATTGATGCTATGTCCCGCTAGAGGGCAGTGTTATGTTGTGGATGTGTAGAAGTTGTGGCATCCGGTCTGTGTGTGTGTTCTAGTTTCAGCATTAAAGGTGATCAACAGACACACAGTGCTCTCCTCTGATGTTTTATATGAACAAAACCCACATAGCAA